>NW_024711292.1:4809276-4846776 GCF_018991925.1 Homarus americanus | reverse complement strand
TACATACTGTACATACATACATACATACATAGAGAGAGAGTCGTATTTCCTAGTCTACATCACTTTTAAGAATTACTCGAACTACATCTGTCTGTCTATTAATATTTCTTAGTATCGAACTATTGCACCAGATTCCCTGTATGTCTCAGTTATTAAAGTGTCCTACGAGTGGGAGATGTAGGAAAACGGAAGATATGATGAAGAGGAAAAGGGTGTGTGAAGCAGGATAATAAAAACTTCGGCATAGAAAGAATACAAGGAAATGTGAGAGGAAGACGAGATGGGGGAGTGGAACATTCGAGGAAAGACTGAGAAGAAGTGGGCCGAGTGAGTTATATCATAGTGAGGAGAGAGGATGACCAATAAACGGGAGAAAGGAAAGACGAGAAAAATATGCAACACATGATAAAGAAGAGAGAAGATAGAACTGACAGTACAGGGAGATGGGGTAATAAATTTAATGAAAGAGAGAATCAGAGGAGGGAGGAAAAAGTTCAATAGCACCTGCTGACCGTCCGTGCTTGTCAGCTGGAAGTGGTCGCCTGCTTCCTCGTGCTATGAAATACTTGTACACACGCCATATATATATATATATATATATATATATATATATATATATATATATATATATATTTCAGGGTGAGTGCTAAGACCAGTCTGTACTACCCTGAAGATGTGAACTACACTGAAAGCGCTTAAGGAACTTGTGTTTTCTTTCCTTGTATATATATCAGATCATGCGCACCTACAGTGATTTATATATATATATATATATATATATATATATATATATATATATATATATATACATATATATACACAAGTATATGCTTCCAATTGACTTTATATGTATATATGTAATATATATTATAAAACGAGAGAGAGAAAGAGAGAGAGATTGAGCTGCTGGGGAAGCCATTACGTAAATAATTAAAATGCATCATAGTCTTGCGTTCTAGTAGTTGTTTTACATCTCCATTCTTGTCATTTGCATTTATTTAAGAAACTTTACTTTCGTACGTAAACAAAACACAAAAAAAATCCTAAAATCATTTTAATAAAAAATTATCTCTCAAAGTTACAAAAAAATTTAAGTTGCGTTTACAACCTACAACTATGAATAATTACATAGTATAAACTCCGGCACAGCCTGCATATGTTTGTACCGAGGTTTCGAACCCAAGTAATGAGATTCCAGCATGCTCGCTTCTTAACCCCCCTCAGTGGATGTCTCAGTAAGTGATTCTCGAGCCTGTCACAGACGTTGATGGAGTACTCGATCCTCTTTTAGGGCTATAGATGCTATGAGTGTGTCAGTAGGGCCTTAGGGACGTCTGGGTGTCTTGCTGTGTTAGTTGAGTTCCCCTTGATGAGAGAGATACGAGGAAAATGAAAGGGAGAAAAAGATAGATAGATAAGTCTCTCTCTCTCTCTCTCTCTCTCTCTCTCTCTCTCTCTCTCTCTCTCTCTGTAAGTCAGTCTTCTTCCTCATGAGATTTTAACGTTCCCTCACCTCTTCTAGCACCTTAGACGTCCCTTCACCTCACCTCGTATCATCTATGATTGTTTTACCTTAGCTGAGGGAGAGCCTAGGAGAATCTAATCAACTTGCTGGTATGACTAACCCACTTGAATACACCAACAGCACCTCCCAAGGCTGGCCCAGCTGCTAGGACATTTAAAAATAAGATTAAATGTCCTTACGAGTGATTGATAGTGTGCGATTAAATTGTCTCTTTTCTTCTGTGGTTCATATAATTCATTGGAATTGTTGTTTGTTCAGAATGAAATAGAATTTTTTAGCAATAAATTATATTCTTATCAGTTCTATAAGTCATAATAGGGCATACATGAATAGACGGATATATAGATATTGTTATATTAGCATAGAACAAGACGTCCAAAAATACCTAGAAAAAGTTTCGAAAAAACACCAGTACATTAAAGTCTAAAGAGATAGCAAACAAGAATAATATATATATATATATATATATATATATATATATATATATATATATATATATATATATATATATATATATATATATATATATATATATATATATATATATATATATTCAGCAATATAGCCAAATAAATCCGACCCCAAATAAGAGAGCAGCGACTCGTGTAATATACCGTCACCGGGCCATCACCCACGTAAACAAACCACCAGATATTTGATATTCACAATTGCTTATCTGCAACTAAACGCCCCAGAGAAAACTATTTAAGCGTTTCTGATGCTAATTAACCAAGATACCAACCGCGATACTCATCTTTATTGCTGCCATAGTGGCGCCGTGGATTAAGTTGATGTGTGGTGTGTGTTCCCTTGGTGGGCACAACACAACCAACACCCCAAGTGCCAGTGGGGGTCGGCTCCTTCTTCTCCTTGCTAAGCCCACACACTTCACGTAGCTGTCAGTGTATGTGTAGAACTGAACGTCTCTCCTGGTGGTGAAGAGTCTGGTAAGTCTTATGGGGTCAGGTCAAGTCAGGGGTTCAAAGGTAATTAGATATTATTTTATTTTTGTGTGTGTGTGTGTGTGTGTGTGTGTGTGTGTGTGTGTGTGTGTGTGTGTGTGTGTGTGTGTGTGTGTGTGTGTGTGTGTAAAGTGTGGCTATGGGCAAAAAAAAAAAATCAGTGTTTTGCTCATTGTAAACCCCGAATTATAAAAGCATTTTTTTACACACACACCTTGAGCCCCTAACATACCCTTTTATCGAGGACTGGATCATAGAGATAAACTCAAGGCAGATCAGTTATCATGTGAGTGAGTATTATTATAAGATGGTAAATCATTATTACGCCTACAAAAAAAAATCGAACGTACAGACATACAGAGGTACGAACCCACAGTGAAGAAAAGAAAAGGTGTTTTGCCTCTTACAGTACATTGCCTTGGCACATTGCGATAAACAGATGGAAAAATGAAGGAAACGAAACATCAGATGAAAAAAAACAATAATGAAAGCAAAATCAGGAACTGTATATAAAAAGGCTGGGTCAAGCGAGGGTGAGTGAGGAACCAGGACACACTCACTCACTCTCTCACTCACTCACTCACTCGTATGGGGTCAGAAAGAGGAGTGGCCGCGTCAGCTTCCTGTAAGGAGTAACAACTGGTGTGCTCGTTACTGGCGGGTGACACACGGCCCTGACTTCTGCCTCCCTCCCTCCTGCACCCTCACCAGTACCTCTCCATGTCCACCTTCCCCCCCCCTCCCCTCACCCTTACCCACACCCTGATGCCTCCCTCAATTTCTTCTGCTCCCTCATCAGTACCTCCTCCTGGTTACCTCCCTCCCTCATCCTCACCCTGACGCCTCTTTCACCCCTTCCTGCACCCTCACCAGTACCTCCTCCTGTCTTCCCTTCACACACACACACACACACACACAAAACACCATCCATCTCTCCTGCAGCAGTAGCAGAAGGGTGTCAGTGTCATGGTGGCCGGTTCAGAGGGAGTGAGGGAGAGACGGGAGAAGGGGAGGTTGAGAGGAACTGTTAATACTTCCTTGGTTGAGGGATGTCAGGTCAGGGAAGATGTCATGTTTGTCACGTTGATCAGCAGAAGTAAAGAGACTGATGTCACTTTGGCTAGCTAATGTAGAAAGAATGATGTCATATGGTCAGCAAAAGTAGAGATAATGAAGTCACATAGTTATCAAAAATTTATATAATGATGTCACGTTGGTCAGCAGAAATAGAAATAATGATGTCACGTTGGTCAGCAAAAATTGATATAATGATGTCTCGTTGGTCAGCAGAAATCAGAGCTGGGAAATATCACACCAGTGTCCGTAATACCCAAGGTAGAAGAAGCCAATCTCAGTTGATCTTGGAACTGCTCGTGATGCAGCAGGCACAGTAGTACACAGCAGGAGTCATAGAAAGCAGCAGGTAACCTTGGTGTACACTTAGAACTAGCAAGAGGTCATGTCGGGGCACAGAGATGATATTTAATACTTTAAAGTCAACTAAAGGGGGAATTGGTCATTTCTTAGGTGTACAGTCATTACATTTATCTAGTCTCTACACATTAATTTTGCAAGTGCAGATTCTTCGACGATTTTTTTTTTTTGCGTGTTCGGAGAAAATAATGGACTAAAAAAAAAAACACTCTTGATGTATAAACTTAGTCTCTAGTTCATGTGAGTTAAAATACGAGTGAATTCTATAAAAATCTTAAAAATAAACAATTAAAAAAAGACCAGAACATGATAAGCGTGTGGGTGGTGCGTACAAGCTGCGAGGTGCGTGCGTGCGGTGTAGTCGTAAAGCTGTCGGTGGTCAAGCTCCATCCCGCCCTCCCGCCACGGACAAAAACTCTCAGAGATGCAGATTTCAGACGCGGCGGACACCGAGACGGCAGCGCCCGGGGGTGGGTAGCGGCACCACCATGTATCATCATTACTGGGCTGTTCATCTTGCCTTGCGTCGACTCCTGCTAGTAATTCTTATTTTTTGTGGTACTGCAGCGAAAGTTCCTCCCCTTACTTGTTTGTTGTAATGTTCACCAAGATGTTTATTAATTCTTTTCTTTGTATTATGTATTTGTTCGTTTACTGGGGATTGATGACATAGTTTTGTTTTTATTATTGATTAAAATCGACTGTGTTTATTCTTTATTTGGTTGATTTTCAAGGCAGTCTACACATTCGTTTAAAAGTACTGTTTAGTTATTTTGGTTCAAGTTATATATTATACTGTTCGGTATATTAAGGAAAGTACAGGAAGTTCGCCCAGGTTTATTCTTGGGTAATTCAATCTCACATTATATAATCTCGGGAGATCACTTGTCTTAAAATTAATTATAAGAAGCAAAGTTAATTATTTGTTTGTGCCGTTAATTAGTAACTTCTCCGCTTCTCTAATTTGTGACGGAATAATCCGGTAATTGTTTCCTCTCAACTAGTGTGGTTAACTCACTGAGGACTTACTGTATAATTAATTCTTGATAAATTAGGTAATAATTTATCCTGCCCGGGAGACTCATCTCACACTACAACTAATTCTTTGTGTCATTGTTGTAGGCGGAAAATTAATTGGGTTAAGCCTCTAATTTGTTGCCTACGTTTTTAATTAACTTTTTTCCAAGGGTTTAGTATTGAGATAAAACTCCCCCGGGAACTATTACTGTTAAGTCTGTTTAATAATTCTACTTTTTATTGTAAATATCTCTTAATGGTTTTACCACTCTGTGTTAGGGCGCTCGCCTCGCAAGTGAATGGCCAAGGGTTCGATCCCCAATCGAACAAGGAGACTTTCGGGCGAGCCTGTCATTGGTGGAACAACCCTACAGTGCAGTATGGTTGAGTAATGTTAGTCCAGCCACCACATTGTATAACAGGGAAGGCTTGTGTGTAGGGTGGAAAAATATTTATTATTATTATTATTATTATTATTATTATTATTATTATTATTATTATTATTATTATTATTATTATTATTATTATTATTATTATTACTCTTGATCGTAGAAAAACATGATTTTTATTGTGTTATTGTGTTTATTCTTCTTCATCTTCGTATTCTTCATCTTTAGTATTTTTATTTTCTCTTTAGTCCGAGCCATAATTTGTTGACAAGTGAAAATGTCAACGAAGAACATATCTGCATCATCTTGTGAGGGTGTGGCGCGTGCTACATTATATTCCCCTGTGACCTAGAATTATAATGGTCAAGATTAGCATATCTAAAGGCAAGGTCAAAGTATAAACATTTATTTGTGGATTAAGACTGTCCAGGTCATCACTGTTTTAATACCGAGAATATCAACATAAAACATTAAAACATTTTTGCCTCATCAGATAAACTTGTGTCGCGTAGCACTCTGACGTCACTGGTTCGACACTTCTGCTCTGATTCTTGCCATGTGGTGGTCCTTCAGTCTCCTCTCCTCTCCTGATGATTTTACCATTATTTTATACATGTAATATTGTTTTTTTTTGGGGGGGAATCTCATTTTAACACCCTAACGCTACCTGGGTTAGGTTAGGTTAGGTTAGGTAAGGTAAGGTAGTGATGTGGTGTACGTTAGTTTTAGTTATGTTAATCTAAAGGAGAATTAAACTAGAGTGCTTAATCCTCACGTGATACTTGTTTTCTATATTAATTTTTAATTCTCTCAGATGTATCCATATAGTCTTCGTTATTTCGTATTATATTACTATTATTATTATTATTATTATTATTATTATTATTATTATTATTATTATTATTATTATTATTGTTGTCCTTCTCCAGGCTTTACTCCTTTCTCCTCCTCCAACACTCCCCCTTCACCTCTTCCCTTCTCCTCCACCCCCATCCCTCCACCCCCATCCCCCCACCTCTCCACCACCCATACCCCCTCTCCACCCACACCCTCCACCACCCATACCCCCACCTCTCCACCACCCATCCCCCCACCCCTCACACCCATACCCCCTCACTTAGCCCAGAGAACAATAGATAATTTTCTTTAGTTCTCTTCTACACTACTTATTGAAACGTTCATTTAAGTTATACACATATGAATGATTGTAGTTGATAATGTATCGACGACTTGTTAACAAAACCTTGATGCAAGTTCTTGTATCTACGTATTTTTTTTTCATATATTTTATAATTTTTTTTATGTTTGAGTTATAATTAAGAAAACTAGGGCGTATATATATTTTTGTATTGTATTTGTTGTAGCCAAATACATCGTTGTAAAGTGTTGACAAATACCTCTGATGACGTCACACTCAGGGCCACTACTAGAGAAAAAAAATTCGATCATTTTTTTTAAGTTTTTGTGTTTTTTAGAATTACTCTTAAAGGAACGAATAACAATAACGAAAGAAAATATTATTAAAAAAAAAAAAAAGCTAACGCAATTATCTTTTACTTTGTCTCTTTTATCACATTTTTTTTACGTTTTCTGTGACTATATGAGAAAGGATTAGAAAAAATATAAAAATAAGAGTGAGAGAAGCGAAGATGTTGTTTGTGTGGCATAAATCGCGGATGTATGACAGCGGTAACTAAACTAGAGTGACCTTGAGGAACGAGAGAGAGAGAGAGAGGGAAATAAGTAGGAAGAATAAGGCAGAGAAAATAGACGAAATGAAACAAGAGAGAGAATAAGGAAGAGAAAAAGAGAGTAATTGATAAACATAGAGAAAGAGAAAAAAAGAGATAAATGTAAGAGAAGAAGGGAAGAATAAAGAAATAAGAGAGAAAAAAGGCGGAGGATGAGAGAATACAAGGGAGAGAAAGAGACAAAGAAAGATGTGAAAAGAAAGATAAAAACAAGGAATGAAGAATTTTATAGAGAAAGATAATAAAGATGAATTAATTAAGGGGGAAAATGGGGAGAGGAATAGAAAAGCGATAGAGAGAAAACGAATGAAAAGGAAAGACAGACAATGGGAAAGAATGAGAGAGAAAGAAAGGGAAAAAATAATAAATGAGAAAGCATGAAAGGGAGAAATAGAGAAAAAGAATAAGTGAGGGAAAAATAATTAAAGAGATAGAGAGACAAACAGAAACAGAAAGAGAGGAAAAGACAACAAAAAGAGAGGAGATAGAGAAAAAGAATAAGAGAGATAGAGAGAGAGAAGGGGGGAGGGGGAGGAGTTAGGGATCAGAAAGAGAATGAGTAAGAGGAAAACTGAGAGAGAAAGATTGAGAAAGAGAGACAGACAGAAACAGACAAACACAGAGAAAGACAGACAGACCAACAGACAGAGAGGAGAAAGACAGACAGACAGAGACAGACAGAGGAGAAAGACAGACAGACCAAGAGCACACTAAAAGATACCATCTACACTACAGCGTCAGATGAGTTCACAACATGAGGCGTCACCCAGGCAGTACTGGTCATAAACACAAGAAGAAATATATCATGAAATTGTTACTATTGACGAAAATTTGGTTAGGTTAAGGTTAGGTTAGGTTAGGTTATGTTAAGCTAAGGTTAGGTTAGGTTAGGTTAAGGTTAGGTTAGGTTAGGTTAGGTTAGGTTAGGTTAGGTTAGGTTAGGTTAGGTTAGGTTAGGTTAGGTTAGGTTAGGTTAGGTTAGGTTAAGGTTAAGGTTAGGTTGGGTTGGGTTGGGTTAGGTTAGGTTAGGTTAGGTTAGGTTGGGTTTGGTTAGGTTAAGGTTAAGGTTAGGTTGGGTTGGGTTGGGTTGGGTTAGGTTAGGTTAGGTTAGGTGAAATCTAAGTAATACATTTCGTGATAATAACAATAATAAGGGTGATTAGAGTTACTATAATAAGAAATTAAGCAATATCTACCACAACAACAACAACCACAGTAACTACCACAACAACAACCACAGTAACTACCACAACAACAACCATAGTAACTACCACAACAACAACCACAGTAACTACCACAACAACAACCACAGTAACTACCACAACAACAACCATAGTAACTACCACAACAACAACCACAGTAACTACCACAACAACAACCACAGTAACTACCACAACAACAACCACAGTAACTACCACAACAACAACCATAGTAACTACCACAACAACAACCACAGTAACTACCACAACAACTATAATAACTACCACAACAACAACCACAGCAACTACCACAACAACAACCACAGTAACTACCACAATAACAACCACAGTAACAACAATTACAGTAACTACCTCAACAACTAACACAACAACAACAACAACAACAATAACAACGATAACAACAATTTCATCAACAAGAACAACAACAATTGCAACAACCACAACAATAATAACAAAAACAACAAAATACAACAACAATAGTAAAACAAAGACAAACCTGAAACAACAAAATCAACACCAGGCAGCATCGATTGTTACAACAGTGAGGTGAAGGAAATTACAACCACTGTCAAGACCCATTATTATTCGTCTCTAACCTTAACCTAACCTAACCTTAACCTAACCTAACCTAACCTAACCTAACCTTAACCTAACCTTAACCTAACCTAAACCTAACCTAACCTTAACCTAACCTAACCTAACTTAACAAGAATCATAACAAAACGATCTCAGTGCATCGAAGGGAAAACATGAAACAAAGAAAATGAAAATTACTCACAACAAGGAAAGTAAACACACACACACACACACACACACACACACACACACACACACACACACACACACACCTAACAAAGAAAACAGACAAGTATCAATAAAACCCAAAAATAACAACGAAAAACTCAGGAGGAATAACAAATAAATTAACAAGAAAAACAAATATAAATGATAACAAGGAAAGTGTAAAGAGGGAAGAAAACAACACGAACAACAACACGAACAAGGAAAATAAAGACAAATAACAAAAAAAGACAACAAGGAAGATCAGGGGAAAACAAACAAACAACAAGTGGCTACAACAACAACAACAACAACAACATCATTATGTGTCAACAACAAGGACACGAAAGACAATATGTTTTTATAATCAGCTGTCGCGCCTCACCCCCTCCCCCTCCCCTAGCCCTCACACCCTCCCTCCCTAGCCTCACCCTCCCCCTCCCCCCTAGCCTCACCCCTCCCTCCCTAGCCTCACCCTCCCCTCCCCTAGCCTCACCCTCCTCCCCTAGCCTCACCTCCCCACCCTCCCCTAGCCTCCCCCTCCCCCCTCCTCCCCTCACCCTCCCTAGTCTCCCCCTCCCTCATCATCCCTTCCTCCTCACCTCCTCCTCTCCTCATCCTCCTCCTCATTCTCCACCTCACCCCTCCCTATCTTCCCTTCCTCATCCTCTTTACCGTTATTCCTGTCTCTTCCTTCCCTTCCCTTTATCTAATCCCTTTCTTTTCTCTTCCCCCCTCCTTTCTCCTCCCTCTATTCTCTCTTCTCCCTTCCCTCCTTCCTCCCATAGACTTCTTCCTCTTCTTTCTCTCTTCTCCCCATCCCCAGGCCTCTTCCCTCCCTTCCCCTCCCCCTTCCCCCTATTCCCCTTCCCTTCTCCCCTCCCTTCTCCCTCCCTTCTTCTCCCTCTCCCCTACTCTTCTCCCCTCTTCTCCCCTTCTCCGTTTTTTCCTGTCTCCTGAAAACTTTCCCCTTTCCCTCCTTTCCCCACTCATCCTTTTTCCCCCTCCCTTCTTCCCCCTAGACCTCTTCCTTTTCAACCTCCCCCCCATCTCTTCCTCCTCCTCTTCCCTTCCTTCAGACCCCCCCCTCTTTCCCCCCTCCTCACTACCCACCCGCCACACACACACACACACACACACACACACACATAGAACAAACAAACAAACAAAACACTTCCTGGAGACGGTGGGACAAGCTCGAGATTTTTGTGCCGTTTGATGATTTTCCTGACACACACAGCCTGAGGTTGTTTTGTTTGTGTTTGTTTGTGGTTGTTTTTGTCCTTGTTTTTGTTTGTGTGTTCTTAGTGTGTGTGTGTGTGTGTGTGTGTGTGTGTGTGTGTGTGTGTGTGTGTGTTTACAATTACCATATACAAATTAAAAATAAACATGAAGCATAACAGAAAACGTCGACATTATATTTGTTTTTCTTCTAATAAAAAAAATCTCCGACAATATTACATAAAACTGACCAGAGTAAACCGTAACACCGCCTCGTTCACAGACAGGCTCCTCAGAGGTTCGTATGGTGAACTGTTTTCTTTAAATACACCTACAGGAAGGCATGTACAGTCACTCAAAAAAACTATCTTTACTGGGGTGATCGATGAATTTCAGAATGAACACTGAGACTCCTGTTGTCTTGGTAGGGTTGTCAAAATCCTTCGTCCGTTGTGTCATATTTTTTCAGCATAATTTTGTATAGATAGTTTTTTGAGTGGCTGTACCTGGCTGATTTACGCTACCGCACCAAATAATATTCATAATGGCATCAAAATAACATTAAGACCCGAATGAAATACTTGTACGTTTAATTAATATAAATCTGATCAAATTTATTTATATTGACTCATTGTAAGTCTCCCCACAATACTGTCTAATCTTTCTTTATGATTGTAATAGAAAATATAACTTGATAATGTAACAAATCCGAATAGCAACGATGATAATGATTATAATAATGATGATAATAATAATGATGCTGTTGATAATATAATAATAATGATAATAATAATCCAGGTGTAATGGAGAAAAACGTAAGGACTATCATTAATGGTACAGATTCTAAGAAGATATTCATAAAAAAAAATTACCTGCATCTTAACCCATATACAGTAGATACGGAAGAGCCTCAAGAAATCAAATTTATTCATCCTGCGTAATAATACAACTAATAATAATAATAATAATAATAATAATAATAATAATAATAATAATAATAATAATAATTCCGGTTTGTTGAAGGATCATGGCAGCCAAAGGATTCAAAATATACAGTCAAAAGAGATGATGAAAGTTACATAAATGGAAAATGGGTCACTTGATTGTCAAATAATATACAAGTAATATAAGCGGTAAAAATATAATATATAATAATACTATCAATACAAAAATAAGGTAAGCAGGGGGTGAACATACTGGTTAACTATGAGTTGGTGATAATTTTTTCAATGGTTGGGTTTGGGCTATTCTGTGTGTGTGTGTGTGTGTGTGGCGTCAAGTTCGACTGTTGTCACTAAGGCGAGTTGTACTTTATTTTCGTCTCTCCAGTTGTCACCTCTGCGTCAGCCTCTCCGTCGGGTGGTTCACTCTAGCACAGTTGGGTCGAACTTTACAGCCGATCTTAGAAATGATTCTTTGTGGTTTATAACATTAGCTTTTTCTCCCAGGCTGTATAAATATTCTTGAGATTTATGGAAAGTCTTCGATTTTTTTTATGTCAAATAGGCAGTTTTTCGTTGACTCCGCCCTACCAAACAACCTAAACCTGAGTAAGAGGTCATTGAATATTATTAAAAGACAGACAGACAGACAGACAGACAGACAGACAGACAGACATATATATTGTGGTGGTGTAGTGTTGCCAAGAATGACCATACACCCTGACATACCATCACAATATAAACACAAGTGACCAGCCATACCCTATACAGTACCTTCACAAGACTACATAATCCCTCACCCATACGCCAGACTACGCAAATATAGGCGCGTTACCGACCCACCTCACTCTGGGGACGCACTTACGGTTCATTGATGCACTTGGGAAATACTATGTTCCTCTGCCGACACACTACTGTATACTTAAGAGTCATGAAAGTTTGTCCTGAATCACTTATATATTTGTTCACCAGGACTATGAAGGTGGTTGTCCTGGGTGATGATCCTCTGCTGGTGGCCAAGTGGTTATTGACTGGTAAGGTATCGTTATGGTGCGTGGTTCGAGTCCTGTTGTGAGGAGGTTTCATTTACTATTTTTATTATTAGTAGTAGTAGTATTAGTAGTAGTAGTATTAGTAGTGTGTGTGTTTGTTTGTCCATCTCTCTTAAGCGGACAATATCTACCTGTCCATCTTTCTTAAGCGGACAATATCTACCTGTCCATCTCTCTTAAGTGGACAATATCTACCTGTCCAATGTCCATCCCTCATAAGTGGACAATACTTACCTGTCCATCCCTCATAAGTGGACAGTACCTACCTGTCCATCTCGTGGGCTCGATGGTCGGGTGTCAGTTCATGGTCACAATAATCCTTAAAATTCAAATCACTAAAATAGAATGAACTATAATAACCATAATAATATACAGCAGCGTCGAACATTCCCTCACCACCTCTGGCGATGTCTGGTATCTGAGTGTCACGCAGGTAAGGGAGGTGCTGTGATGTGTTAACTTCTATTTAGACAGATATTTTTTTTTCTTATCGTGTAGTTTTTGTTTATGTTTCGTAGTGTTTTAATATTGATGTAATTTATAAAGTATCGTTCATCAGTTATGTATTAAATACCCTGTATGATCCACCAGTATAGATGTCAAATATTGTCAAGTGTTTCTCCATAACTATGCGCCATCTTCCTCATGTTTCAACCCTTGTCTAAGTCTTCTAAGTCTGATGTAATAGTTACGTCAACACTTAACGTAACAGAGGTGAGAGAGAATGGCTTGGGTTTCGTTATATTATGCACAGTACATCAGTAAAAGGAACTACTATGACATCATATTTTTTTTGCCTAACAACCCAGTCGTATAAACATCCTATGCAAGAGGTGTAAAATCTCCGCCAATGTTAACTCAGGGATAATGTATGTCTAAGTGCCAACTATGCATGCATCACGACCACGACTAAATCTTCATATCTACATCAAAAACCCAATCATATGCATCTAAAAAACCAACAGACTAAACAAAACACATAGGACTGAATATTTAAGACCCACACAGTCCCCCCACTCGGTGTGTTTAGCTTATGAAACGTCGATCCTGTTGACCAAAAGGTGACACCGTTCGTTTACCAATCTCTCGACGATTACTTGCAGTTTTCGTATTTTTTGCGTCGGACCTAAACCCTCCAGTAATGGCGAGCAATTCAGCGCCACACGAGTATTTCCCAGAAGGAGAAGTGTACGCTGGATTGTTCGTCCGGACGACCCACACAAGACCCAGCGACTAACCCCGTGTTGACTCCTCTATTTACATTCTCCGGCTCCTTCCTTCTCCACAAATACAGATGAACATGATACGGTCAAGATCTTGGCGGGAATAAGGGAGGCACTTTTACTTACCTTTTCATTCGTAGGCTTCTAAAGAGGACAGATTAAAGAGGATAGTTTGATATAGACTTTGTTAGAAAAGATTTATAATTTACTCCTACAATCAAAGATAGAAATCATATCGTTTTTCTGTCTTCTCTCTCTTGTTAAGCAGAATGGATTCCTTACCTTAAAGTACGATGTATTTTTTGCGGTAATCACTCATCCAAATCCAAAGAACCATAAATATAAATCAGGAGGGGTGTAAAAAAAAAGATCAAACAAGATGAGATCCCCGCCCAGTAGTGCGTCGGGTGAGAGACACAATTGTTAGCGGATCTTCGTGCGCTGTGTTGTCCGACCTGTCACTTGAAGAGTTGGCGCGAAATTCAAATGGTGACTTGCGAGCCCGAGAGAGTGCTGAAGAGGCTACCACACATCACGATCTGCCTAGGTGGTCAAGACGCGGGTGGGGGGCGGGAACACCACACCACCACCACTACCAACAGGAGGAGGTGTGAAGCACCATGATAAATGAGGAGTAGTAGTAGGAGGAGGAGGAGGAGGGGGGATAGTAAGAGGAGGTTGAGGGCCCGGGAGACGTATAAAAGGTAAGGAGTAGATTAAGCCGGATTAAGAACAGATGTGGAGGAGGGAATTGAGCGAGGAGTGGGTACAGGTATGTAGTTGGGATTACAACACAGGTGGTGCCAGGAGCCAGGTGGAGGTGGATGACGAGGCGAATGGTAAATCATGATAAGTAAGAAGATGAGACAGAGGAACACAAGATCAGGGTCACTAGATATGATAACGACCACAAAAAATTATGTAAAGCAAATGATTGAAAAAAGGGAGAA
The DNA here is from genome assembly GCF_018991925.1 of Homarus americanus. Lineage (NCBI taxonomy): Eukaryota > Metazoa > Arthropoda > Malacostraca > Decapoda > Nephropidae > Homarus > Homarus americanus. The sequence goes on along the minus strand of NW_024711292.1, from coordinate 4,832,311 downwards.
AGAGGGAATCTAGAGACTAAAACGTAAGCAAATAAGACGCGTGATAAAGGGGAAGAATTGAAGAGAAGAATACGAGGATGTGTGAGAGGTGTGAGGGAGGTTGTGGCGGCGTAACCAAACATTTTGATCAGTTGGTGTTTGACATGACAAGATAAATTGCCTTCCTCGTCGTGTGAACGGACTTTGTGAACGCGGAGTATCATCAACCATGAACGTTTACCTGCTCACCACAAAACGCTTTTCATGAACTGCCAAAATACACTGAGACGTGGAGTAACAAGGTACTTTTATAAAATTATCAAAACTTTGCATCACCTGAAGATTTACCACCTTAACACTAATCTAACCTAACCTAGCTCTAACCTAACATTAACATAACCTAACCTTACCCCCAGATTGCGTTAGGGTGGTTAATTTTCAGGTGAAATAATCTTGAAATATCAAAACTGTATGTTAAATCATTATACCATCTGGACTGTAGAAGAGGCCAAGATGTCATCATTGTGTCTGTCCTTATCGAGGCAAATCACTTCCAAGACCGTTTATATACAATTGTTTATATTTGAATGTAATTTTCCCTATAGTGGCTTTAAGAAATTGAGATGATGAAGCGCTGAGTCTGGTTGATCAATACCGTCCTGCCCACCATAATGACCAACTCCTCCTCCTCCTGTAGGCCAATTGTCCCCCATCTTAACAGATACCAGTTCCGATAAGTCCTCTCAATCTAACCTACTGTAGTCTAATCTGACACTGGTTGTAATCGGCCCCCAACTGTATCTAGTCCTTGGGGGTCAGTCCTATTAGGCCCCAATCCTACTCATAGTGAACACCAATCCTATTACTGAGTCTCTGGAAGAATAATCTTACCTTGTGTGTCACTTCGACTTCAGATTAAGATTGAGAGAGAAGCTGTACCACTTTAATGACTTGGAGTAACTGGCCATCCAAAAAAATAGTTCTTTATTTTTTACGGCAATCTATTAGCAGTCTATCTCCCAGGGCAGTCTATTGGCAGTTTATCTTCCAGGGCAGTCTATTGACAGTCTATTTTTCACGGCAATCTGTTGACAGTCTATCTCTTAGGACAGTTAATTTAAGAAACCTTCACTACTGCCGGTAGATCAAACGCTACGTGTTACGTCAGACACCCAGAACTGCAGGCTATGTTTCTTAACCTTTTGAGTTCGGTGACTTAATTCCTTGAGTATGATGACTTAATCCCTTGAGTACAATGACCTAACCCATTGAGTACAATGATTTAACTCTTTGAGTATAATGCCTTAAGCCCTTGTGTACTTTATGTACGAAGATCTAACCCCTCGAGCTGGATGATTTAACTCCTTGAGTACGAATACAACCCCTTGAGTCCGATGACTTAATCCCTTGAGTACGATGACTTAACCTCTTTATGTGTATGGGGAGGTGGGGTTGTAGAAGTTGTTGAGGGCGTGAGAGGGAGTGGAGGTGTGGGAGCGAGTAGAGGTGTGAGAGGGAGTGGAGGTGTGGGAGCGGTGTGAGAGGGAGTGGAGGGTGTGGGAGGGAGTAGAGGTGTGAGAGGGAGTGGAGGTGTGGGAACGAGTAGAGGTGTGGGAGGGAGTGGAGGTGTGGGTGGGAGTGGAGGTGTGGGAGGAGGTGAAGAAGGTCGTAAAATTAGATGGCAAGTAAAAGTACGATAGAAGGAAGAGAATGAGGAGAAAGTAGACGAGAAAGAGGAGGAAGGAGAAAGGGGAGGAAGAAGAAAAAGTGGACGAGGAGGAGGAGGAGGAAGAAGGTAGAAGGAGTGGAGAAGGTAGAAGGTCGGATGGAAGAGTACAAGAATTAGACGAGAAAGAGGAGAAGGAGAAAGGGGAAGACGAAGGAGGGGAGGAAGAGAGTGGACGAGGTGTAGAAGGAGGAGCAAGTTGAAGAAGTGGACGAGGAGGAGGAGGAGGAAGAAGGTAGAAGGAGGAGCAAGTTGAAGAAGTGGACGAGGGAGGAGGAGGAAGAAGGTAGAAGGAGGAGCAAGTTGAAGAAGTGGACGAGGAGGGAAGGAGGAGAGAAGAAAGGTAGAAGGAGGAGCAAGTTGAAGAAGTGGACGAGGGAGGAGGAGGAGGAGGAAGAAGGTAGAAGGAGGAGCAAGTTGAAGAAGTGGACAGGGAGGAGGAAGAGGAGGAGGAAGAAGGTAGAAGGAGGAGCAAGTTGAAGAAGTGGACGAGGAGGAGGAAGGAGGTAAGTGGTTGAGATGTCCTGGTTATGAAACACCCTTCCCTGGCCACGTCATTCAAAAGGAAGGAGGGGGGAGGGGGGTGATGTCCTCCTGTAGGGGAAACACATTAGTGGAGAAACGGAGGCTGAGCGACCCTACATGTTCACCACTCGTTAATCACGACCTGATGGCATTAACAAGCCGCTGTCCTCCTTGCTGTTACTACTGCTCCTGCTGTTACTACTGCTCCTGCTGTTACTACTGCTCTTGCTGTTACTACTGCTCCTGCTGTTGCTGTTATTTTTGTCACTAGTACCTGCTCTTATTCCTGTTTATTCATGTTGTTTCGTATATAATGCCTTACCTGGTCCTCTCTGTGTCCACCTTTAATTAACTCAGGTGTCCTTAGGTGGTGAGATAATATTAAGATAGGATAAATTCAAATTGCTTAGCGTACGTGTAGTTATATTAGGCTAAGTTGTGTTAGTTTAAGTTCAGTTTGCTTAGGTTAGATAAGGTTACGCAACATATTCTTCCCTCGTTTCATATTACACAGACAATATCACGTGAGCAGACTGGTCACTGGTAGGTATTGTCTACTTACGAGGGTTGGACAGGTAGGTATTGTCCACTTATGAGGGTTGGACAGGTAGGTATTGTCCACTTATGAGGGATGGACAGGTAGGTATTGTCCACTTATGAGGGATGGACAGGTAGGTATTGTCCACTTATGAGGGTTGGACAGGTAGGTATTGTCCACTTATGAGGGATGGACAGTTAGGTATTGTCCACTTATGAGGGATGGACAGGTAGGTATTGTCCACTAATGAGGGATGGACAGGTAGGTATTGTCCACTTATGAGGGATGGACAGGTAGGTATTGTCCACTTATGAGGGATGGACAGGTAGGTATTGTCCACTTATGAGGGATGGACAGGTAGGTATTGTCCACTTATGGGGGATGGACAGGTAGGTATTGTCAACAGGTAGGTATTGTCCACTTATGAGGGATGGACAGGTAGGTATTGTCCACTTATGAGGGATGGACAGGTAGGTATTGTCCACTTATGAGGGATGGACAGGTAGGTATTGTCCACTTATGGGGGATGGACAGGTAGGTATTGTCAACTTATGAGGGATGGAACAGGTGGTATTGGGGATGGACAGGGTATTGTCCACTTACGAGGGATGGACAGGTGGGTGTTGTCACTTATGGGGATGGACAGGTGGTGTGTCCATATGAGGATGGACAGGTAGGTCTTACGAGGATGGACAGTGGGTGTTGTCCTTACAGGGGATGGACAGGAGGGATGGACGGTGGGTATTGACAGGTAGGAGTGTGTCCACTTATGAGGATGGGTAGGTTTGTCCACTTATGAGGGATGGACAGGTGGGTATTGTCCATATGAGGATGGACAGGTGGTGTTGTCCACTATGGGGATGGACAGGTAGGTATTGTCCACTTATGAGGATTGGACAGGTAGGCATTGTCCACTTATGAGGGATGGACAGGTAGGTATTGTCCACTTATGAGGATTGGACAGGTAGGCATTGTCCACTTATGAGGGATGGACAGGTAGGTATTGTCCACTTATGAGGGATGGACAGGTAGGCATTGTCCACTTATGGAGGATGGACAGGTAGGTATTGTCCACTTATGAGGATTGGACAGGTAGGCATTGTCCACTTATGAGGGATGGACAGGTAGGCATTGTCCACTTATGAGGGATATGCAGGTGGTCATCCACTATGAGAGGGATGGACAGGTAGGTATTGTCCACTTATGAGGGATGGACAGGTAGGTATTGTCCACTTATGAGGGGATGGACAGGTAGGTATTGTCCACTTATGAGGGATGGACAGGTAGGTATTGTCCACTTATGAGGGATGGACAGGTAGATATTGTCCACTTATGAGGGATGGACAGGTAGGTATTGTCCACTTATGGGGGATGGACAGGTAGATATTGTCCACTTATGAGGGAGTAACAGGTAGATATTGTCCACTTATGAGGGATGGACAGGTAGATATTGTCCACTTATGAGAGATGGGCAAACAAACACACACTACTAATACTACTACTACTAATACTACTACTACTAATACTACTACTAATAATAATAAAAATAGTAACTGAAACCTCCTCACAACAGGACTCGAACCACGCACCATAACGATGCCTTACCAGTCAATAACCACTTGACCACCAGCAGAGGATCATCACCCAGGACAACCACCTTCATAGTCCTGGTGAACAAATATATAAGTGATTCAGGACAAACTTTCATGACTCTTAAGTATACAGTAGTGTGTCGGCAGAGGAACATAGTATTTCCCAAGTGAATCAATGAACCGTAAGTGCGTCCCCAGAGTGAGGTGGGTCGGTAACGCGTCTATATTTGCGTAGTCTGGCGTATGGGTGAGGGATTATATAGTCTTGTGAAGGTACTGTATAGGGTATGGCTGGTCACTTGTGTTTATATTGTGATGGTGTATCAGGGTGTATGGTCATTCTTGGCAACACTACACCACCACAATCTATATACCAGTGAGAGTTATCTATCCATCTATCTATCTTTCTATCCCTCTATCTATCTATCTAATTATGTAAGTATTTCTGCAACCTCATCAGATGAAAGAGTTAAGGCGGCGTCACACTACCATTTCTATTGTTAACTTTTTCATTACTCGTCGATTTTTTCACGAATCGTCGGTGTTGTTGTTGACTTTTTGTCAAACGGTACAGACCGTCTGCACTGACGACTCGTACGACAACTTACCGGAGTCAACTCAAGATCTATAATTGATGCTACAAATAGTTTTAAAAAATAAACTAGTTTTTACTTAATATATAAAGTTAAACTATTATGAAGTAATTATTACACTTCTTACCAAGATTACATATTATTTAATTTAATTTCGGGATTTTGAAAAGGTAAGAAAATGTCATTTGTTGTTTACATTTTGACCACGCAGGAATAACAACAACAAGACGGAGCCAATAGATAAAATATTTTCCCAAGTATGGACACGCCTCTCTGAGGAGTTCTTGGTGTACCAGGATAAGGCAGCGCCCCTGTCTCTGACTCTTCATACACCGAAAAAGGTGTAGAATTGGTGCGCTTTCTTCGTCAATTGGATCCATCTTGTTGCAGTTGTCGAACGAGGGAAGCTGGCGAGTTGGTTCTAAACGCATGTGTGACGGTGCACAACAAAAAATTTGACGATTTTCTGATAGTTGACCAAAAAAAAAAATCGACGAAAGTATGCTAGTGTGACGCTCTTTAAAATGTTCATACTCGTTTTGGTGTGTGTGTGTGTGTGTGTGTGTTCATAAAATTCTTAATTCATGTTCGTAATAATGGCCGCAGTGAATAATGACCAATTTTATTCAGCAAAAAAAAAATACTGTATGGTTGAAACTGTTTTAAGATGAGTGAAGTACGTCATAAAAATTTGTGTCAGTAATATAAATCAAGTACAATATATTAACAGCATTTCATTTGGACGTAAAAAATTAATTTAGGCGAGAAAAAAAAAGCACTTTCATTTGGGTGACATTTTTCCTTCATTTAGGCAAACCATATATTTCATTTGGGCGAAAATAACCTTGACTAATGCAGTTTATTTATATAGAAGTAAGTCGTAAATATTTCTTCCACGTCACTGCAAAGGCATTCTAAATTACTGAAAGTGGAAAACATAATTATTCCTTTTTGCTCATCATTCAAAAGTAAAAAAATAAAATAATAAAATCATGATTTTTGTTACTTCAGTTTTACCGAGACAGAGAGACATGAAAATCTTGACGACTATTTATTATGGGCAGTACCGGAAATTCTCTTCCACGCTCTCTGTACAACGTGAGATAAATGTTATTGTTTAGGTCTTTTGACTCAAGCAGATTCTCAATAAAAATCTGAAGTTATTTTCTTTGCTTTTTTTAAGGCCTATTATATATGTAGGAGTTTACAGATCTTTTTACTTGAGCTCTAAGTTGATGTGATTCAGTTTAATTGCTATTGTGTCGTTGTGTTCATTAATAACTCACAATTGTTTCGTGTTCACCTCTACACCATATCACTGTTTAGCAACACTTTATAGACTCTGAAAGTGACTCTATAGAATATTAAACACTTTTTTCTTCTATTTGTGTCTTAAATGAGCGGACCCGGTGACGTCTTACTACGATCAAGTAACCAAACACACTTAAACTGCTCCTACTGTCCTGTAACCATTTGTAACCACCTATACTGTTGTCGCCCAAATGAAAAACGCCAAACAGCTGATGGAACTGCAGGCAAACATTCACGAATACCTGACGATTAACCCACAGCTTATTTCACCTTAACATAAATCACCATGACGCTAAGTTAACCTAACCTATCTTAATCTAATCTAATTTAATCCAATCTAACTTAACCTATCAACCTAACCTAACCCCCAAGAAACGTCAGGGTATTTTAATCACCACGTGAAGTAATCTGGAGGGGATTATGATGATTATGTTCTATTAATAATGTGCTATAGATCTTTATACAGTAGCTATATCTCGTTTACATGCCTCACCATGTCTGTTCACCTCGACCAGAATTACGTATATATAAGATTTATCTACTTATCTTATAATTGATTGCCTAAATATAAATTCATTTTTCTCAGCTCGCATACAAATTAGTAGGTAAATAAATAAATTGTATTGGGTAAATAAATAAAATGTATTGGAAGGTAGTGATCAGTATGCACCTTGAGAAAAATATATGTTGAAGTAATTGCACCATAGTAAAGTTTAATCTCGTAGTGAAACAAAGGAGAATCATTTTGTATAACTTGCACGAAAGTCTGACAGAATATGAACGAGAATCAGCGGGAAAAAAGTGCGTACAGACATAGCACAGACGACAAACCAACACATGAGCTCTTGAAAATCTTGAACTGGTATCGCTAAAGAAATCCAGAAACAGACAAAACGTACACAGAACATCAGAATAATGCAACATAAGACAGTACAACACAGAGAAGCATACGCATTAAAACACAACAGTCACAGAGTATAATAAAACAGCAACCACACAATACAGTACAAAAAAAACAGAGGTGACCACATACTCCTCATACCCTGCCCTACGCCGCACCGCCTCTGCCGTTCTTCCCTGCTATGCGTCAAGGTGTCATGTCGACTTAATTATCCCACTGTACATCACACACTATTTGTTTACTCATCTTTATTCCTCCCATTTATCAAGTCTACATCTGTAATCCTTTCATTTATATTTTAATGCTCCAGCAATTACTAAAAACGTTCATTATCAAGTTTCTATATATATATATATATATATATATATATATATATATATATATATATATATATATATATATATATATATATATATATAAAGAAACACGAAGTTCCTGCTGCACATTTTTCTTCTTTCATTGTGGTTATCAGCATATACTAGATCACGTGCACCTGTTGTGATTTACTTGGTATATATATATATTCGGCAATTACCTATTCAATCTTTATTTTCTATTAATTTCTTCATTTTTATCATAATTTTCATCTCTGCTGTTTTATTTACTTTTTTATCTTCTCATGTCATTGTTTACCTTTCATCAGGATTAGTGACTTTTTACCCGTCTATTTTGTTAACATTATTCAGTATCTGTCATACGTGGATATTTTTTAACTTATTTTTTAATGCTTAATTGAAAAATATTATTATTATTATTATTATTATTATTATTATTATTATTATTATTATTATTATTATTATTATTATTATTATTATTATTATTATTATTATTATTACCAAGACTAAGATTTTCCAGTTAATTTTATGGATAACTGTACTATTTCTGTTTAATATTAATTTTCACTAAAGTTCAATTTCTTTAATCGGCTCAGTACCTTACCTGTTATGTTATGTTTATTATCATCACTGTATTGGTTATTGTTATATAATTTATCATTTATATCCTTGTTGTATTATCTGTCTGTCTCTGTCGTGTGTGTGTGTGTGTGTGTGTGTGTGTGTGTGTGTGTGTACAGTATATCCTTTCACTGTCTTTCCCTTCTCCCTTTCATCACTCCCGTCTCTTTACTGCATCTTCTTGTGTCCGCTATATCTAGTTGGTCACTGGGTACAATAGAACCGCCTATTTGTGTCGCGAGGGACTAGTACAACAAGTGATTGCTTCATCCCAGTGTTCGTTGTGGCAGGAATAAGGGTGCCCGGTATAGCGAGCACCCAGTATAACAAGAAGCCACCAGTATTGCGAGTGACCGGTATAATGGGTGACCGGTATAAAGAGTGTTAAATATAGTAGGTATCCGGTAGATTGAGTGTCCGTTAAAACAAGAGACTCATATAACGAGTGGCTAGTGTATTAAGAAATCATTATAGTGAAGTAATCGTAATAGTAAGAGACCGGTATAGCGAAGTATCTGCTATTGTGGTTGGCCGGTATAGTGGGGTGGGCGGCGGTGCAGGCTGGCGGGTGGAGTTGGACCATGGAGCCACCATTGTTTCCTTTGGGCCAAAGAGCGGGAAAAGACAACAGAGCGCTGGGCGAGGGCCTCATATTGGCCGCCGCTGCTGCCCGCCAACCCTACAGAAAAAATATACTCTGTTTCGTCTGACCCAGTCAATATAGACGCTTTTCATTACTTTCACTTTATTAATACAGCACACACCAAACATTGCCCTATTTGGTCATATAATGGTTTATTTTGGCTTTGTCGCTTGATGACGCCTTGTGAAATGAGTTTTTTTTTACAGCAATAATATACGGGTTTGAATGGAAGGTTTTGATAAATAAAATATATTTAGTGTCTTTATGTTGATTTATATGTTTATTTGATATAATTTTAGTGGCCACTAAATCGTATACCGGGAACTATAATGTTTGGTTTGTATAATTAGGCTTATATCTTTACTATATCGTTATATCTTCATGTCAACACCAACTCTTCATCTCACAGCTCTTCAATGAGGCTTAATTTATCATGTCACAAGAATCATTATAATGGGTTTTTTTTTACAATCAATTGTGTTGTTATAAATTATTATTATTATTATTATTATTATTATTATTATTATTATTATTATTATTATTATTATTATTATTTTACGGGCATTAGCCCACCCGGGCACAGGTTTTAGTTAGTTTAACAAATTTATTGGCAGAGGTCATTTTTAATGACCCACATCAAGGCCTGGGGAGCGAAAATATAATAAAATAATAATAATAATTATGATGACGATAATAATAGTAATAATAATAGTTATTTTATTGTATTTTACTGTATTATAAATTCACTAAAGTAGTGAGAGGACTTTGTTGAGTATAATCTTTATATTTTTGGCGCTTCTGAAGACCAAGGAAAAGTCCAAACAACTTTCTGCGACTCTTGTTCTCTCTTTCTCTCTCCCCTCCTGTCTTCATTTCCTCCTCCTCCTCTTTCTTCAGCTCATTTCCCTTCCCTTATTTCATCTTTTATATTTCTTATCTCTTTTTTTTATTATTTTGTTTATTTTTCTCCTTTGGGTCTTTACGTTATGCCTATTTCTCCTTCATCCTCCTTTTTTTTCTACACCATAACCCTTATCTTCTTCCTTCTTTATTCTTACAACTTTTTTTCCCATCTTCCCCTTTCTTCTCCCTTCCTCTACTCCTTCTCCAGTTCTTCTCTTCTAGCTCTTCTCTCTACCCTTTCTCTCCACACCTTTTCTTTTTTCTTCTCCCCTCTCTATATTCTTTCATTTTCTTCTCATATTTCTTCCTTCCTCTTTTCCTATCTCTCCCTCACTTTCGTCCGTTCCTTTTCTTCTCTCTCCCTTCTCTCATCCCCTCTTCTCCCCACCAAGGTATGTTATTATTATTATTATTATTATCATCGTCATCATAGGAGAGGGAACGCCGCCTCACAAATTTCCATCCGATGGCCTTTGACGACAATGGGGAATATTTGGTCAATAAACACGGTGGCTGCAGTACCCAATATACTTCCCCGTCTACCCCCCTCTTCCCCCTCTTCCCCCTCCTATCTTCTTCCTCCTTACATCCCCTTCCACTCCTCCCCATCTCCTAACTCCCCAGCCACACCCAAACATTTTCAAGAGTTTCTCCCCTCCCTCTATCTTCCTCTTCTCTTCCCACTTTTGGTCTTCCTTCCCCTCTCTCTCCTCACCCTCCCTCCCTTTCCCTAGCCACACCCAAACATTTTCACGAGACTCCACCCCCCACCCTCCCCCCAGGTATTTTGTATCTTTGTTCATAATTTTTTTTCATTATTATTACATTCTTGTTAGACAGTTTCGGACCTTCAAAAAAATGTATATTGGACATTTATGCCTCTACTCTTGTGAATATTTGGATGATATAAATATGTTTAGTTGGTCTTGTTCAAGTGTCTAGACATTTTTATCATATTAAATACTTCTGTTTCATAATGTCTTCTTCCTCCTCCTCCTGTCATCTGAAGAGTTCGGTTCCTACAGGTTTACCTCAACTGAATAAAATCGTCTGGCGGTAACCACAATAAAGTGCGAGAATCAGAAGTAAAAAAAGGTTGACTGTTGCTGTTAGTCCGTCAGGGCATTTCTTAAGCGTACCTAACATTTTCTCAACCATGTCTCTTGTCATAGATATATATTTTTTACGTATTTTCTGGAAAATATTTTGGCCCAGACATTATTTTTCATAATATATATCTTTAATATATCCTGTTATCATAAATTGGTGTATCATAGTGGGTATTTCGGGTGATATATTATTTCTTGTTACCAAATCTGATATATATGATCAGAGTGAACACACACACACACACACACATATATATATATATATATATATATATATATATATATATATATATATATATATATATATATATATATATATATATATATATATATATATATATATATATTTTTTTTTTTTTGCAATGCCTTTATAAATGTTTTCTCTCGGGCTCCCTGGTATATCTTTTAGGGTCATAGAGGGCATTTTTCTCCCCTCCTTGATGTTCATGTTTATATCTCGTATTTGTTTGTTCGCAGATCTGGACATTTTCTTATAAAAGTGAAACTATTTTACGATATCTATAATTTTTATTATACTTCCCGGGCATTTACATTTTATCGTATTGGGCATTTTTAGCATTAGGCATTTTTTATCACATTGGGTATTTTTTATCATATTGGGCATTTTTAATCATATTGGGCATTTTTTACCATTCAAGGCATTTCTTATACTGGGCATCATTTTTTCATACATGAGCGATTTTTTAATATAGGGGGAACATTTAACATTTATAACTCGTATTTTATAACATTTGTCACGCCTTTAATTCTTACTTGTTATCGCTCCTGGGCATTCCTGTGACGTCATACACTTCACACAACTGTTTGAGTAAATGTCAAAGAATTCTTTTTGTAATATATCGATGCTTTTTTGTCTTCCTTGGAGGTTTTTAGGTCATGTTTGGATGTATTCTGGGTCACACCAGAACATCCTCACACTTAACCTACTTAGTGTGTGTGTGTGTGTGTGTGTGTGTGTTGACCTGATTTCACCTATTACACAGCTTGAGTTAGGAAATAAGACCCCCAGTTAAACATTGAAACTTAATCTTGTTATTCTTGCTGCTCCAAGTCTGTCACTCTTACTCTGTTACTCTTAATCTGTTACTCTTAATCTGTTACTCTTACTGTCACTCTTAATATGTTACTCTTACTCTGTTACTCTTGTTATTCTTACTGCTACTCTGTCACGCTTATTCTGTTACTCTTAATCTGTTTCTCTCAATCTGTTTCTCTTACAACAGAAGAGGAAATCAGTAGACATCGAATTTAGTTTCTTATAAATATTTTTGTAATTTTTTTTTTTTTTTTTAACATTTTACTATTGTTATTTTTTTTTTCGTACATGTGTCTTGCTGTACTTCATAAGATGGTTTATTAATGAGTTTAGTTCTCTGTTGTTGAAAGTACGTGGAGAATAATGTCTGAGTGTTGTATTTTCTTATCACACTATTTGTTTCTCTGATTATTGGTATTGTGTACCTGGAGTTGGACGCAATCAAGAGGGTCGGGTCTTTTTGAGTACCTACATGAAGTAATGTTTGTATTTGAAGTGAGTGAACCGGAAGATTGGAGGTACACTACTCTATCCCTTACCTCACAGCACCACTACCCCCCAACACGTCGTTAGCATGAACCAAAACACTAAGACAAATAAAAAGTTTTGTCGCCAGTTAAAAAGTAAATAAAAATGTGGTGATTGGGTCATTATTTGGTCCAGTGGGACATGTCGGGTCCATTAGAACATTTTAGGTCCGTGGTCCACATTCTCGAGGACTCCTGCTATGATAAATCCTCGAAACTGATTGACTTATTGACTTATGCTAAAGTATTAAGTAGCATCTTTAAAATAGCATCAACATTACACTGAGACATTACCTTAATTAGTTACGCTTCACTTAATTCGTTTAGGGGACAAAATAAACGTAGGAAATCGATCAAAATAATTCTTTACGGTCATTTCACCTGGTGTCAACTGCACGTCTGTAGAATGATAGAGTTTCCGTGTAATTTTGATGTTACTCCGGTTAGTTATTTTTGTGTTTTACCTTAAGTCAACCAGTTAAGGGTGATTCTTAGATACTCACTTACGAGGAACATTCACTTTACGAGCAGCCCTTAAGAATCATCGCCCGGGAAGATAATGCTACACTAAGGCAGGATTTTGACTTCTTGTGGTTTAGGATAAGGGGAGTTTTTTTTTCAAGTGTTTCTGTAGACTAACAACTCAGAAATACTTAAGGATAATTAAAAAACCCTGACGTTATTGATGTATTGAGGAAGCTGTGTTTCTTTTCAAGGATTAATTAGACTTTTTCTTCGTTGCCTTATTATTAATTATTTTTATCTTGATTATCATACAAATAAAATCATATATTTTCTTCATCCTCAACCTAAACGTTTTGATCTACTTAAATATATATTACACATACATACATACATACATACAGTACATACATACATACATACATACATACATGATATTAGGAAGTATTTGTGTCTGTTTAAGTCATTTCTTGTTGCTGGTTTTATGCGAGTTCTTTTCTGTTATTTATTTATTTACTTGTTTCGTTTTTTTTCTCGCTCTTCACTCTGGTCTATCACCACTCTTCTCTCCCTCACCACTAGCTTCACTTCTTTATCTTTCAGTATCCTTTTATCACACAGGAATGAATGATGGAAAGATAGAAAAAAATGCTAACTTCATCGGCTTCCTATACCGATTTCCTGAAGAAAAAAACCAAACATTAAATTTGGTCGCCAATTTTCTTTAAATATTATATTTATTCACTAATTTACTAAAGAAAATCAATTATTTACTTTAAAAACAGTGATTTTATTCCAAAGTTTATTTTAATCACAGCTTGTTATTAAAGATAAGGGAGGTCCTTTTAATGAGCTGACGTTAAAGCTACACTTATAGACGAGATTTGATTGGCTCCAGCTGCCCCGTCTCCGCCACTCACAGAAGATGTCATCGCTTTTATCAAAACAAATATGGTCCTCCTTGCCAATATCAATGAAAATGTTCGAATTAAATTAATGACTTAGTGATCCATGAGAAACATTAAATGCTTTAAATAATAAACTTTTGATACTAATATTACACAATACAACATTGCTTAAAAAAAAAGGTGGATCAGTAGTATTTGAAGAGATGAAACGGTAATTGAATCCCCAAACAGCTGCTGAATTGAAATAAGGCTTTTATTGTGGTGGTATTGTATGTGGTACTTGATTTATAAAGTTTTCAATTCACTTGTCGGACATTAAACATTTCCCAATCGTTTGAAAAATATACTACAGTATCATGTAATATTTTCATGGCATCTGTAGCTTTGCATCATCTATAAAACTATTAATTATTTCTTCGATAATTACGTTATATTCTGTTGTTTTGTTCTTTTTTTTTTAGAGTTTATTGGTGTTTGTACAAAAATTGGCTCGTTGGAATGAGTTATATTTTCTCAGTGTTTCTCTGTCGGACGTCAGGAGACACCAGAGCCATGCGGGGTAGAGTGGTGCGAGACAGAGATAATCGAGACTTACTTAGAGATGATTAAAAATATCCTTGTAGAAACTTACGAAACATATACTTCAAGAGATAGTAAGAAAGGTACTCAAGACAGAATAATGAGGTATATAAGTAGATAGATATGCTTAAAGGGATACTTAAATATATGTAAAAAGATGACGAAATTGATACCTGGAAAAATACTTTAATACACTATACAAGATACTAAATATATATATATATATATATATATATATATATATATATATATATATATATTATACACTAGTTCCAAAAGGCATAACACCAACATGGAACCTTAGTATGAAATCCTGAACAGATATTTAGAGACGAATAAAATGATTTTGTTCATCATTAACTTTTACATCGGTGTTGGGTTTATATAACGTTGATGATTGATAAGTTCTGTTCTCAAAGTGTTTGTTTAGGTTGAGCTTCGTTAAATTTAGTGTTATTGAAAATTATTACAAGTATAATAGATTATTAGTAATAGTTATTGATTATTATTATTATTACTATTATTATTATTATCAGTATTGTTGTTGCTGTTGTTGTTATTTTTCTTATTATTAACTTTGTGAAACGACAGGCATCCACTCTATACATATTGTATATACGTTACACACACACACACACACATATATATATATATATATATATATATATATATATATGTGTGTGTGTGTGCTAAATAATGAGAGAGATATCATAAAGTGACACTACACACTAACAGACTGTCACCTTTGTCATAGCCACCTTCGCCCCCTCGAGACGGCCGGTGTCCCCCCTCCACCAGTCTGAACATCCCCCTCCTGTCCCCACCCCAGCACACCCATGGCCTGAAGTGCCCCTTTCACACACCCATTACCCCTGACCCTCTTTATGGACCACCCTCAGCCTCACTCCTAGACACCGGACCACCCTCACCCCTGGACCCACACCATGGCCACCATCACCCCTGGACCCACACTGGTCCCTCCCTCACCCCTGACCCATACTATGGTCCACCCTCACCCCTGAACCCATACTATGGACCACCCTCACCTGAACCCACAATATGGACCACCCTCACCCTGGATCCACAATACGGACCACCCTCACCCTGAACCCCATACCAGACCACCCTCACCCTGAACCCCTGGTGGACCACCTCACCCCTGGATCCCTGGCTGGACCACCCTCACCACCTGGACCTGTACTATGGACCACCCTCACCCCTGGACCCACAATATGGACCACCCTCACCCCTGGATCCACAATACGGACCACCCTCACCCCTGGACCTATACTATGGACCACCCTCACCCCTGGACCCACAATACGGACCACCCTCACCCCTGGACCTGTACTATGGACCACCCTCATCCCTGGACCTATACTATGGACCGCCCTCGGCCAAGCTCTTACCGACACTCTTGTTCTTCTCGCGCCAAATGAGCCAGGATCGAACGTGCCTCATTGGCTGGCTTATCTTGAGGGCCCCGGATGAGAGGCTGTCGATCCTCGCCTGTGATTGGCTAGCTTATGTGAAGAGCTGGGGACGAGAGGCTCTCCAGGCGCCAATACGTCATTTCCCGTCTTGGAGGCTGACGTAAAGGGTCTTCCGGTCCCCCTTGCCTCCCACCCTCAACCCTCACGCCGATTTTTAGCCGATTTTATATTCATCAATTCATATATTCTTCACAGTATAAAATTTTATATTGAACTGGTTTCATCTGTGATTTTTATTTCGTTGTGTATTTTCTATGGCTAAGTTTGTCGATTGGGAATTAACTCGTGAAGTTTATCGGCGGAGAAGTATATACGCCCCTCTTGGAACACTTGTTTACGTGTGTCGGAGGCTGCTGTTTATCTCCCTGGGTGAGGCTAACGACTTGGCTCCCTATTGTTCGTTTACTCTAAGTCGGAATCCAATGGTGGTAGTATAGTGGTGGTAGTAGTAGTAGTAGTAGTAGTAGTAGTAGAGTAGTTCGTTTACCCTAAGTCGGATATTCATAGTAGTTCGTTTGCCCTAAGTCGGAATCCAATGGTAGTAGTATAGTGGTGGTAGTAGTAGTAGTAGGCTTCAAATACATCCACCGAAGCCCATGTGGGATGTCAGTGCTCGAGGTTTCTGGACGCGGGGACAGCGAGCCTTCTTTGACATAAAGATTTTCGACCCCATGGCCTTATGTCACCGTAACTTAGCTCTCGATGCTGCACACAAGAACTAGAATGACAAGAACTGGGCATAGGAGAGAGAATTCTGAATGTGGATCAAGTCAGCTTCACTCCTCTGGTGCTCACAACCTCTGGCGGGATGGGACCAAGTGCAGGATGCTTCTATGCAAGACTGGCCGAAGTGTTATCCGAACAGAAGCAGCAGCCCAGAAGTTATGTTGCAGCCTGGTTGAGATGTCGACTGTCCTCCTCTCTCTGCTTAGGTCTACATTGCTTTGCCTCAGGGGAACGAGAGCATCGGCCCCAAAGCCGACAACAGTCGCAGATATCGATTATGAGGTGGTAGTAGTAGTAGTAGTAGTAATAGCACTAAAGATAATGAAATTAATAATAGTAACAGTGATTGAAAAATTAATACAGAAATATTAATAAATGTAAAGATGATAGGAATGATGCTAATAGTATAATAATATTAATAGAAATGCACTATTAATAGTACTACTACTACTACTACTACTACTAATAATAATAATAATAATAATAATAATAATAATAATAATAATAATAATATCATAATAATAATAATAATAATAATAATTTCAAAATAATAATTGTATTCCTAAAGACAATATTTATAGTAATTAATTTATTAATGATGATAAAATAATATTAAATAATTAATAATAATAATATTAAAAATTATTTTAATGACAATAATTATAATGTAATGAAGGTAATGATAGTGATGCAGCGTTGACTGATGATAGTGAAGGAAGGTTCTGAATGCCACTCACCTGCCGTCTTCTGGGAGAAATTAAACAGGTATTCTTCCTATGTAATTTAAATATGTAAGAATACTCGCGTAACAAGAAACCAAGGAAGCTATAACCCCTTGAGTACGATGCCAATGCCCTGAGTACGGCGATGGCGCTTTGAGTACGATGACAACGTCTTGAGCACGATGACAACGCCCTGAGTACGATGAGAATGCCCTGAGTACGATTACAACTCCTTGAGTACGATGGCAACGCCTGAGTACGATGACAACACCCTGAGTACGATGACAACGCCCTGAGTACGATGACAACACCTTGAGTACGATGACGACCCCTTAAGTACGATGACAACGCCTTGAATACAATGACAGCACCTTGAGCACGATGACGACGCCCTGAGTACGATGACAACGCCCTGAGTACGATGACGACCCCTTAAGTACGATGACAACGCCTTGAATACAATGACAACGCCTTGAATACAATGACAGCACCTTGAGCACGATGACGACGCCCTGAGTACGATGACAGCGCTTTGAGTACGATGACCGCTTTGAGTACGATGACAACCGCCTTTATTACGATGACAACGCCATGAGTACGATGTCAGCGCCGTGAGTACGATGACAGCGCTTTGAGTACGATGACAGCGCCGTGAGTACGATGACGACGCTTTGGGTATGAGAACACAATGAACGAGGTCCTTGAGTACAATAATGTAATCCCTTGAGTACGATAACTTAACCCTTTGAATACGATGACCTATTTCTTTGAGTTAGTTTAGGTTAGGTAAGTTTAAGTTAGGTTAGGTTAGGTTAGGTTAGGTTAGGTTAGGTTAGATTAAGTGAAGTTAAACTAAGACAAGGTAGGCTAGACTAAGTCAGGTTGAATTAAGTTTCGTTAGGTCAAGTTAGGTTTGTTCAAGTTAGGTTGGGTTTAGCTAGGTTAGATCAAGCGAGGTTAGGTTAGGTTAGGTTAATTAAGGTTAAACTTGCATTAAAACCGAACTCAGAAAAGTATAGAGCCAATGTCCCTGTTATAATATTTTTACATTATAAGAGCTCTATTTCACCCATTACATACGATATAGACTCTATTTCACCCATTAGATACGATATAGAGACACTTTAGTTTATTTAGGGACACTTTAGTTTTCTTAGGGACAATTTAGTTTATTTAGGGACACTTTAGTTTATTTAGGGACACTTTAGTTTATCTAGGGACACTTTAGTTTATTTAGGGACACTTTACTTTATTTAGAGACACTTTAGTTTACTTAGAGACACTTTAGTTTATCTAGGGACACTTTAGTTTATTTAGGGACACTTTAGTTTATTTAGGGACACTTTACTTTATTTAGAGACACTTTAGTTTATTTAGGGACACTTAGAGACACTTTAGTTTATCTAGGGACACTTTAGTTTATTTAGGGACACTTTAGTTTATTTAGGGACACTTTAGTTTACTTAGGGACATGCCTTAGAATATTTAGGGACATACATTAGTCTTGAGGTCAATAAAGTCCAAGTTATTTACACATATTTTTATTTAATTTTTTTTTTTTGCATTTTTTCCCTCTTTCTTCCCATTAATTTCCTCACCTCTGTTCTAGCTCTACTATTATCCTGCCTCTGTTTCTTTTTATTAACTCAAATTATCTATAACGTGAAATTGAGACATATTGTTTAGTGTATTTGTATGTCTGCTGTATGTATGTTTATTTATCTATATGTCTTGTTTGTTTCATTTGTTAAGCTTGTTTCATTACCTGGTGAGATATTTTATTTTATATTGGTTTCCTTATTTTTTGTATTGAGAGTAATTGTTGTGATATTATTATTATTATTATTATTATTATTATTATTATTATTATTATTATTATTATTATTATTATTATTATTATTGTTATTGTTTTCTTTTTATATTATATGAGTAACATTTAAAACAAGTAGGGATACGACCATATTTAACAGCAGGATAGAGTATATAACAACTGTAATACTCAGCAGGAATAGCAACGAAAAAAAAAACGGAATTTACAGCGAAAACATTTATTGATGACCCTCTGTCGCTAGGACCATCAGAGAGCACTAGAACCCTCGGGGACCACCACAGCAAAATACTGTAAATATAGCATTTATCTTCACTAGAGTCAGGCTGCGCGGAGGTGGCCAACCGAGCGTGGCAGTGCGCATCACTCACCGTGACGTCACCGGGTTTGCCGTGTCAACATGGGCTAGACCCGAGACCCAAGAGAGCTGGGCCCGGCGCCTCTACCGCTGCTTATGGCGGCTCCCGCAGACCGAGTAGCGATTAAATGCGTGTGTTTAGTGTTGAGTGAGTTTGCTATGTAATTAATGAATGATTTATAGGAGGCTTGAGGTGTTGGGGAATGGAGGTAATGCTACTTACTGCTTTCTACCTGCGGGAGGGACGGAGTGAGAGAAGAGGATAGAAGGGGAGGGGAATAGGAAGGAGAATACGAAAGGAAGGATAGGAAGGTACGATAGTGTTTCAGGAAGATGAAGGAAGGAGTAGTATGAAGAAAGAGGAGAAGGAAGGGTCAACAGGAGCAAGAGGGGATAAGTGGAGAAGAAGAGATACTTAGAAGAAACTCAAGAGGATAAACAGCGAGGAAGAAGAATACCAAGACAAGTGACCACTAAATATACGTTTATACGGAGAGAAGAATGGCAGATATTATTACTATTATTATTATTATTATTATTATTATTATTATTATTATTATTATTTTAATTTTTATCATCATTATCATTATTATGATTATTATTATTATTATTATTATTATTAGTAGTAGTAGTAGTAGTAGTAGTAGTAGTAGTAGAATATTGTTATTATTATCATTGTTATAATTCTCTAATGACCTTTCACATTCATCTTAGTCTTTCACTGACAAATCCCTCCACCCCAAGATGATCCTGATCTACTTGGTAGTAAAGCAATAACAAGGTACCCAGTCTGACTGAAAATACACGAAAATCTCACCCGGGTTTTTGTGACGAAAAAAAGTGTACACATCTCCGAGGGTCATTGTTGATCTAACCGTGGGGGAGGTGGGGGGGTCAGTCTAGCCTTATCTGAATCGCCCTATATCACTCTCACCTTAAGTCACTCTCACCTTAAGTCACTCTCACTTTAAGTCACTCTCACTTTAAGTCACTCTCTTCCTGCTGGAGCTGACTTTAATAAAACACGATCTATTTCTTCCTCCCTTATCGACACAGTTTCACAATCGCTTATTATTCCACAAAATCTGTTATCAAATACATTAAATATATATTTTGGGGGGGGAAGAATAACAACTCTTAAGTGAAGTAATTAACGCATTTATTTAATATTTATGGGTTAATATATGAATAATTAGACTCTTTCGTTTGTGTTTTAATTTGGTCAGTTGGTCCTTCATTACAAATAATATTTTTGGACTGGCTAAACAGTTGAGCAGGCAGAGTATAGTGTGTTGAGTGTATTAAAGTGTGTGTGTGTGTGTGTGTGTGTGTGAGTGTGTGTGTGTGTGTGTGTGTGTGTGTGTGTGCCGTCTTCTACTAATATTCATCTGTTTATTGATCTTTTTGTGGTATTTAAACAACTTGGAATTTTAGTGCTGTTAATTAGACAATATTACCTGATTTCCACCACACCTATACAGTACATTCTGATTGTTTTGTAACGAAGACTTAACTAACACAGGTAGCAGTACCCAGACAGTGAACCACAGACTCAACTAACTCAGGTAGCAGTACCCAGACAGTGAACCACAGACTTTACTAACACAGGTAGCAGTACCCAGACAGTGAACCACAGACTTAACTAACACAGGTAGCAGTACCCAGACAGTGAACCACAGACTTAACTAACACAGGTAGCAGTACCCAGACAGTGAACCACAGACTTAACTAACACAGGTAGCAGTACCCAGACAGTGAACCACAGACTTAACTAACACAGGTAGCAGTACCCAGACAGTGAACCACAGACTTAACTAACACAGGTAGCAGTACCCAGACAGTGAACCACAGACTTAACTAACACAGGTAGCAGTACCCAGACAGTGAACCACAGACTTTACTAACACAGGTAGCAGTACCCAGACAGTGAACCACAGACTTTACTAACACAGGTAGCAGTACCCAGACAGTGAACCACAGACTTTACTAACACAGGTAGCAGTACCCAGACAGTGAACCACAGACTTTACTAACACAGGAGCAGGGGCTTCTCTTAGGGCATCATTGATGAGCATAAGGAAGCAGAGTGGTCCCATCTTGGTGCCTTGGGGGACGCCACAGGTGAGTGACTGAAAGGTGGAGACAGCCCCTCGGAAGCGTACAGCTTGGCGTCGGTCACTGAGGAAGTCTGTAAGCCATGGTATGAGACTTCTCCGAAGCCCGAGGTCAATAGCTTTGTTTATGATTATATTGTGATCGACTAGGTCGAACGCTTTAGTGAAATCAATGAAGGCGACAGCTACAGACGTTTTTCGTTTCTCGAGATGGCAGTATATGTAATCGAGAAAGCTGACAAGACAGTGAGTGGTGGAGGAAGTTTTCATGTTGCCAAATTGCTGAGGGTCTACGACTCCTGCAATATCAGCATAAGCCCAGTCAAACACAAAACTGTGTGTGTGTGTGTGTGTGTGTGTGTAAGTCGTCCGTCTTCTACTAATATTCATCTGTTTATTGATCTTTTTGTGGTATTTAAACAACTTGGAATTTTAGTGCTGTTAATTAGACAATATTACCTGATTTCCACCACACCTATACAGTACATTCTGATTGTTTTGTAACGAAGACTTAACTAACACAGGTAGCAGTACCCAGACAGTGAACCACAGACTCAACTAACTCAGGTAGCAGTACCCAGACAGTGAACCACAGACTTTACTAACACAGGTAGCAGTACCCAGACAGTGAACCACAGACTTAACTAACACAGGTAGCAGTACCCAGACAGTGAACCACAGACTTAACACAGGTAGCAGTACCCAGACAGTGAACCACAGACTTAACTAACACAGGTAGCAGTACCCAGACAGTGAACCACAGACTTAACTAACACAGGTAGCAGTACCCAGACAGTGAACCACAGACTTAACTAACACAGGTAGCAGTACCCAGACAGTGAACCACAGACTTTACTAACACAGGTAGCAGTACCCAGACAGTGAACCACAGACTTTACTAACACAGGTAGCAGTACCCAGACAGTGAACCACAGACTTTACTAACACAGGTAGCAGTACCCAGACAGTGAACCACAGACTTTACTAACACAGGTAGCAGTACCCAGACAGAACCACAGACTTAACTAACACAGGTAGCAGTACCCAGACAGTGAACCACAGACTTAACTAACACAGGTAGCAGTACCCAGACAGTGAACCACAGACTTCACTAACACAGGTAGCAGTACCCAGACAGTGAACCACAGACTTAACTAACACAGGTAGCAGTACCCAGACAGTGAACCACAGACTTAACTAACACAGGTAGCAGTACCCAGACAGTGAACCACAGACTTAACTAACACAGGTAGCAGTACCCAGACAGTGAACCACAGACTTAACTAACACAGGTAGCAGTACCCAGACAGTGAACCACAGACTTAACTAACACAGGTAGCAGTACCCAGACAGTGAACCACAGACTTAACTAACACAGGTAGCAGTACCCAGACAGTGAACCACAGACTTAACTAACACAGGTAGCAGTACCCAGACAGTGAACCACAGACTTTACTAACACAGGTAGCAGTACCCAGACAGTGA
>NW_024711292.1:4648945-4809177 GCF_018991925.1 Homarus americanus | reverse complement strand
ACTCACTCTGTTGTTGTCATTTTATATGTTCACACGTGATACAATTAAATGTTTTTTCGTACGTATTAAGAATTAATTTAATATTTCTGCCCCTTCCGTTTATATTGAAACATCTATTGACTCACTCTTCCATCGTCACACGTGTCTCAGAGGAAATGAAGCTAATTAGAAAAAACTCACATAACCACAAAAACGGAAAATATCGCGGGGTGAAGGTGGTGATCACAGGTGTGTTGAAGGGCGGACCTACGTGATATATTAGCTGGGTGGTGCTCCTCCTTCAGGTTACCTGGCGCTCTTGGGACAGGAACATGAATTCAGGTGGAAATAACACGTCACGCGAGAGAGACTCCACCTGCCAATTTAAGGAGGACTCGACCTGCCACATTAAGGAGGACTCGACTTGCCACACTAAGGAGGAGCCAACCTGCCACACTAAGGAGGACTCGACCTGCCACACTAAGGAGGACTCGACCTGCCACACTAAGGAGGACTCAACCTGCCAACTTGCCACACTGAGAGGTCAACCCTGCCACATTAGGAGGACTCAACCTGCCAACTTTGCCACACTAAGAGAGACTCAACTTGCCCATTAAGGAGGACTCAACCTGCCACACTGAGGAGGATCAGCCTGCCACACTAGGAGGACTCAACCTGCCACACTAAGGAGGACTCAGCCTGCCACTAAGGAGGGGCTCAACCTTGTACCCACACCAGGAGGACTCAACCTGCCACACTAAGGAGGACTCAACCTGCCACACTAAGGAGGACTCAACCTGCCCACACTAAGGAGGACTCAGCCTGCCACACTAAGGAGGACTCAGCCTGCCACACTAGGAGGACTCAACCTGCCCTAAGGAGGACTCAGCCTGCCACACTAGGAGGACTCAACCTGCCACACTAAGGAGGACTCAACCTGCCACACTAAGAAGGACTCAACCTGCCAGCTTGCCACACTAAGGAGGAGTCAACCTGCCACACTAAGGAGGACTCGACCTGCCAAATTAAGGAGGACTCAACCTGCCACACTAAGGAGGACTCAACCTGCCACACTAAGGAGGACTCAACCTGCCACACTAAGGAGGACTCAACCTGCCACACTAAGGAGGACTCAGCCTGCCACACTAAGGAGGAGTCAACCTGCCACGGAGTTGGAGCGAGTTATCTTGGATCTCTGTCATCCAGCGAACCCAACCGGAGGGACACGACAGCCCGAGGCCCCAGTCAATCTGAAAGACACCTCGCCAGGAGAGCACGTTTTAAGATAACCCTTTTAGCTAGAGGGAATCCATCCAACTAGTTGAAGTCATGAAGGAGGTCCTCATCAACCACGACGACACCGCCAGGAGGACCTAGCGAGCACCCCAGAGTCAACTACTGGATACGACAGAACCACATGGATTCGGACTGAAGGAATCACGGAGGAACGATGAGTGACACTAAGTGACTGAATAACGTGAGAAGCTGAGGCAGGAAAACCCAGGTAGTCAAAATACACAACCAACCAAAAGGAGCCATTCACCAAGAAGAACCCAGCCAGAAGGACCCAGTCAGAAGGACCCATTCAGAAGGTCCCATCCAGAAAGATCCATTCATCAAGAAGGTCCTATCCAGAAAGTCCCATCCAGAAGGACCCATTCACCAAGAAGGACCCAGACAGATGGACCTATGCACCAAGAAGGACACCATCCAGAAGGACCCAGCCAGAAGAACCCATTCACCAAGAAGGACACCATCCAGAAGGACCCATCCAGAAGGACCCATCCAGAACGACACATTCACCAAGAAGGACCCAGCCAGAAGGATCCATTTACCAAGAAAGACCAAGCCAGAAGAACCCATTCACCAAGAAGGATCCATCCAGGACACCATCAGAAGGACCCATCCAGAAGGGACACCATCCCAGAACGACACATTCACCAGGACCAGCCAGAAGAACCCATTCACCAAAGAAGGACCCATCCAGAAGAACACCATCCAGAAGAACCCATTCACCAAGAAAGACCAAGCCAGAAGAACCCATTCACCAAGAAGGACCATCAAGAAGGGAGCCATTCACAAGAAAGACCCAGCCAAGAAGAACCCATTCACCAGAAGGACACCATCAGAAGAACCCATTCACAAGAAAGACCAAGCCAGAAAGACCCATTCACCAAGAAGGACCCATCCAGAAGGACCCATCAAAACCCATTCACCAAGAAAGGACCTGTCAGAAGAACCCATTCACCAAAAGAAAGGGCCAGCCAGAGACACATTCACCAGAAGGACCCCGTCCAGAAGGGCCATTCACAAGAAAAGACCAGCCAAGGAAGAACCCATTCACCAAGAAGGGACACCATCCAGAAGGACCCATTCTCACCAGAAGGACCCAGCCAGAAGGACCATTCAGAGAGGACACATTCACCAGAAGGACCCAGCCAGAAGAACCCATTCACCAAGAAGGACATCCAGAAGGGCCATTCACCAAGAAGGACCCAGCCAGAAGAACCCATTCACCAAGAAGGACACCATCCAGAAGGACCCATCCAGAGGACCCAGCCAGAAGAACCCATTCACCAGAAGGACCCATCCAGGGACCCATTCACCAAGGACCCAGCCTGAAGGACCCATTCACCAAGAAGGACCCATTCACCAAGAAGGACCCATCCAGAAGGACCCATCCAGAAGGACCCATTCACCAAGAAGGACCCATCCAGAAGGACCCATTCACCAAGAAGGACCCATCCAGAAGGACCCATTCACCAAGAAGGACCCATCCAGAAGGACCCATTCACCAAGAAGGACCCAGCCGAGAACACCCATCCACAAAGGAGTATCCAACTTAACAGTAAGGAGTCAGCAAATAGCGCGGGGCTGGCCAGGTCAACCAAGTCAGGCAGAAGGACCCCGCCACCCAGGGGTTACGTCCTCCTAGCAGGACTTGCCCACCCAGGAAATCACGTCCACCTAGTAAGAACCAAGCTAAATATGGAGGCTTGGTAAGCTAGAAAGACGGACGCAGCCAGCTAAGAGGTCGCCAGGTGTGGACGCCTAGCTGTCCCCCGGGGCGACCCACTCCATCAAGCGGCCTCCGTGCCTCATTGGCCCAACACCAGCTTTGGACCTGGCCTCTAGGGGGGTCCTTGGTTCCGACCTGTACGGGTCCTTGGCCTCAGCTCAACAGCGTCTGGAGCCCACACTTGTGGTCGCTGAGGTCCACTTGAGGCCTCCACTCACACTTTTCGAGGTCCTCCTTCAGCAGTTCAAGATGGAACCTGAAGAATTTGACTTGACACTCGTGCTGGGTAGTCCCTGTTACATGTAAATATAAGGAAGGGATCAGGGAGAGTGACAGGGGAGGGCCTCGTTGTACCAGTACACGGAGACTCTACAACAATACGTCTAATCACATCTCTGCCTCCATGATCGTCCTGTTTCTCTTTGTATAACGTGATGACCGCCTCATGACACGGCGTTCTACCCGCTGGCGCTGTCTGTCATATACTCCTTTTGTGAGCGAGTGTTAAGATAACAGTCGTCAACGGGTTATAGTCTCTCTCTCTCTCTCTCTCTCTCTCTCTCATCATTTGTATGTTGGGGTGGTTAAGGGGTGTGTGTGTGTGTGTGTGTGTGTGTGTGTGTGTGTGTGTGTGTGTGTAAAACTAATATCCCAACCATAAAAGAATAACACTACAGGCCAAAGGCAGGCGGACGTTTGCCTGGCGTTGTTTTATGAATGTTTCTTTTACGGAATAGTATTGAATGCCAGACGCTGTTGATTGCTCAGACTGGTGTTGCTGAAGTGGCCGGTCAAATAGGCCCCAGTCCTAACAATCCCCAGCTTCATCACGGGCCCCTATCATAATGAACACTAGTCGCATATGAGGTCCTATCTTAAAAGTAGGGTTACGTTAGGTTTGGTTGCATTAGGTTTACTTACATTAGGTGAGGGTAATTACGGTAGGATAAAATTCATTAAGACTAGGGGACCAGCTGATCTGCGACCATAAAAAGACAAATAAAAACGAAAATATGTCTAAAGTTCTACAATAAATCTCGCGGGGTAAATTTCCTCTCGCCCAACTTGTGAGTCATCCCGAATTACATAGTCGACCCTGTAAACTCGCCTCCGTTTTCTCTTATGGACTACGCTACGGGTGCTGATCACTAGATGGCTCTTGAAATATGTATCACGGCTTTTCGTTAAAATAAATTAAAGTTCTCGTTTCTTTATGTTATTTGCTGTGTTTATTTATTTATTATCATGAGTTTTGTTTGTTGTTTAAATACATTAATTAGAGTGTTATTCTATGGAATTGTATCTGACCGCATTATACATATGGTAATTCTTTGTTCATATGTCTACTAGTATAAAGTATATGGAAATGTATATTCCAACGTCTTTATTCATTTACAGAAAGGAGAATATATCCTGCGTGCCTTTGTCAAGCCTGATCTATCCTCACTCACGCTAAACGTAGCTAATTTAACCCTGCCGACGGAAGGAGGTCAGTGGCCTGTGTAAGATGCCCCCATTGTTCTTGATTGTTTTGTCAAGGGATGTTTTGAAGTCCCAGTACTGTTCGTGGTTCCACAGATTGGCCTGGGAGACGGTTCCATAGTTCTATCACCCTCTGTGCGAAGAAATATTTTAT
Source organism: Homarus americanus (assembly GCF_018991925.1). NCBI lineage: Eukaryota > Metazoa > Arthropoda > Malacostraca > Decapoda > Nephropidae > Homarus > Homarus americanus. The sequence continues at coordinate 4,804,543 of NW_024711292.1, read as the reverse complement.
ATGTTCGCTCTGCATGAATGTTTTAATTAGATCTGTCGTGTTGTGTCTTGTCTGAAGGGATGTTAGTCCTAAGCCCTCAGTCTGCTTGAATAATCGAGATGAAGTAGTTCCGGAGTCATCTTAATTCAGTTCTACTCCAACCCTAATAAACGTCTCCTTTCCTAATCATTAGCATTGGAGACCATTAATACAGAGGCGCAATAGAACTGAAGCCCATTAAGACTGGGCCTCAGTTTTAATATTTAAGTTGGGGCCTATTAGGACAGGGGCACACTTAGACTGGGATCTATTAGGACTATAGACTATTTGATCAGCCTGGGTTTAGCTTCGTAATAAAGTAATCATTGTACTTATGATTTAACAAACGTGTACTGCTCTCACTAAAGACAGACAGGGAGTAAGGTGACTGTCACGACCTCTGGGTTACGTGTTATTGTGTGGCTGAAACGAGGTACTTGGCGGAGACAATTACCACCATCACTACTACCACTACACTACCACCACTACTACCACCACTACTACCATCACTACTACCGCCACTACTACTACCCTTACCACTACTACCACCACTACTACCATTGCCACCATTACCCTTATCATTACTGCCACTACCTCCACTTCTACTATCATTATCACCCTTACCATAACTAGCACTATCATTACCACTACTACCACTACCATTACCACCATTACCCTTGCCACTATTACCATTACCACTAGAATTACGCCCACTACTCCCACTACTATTCATACCATTACTACCACTCCCATTGCCACTCCTATCACTGTCACCACTATCATTAATACTACTATCACTACCATTAATAGCCTACCATTACATTCGTCACCATAACTAGTACTCCCACTATCACCATCACTATAACACACAGTCACCTCTCACCACCACCACCCCCCACACACACACCTTCACCACCCACTTTACTTCATCCACCATCACATCTCCACTACACACCCGTATCATCACACCTCTACCATACACTTTTCCAAAACCTCCACCACCACCACCACACACCTTCCCAAAACCTCCTCCTCCCCCACCACACACCTACTACACACCTTCCTAAAACCACCACCACCACCACCTCCACACACCCACTACACACCTTCCCAAACCTCCCCCACTACCACCACCACACACCCACTACACACCTTCCCAAAAACCCCACATTACCTCACAGCTTCCCCGCCACAGTATCACGCCACCCGGATTGTTTATAGCCACAACAAAGACCATCTAAGAGGCCAAACACCAGCACAGGGTCGCGACACTAAGGTTCTTACGATAAATATTCCTCGTGAGTGAAAATATGAAAGAGTGTTCACCTGTATCATAAAAATAACATTAAATTCACACTGAGACTTTACCTTAAACTGCATAGCTACTTAACGTCAGTCAGGAGAAAATTAAGACTCTCTTAGTACCTCATGCAGTTAAGGAGACAAAATTAACATAAAGGAACTTGAGGGAAAGATTCTGTGTGTTGATTTTGCCTGATGTTAAATGAATGTATCTAGTTAAGGTTGAGCCTCAGTGTTATTTTAATGGTATTTTGGGGTGGGTCTCCTAACTGTTGCTAAATGAAAATATCTTGGTAAGGAGTAAACTTTCCTGAAACGTATTCAGTGTAAATCTGATGCCATATTTTGTTGAATATTATCTTCACACTTGGGCTGAAATCCACCAGTTACGAACATTCTCATATTGTAACCTACGAGAAGTTGGTGAGGGAGGGAAGGAGGGAGAGCGTCACCAAGGAGCGCCTCGTCGACGTCGTCCCCACAAAATCCATAGTATCGCCAGCCATGTTTGTACAGGCGGGTCCTCAGCCACCATTTTGACTCAATATACTTGCAAATGGAGGGAGAGGAGCGGTGCCTTGATCCCTCTTACCTCTCACTGGCTCTCACTCCCTCTCCCAGGCCCTTCACATCCTCCTCTCCCTATAGCTGGCTGCCTCGCACTCACTCACCGCATGGGGCTTGTAAGAGACTGGAGCTTCCTTTCTTGATTTTTTTTTCACTCTATCTTATTCTCTACTCTCCCTGGCTCTCACACTCTGGTTGGCTTAATGACTCTTACTCTCCCTTTCCCTGTCTTGATGGATCTTTCACTCTGTCTCCTTGGGATGAAGTCGTACGGTTAAATCTCTCTCTCTCTCTCTCTCTCTCTCTCTCTATTTCCCTTATTTTTCTTCTTCTCTATTATTATGACCAGTTACTTCTCTATTTCCATTATTTTTCTTCCCCATCTTTTTCTGTCTTCTCCTCTTCTTCTTTTCCCTCATCCTCTTGCTCCTTCCATTTTTCATCTTTCTCCACTTCTTCCTCATCTTTTTCCTCTTTCTCTTCCCTCTTTTCCACCCATACGCGCGTATGCATCCACACACACACACACACACACACACACACACACACATACACACACACACACACACATACAACACATATACACACACACACACACACACATATACACACTCATATATATATATATATATATATATATATATATATATATATATATATATATATATATATATATATATATATATATATGTATATATATAAATGGTTGCTCTCGTGTCAGATGCTGGACGGCCTCTGGGCCACCTGGGTGTGAAGTCCTTGAAGGTGTAGAAGCTGTCATCAACAAAACAACCACACCTGAAGTTAACGAGCTGTATGATCCTGTGTTAAGGAATAATCCAATAATATCGAACACCTCGCCAGTTGCACTGGCCAACCATCACACACACACACACACACACGCGCGCGCGCATTAATTAGTTAACTTTATCTAAAGTATCATGAAATTTTAAGTCGTCATTATCCCTCCCCTACATCGAAGACCTGCACTGCGTCTCATTTTACTCTCAAACAGTAAAGTTTGTGGCATCCCTCGTCGGTTGCTACACCTGTACGTTCCTCTTGTCAATAAAACTGTTCAGTTGAAAACTTGGCTCAGGGAATGTATGGTCGTCTGCTATGGAAGGCTCGGTGAGGTGCTGAATAGGTTGGTGTCACGGATGGAGAGAGAGAGAGAGAGAGAGAGAGAGAGAGAGAGAGAGAGAGAGAGATAGATTCTTACTCTGTGGCTCATTATATCTATACCAGGTTCTCTCTCTCTCTCTCTCTCTCTCTCTCTCTCTCTCTCTCTCTCTCTCTTTTACTGAGACAGGAAGCACAAGGTATAGACAGACCTTCCGAAATTCAAGCCTACCTTTGAGAGACTGGGCATGCAAATGTTACAAAGCTTGTGAAAGAGAGAAAGAGAGAGAGTGAGTGAGTGAGTGAACTAAGGTTTAACTCTAGCGTGTCATTTGTCTCCTTTCCTCTTTCTTTTCTCTTTTCGTTTTATCTGTGCTTCCTCGTTTTATCATCCCTTCACTCTATCTCTCGATTCTTTACACTTGCGTTTGATTAAGTGTTTTTGTTTTGTTATTTCTGTGTATTTGTTAATAATTTGGTTTATTTGATTATTTTTTATCGTGTTTGTTTGTTGATTCTCTTGTTTAGTTGTGTTTATTTGTTGTATATTTTGTTTATTTGTTGTCTATTGTTGTCTATTGATTATTTTTTGTATTTAGTTTTTTTTTTCTTTATTTGTTATATCTTTTTATGTTTGTATATTTGTTATTGTTATATTGTGTGTAATTTATGTGGTTATCTTTTCCTCCTCTATCTTCTTCTCCATCTACTTCTTCTTCCTCTTATTCCATCTATTTCCTCTTCCTCTTATTCCATCTACTTCCTCTTCCTCCTATCTCCTTTCCATCTATCTCCCTCTTATTCTTTTTACTTCTTTCTACTGTATTTACCTGTACATACTTCTTGCTCCTCCACTCATTTCCTTTTCCACCTATTTCCTCTCTTACTTTCTCTCCCATTTACTTCCTCTTCTATCTGTTCCCCTTTCTTTATCTGCTTCCTCCTCCACCTACCTCCTCTCTTACTTTCTCTCCCATTTACTTCCTCTTCTATCTGTTCCCCTTTCTTTATCTGCTTCCTCCTCCACCTACCTCCTCTCTTACTTTCTCTCCCATTTACTCCCTCTTCCATCTGTTCCCCTTTCTTTATCTGCTTCTTCCTCCACCTACCTCCTCTTTACTTTCTCTCCCATTTACCTCCTCTTCTATCTGTTCCCTTTCTTTATCTGCTTCCTCCTCCATCTACCTCCACTCTACTTTCTCTCCCATTTACTCTTCCATCTGTTCCCCTTTCTTTATCTGCTTCCTCCTCCACCTACTCCTCTCTTACTTTCTCTCCCATTTACTTCCTCTTCTATCTGTTCCCCTTTCTTTATCTGCTTCCTCCTCCACCTACCTCCTCTCTTACTTTCTCTCCCATTTACTTCCTCTTCTATCTGTTCCCCTTTCTTTATCTGCTTCCTCCTCCACCTACCTCCTCTCTTACTTTCTCTCCCATTTACTCCCTCTTCCATCTGTTCCCCTTTCTTTATCTGCTTCTTCCTCCACCTACCTCCTCTTCTCCCACCACCAAGAGAAAACGGCACTTTGAGGTAATACTATAAAAGCCAACACTTATAAACACCTTACCTGAGACAAATCAATTAACCTGCATCATTACTCCCGCACACCTGTAATAAACACGTCACTCCGTCAAGACCGTGTATATTATAGGAGATTTTTGTGATACAATTTATTCAGGTAAATTTGCTGTGAATTTGGTGGGGGTATTAGAGAGTGCCAAGCGACTTTCTCTCTAAAGCTCAGTGGCACTAAGGTTGAAAAGCCCATTGAGTAAACACTGAGGATTATTCTATTAGCCGGCCGTGGACTTTACTGCCGAGGAAGCGAAACTGGCACTAGCAGACGGGGGCAACAAGGGCGGGTCTGGCGTACACCGAACCTCGCCACCTATTTTGATAGGATGATCGGCCGGAATCCCACACACAAAAGGTTTATAATTGGAATGTTGTGCGGCTGTGGCCCAAAAAGATTTAGTTTTATCTAAGGTTTTCAGACCAGTTCCACAATATTTCGTGGGCTGGGGGAGTTTTATACCGTGGGAGCTCTCTGGCCTGAGTCTAGTTTTGGCCAGAGAAGATATGAGGATCACCTGAAGAATAGACACCCCAGGTTACTTTACCGGATAATTAAGCACCCTACAGGTAAACTAACCTACCTAACCTAACCTAACCTAACCTAACCTAACCTAACCTAACCTAACTTAACCTGATCTAACTTTTACTTAACCTCATCTAATATAACCTAAGATAACATATCTCACCACAATAATTATCATAAATTAACGTAACTTAACCTAAGATAACTTAACCTAATCTATCCTAACCTAACCTAACCTAAGCTAACCTAACCTGACCTAGCTTTAATTTAACTTAACCTAACCTAACCTAACCTAGCTTTAATTTAACTTAACCTAACGTAACCTAACTTAACCTAACCCCACAGTTAGGGTGTTTAATCAAGTGAAATAAGCTGGGGTGTCTAATGTTCAGGTGATCCAGAGATGGTTGTACTGGGGTAGTGAACTACAGTGTTGTGTTATTGGTACTGAAGGAGAAGAGTGTCCCCCACACCCCCCACCACCCCCACCCCACTTCCCCCCCAACCCCCACGCGGAGATGACCAAGTTGTTTGTATGTTTGTTTGTTTGTTTGTCTCTAACCCTGGTTCTAGCAGTTTCTTTTTTCTTGTTTTCTTGTTTCTCTTTTTTATCTTACATTTTATTGTTCTTTTTTTATTGATCTTGATTACTTTCTTATTTTTTCTATTCTTTTTTCCTCTCTCTCTCTCTCTCTCTTTCTCTCTCTTTCGTCTACGAGTATTTTGGACCAATTTACTGTCTATTTCTTGGGTTACCTATTATCTATTACGTATCTATCGACTGCCTATTTTTCACCTGTCTAATCTTCTGTTTCGATCATCGTTCCCCGTCTCGTGATCACTTGTGGCTTCTGCTGATGAATACATAAAAGGTAATTGTTGGTGGTAGTTTCTGTGGCTGGTAGTTTCTTAATTAAATAGGTGCTGGTATTAATAGACCCCAGTTCTAAAAGGTGTCAGTTCTAATAAGCCCCGTTTTTATTGGGCCCTAGTTCTAGTAGGTCCCGTTTCTAATGGGACCCAGTTCTAATATTAGGCCAAACCCAAAAGAGCTCTTCTTTTATTGGTCTGGTTTATAATCGACTCTGAAGCACTCCATTCCTAATAGACCTTTGTCTTAATAAACCCTAGTTCTAAGAGACCCGGTTCTAAAAGGCTTCACATAAAATAGGTTTCAATCCTAATCGGACAATATGTAATAGGTACCAGTCCTAATAGGCCCCAGACTCAAATAGGCACTCAAATACTCTAGATAGGAGAGGGGAGGGGAGGGGGGTAAATTAGGTTACCTTGGAGGATCTTTTATGACAGGACCCTATCCCCAACCTCAGCCCCTACCTACCCACCCTCTCACTCCCTATGATGTAAGCGCTTGTCAACACCAGGACGACGAAGAAGGTCACCACTCAGGACCCTCTCCATCAGAGTTGCTGCTGCTGCTGCTGTTACTACTGCAGGGGAAGACCTGCCATCTCCTGGGAGGCTGAGCCATGCAAATATAAACTTTGTATCGAGGGGAAGTGAGGGGAGCGTCCTGTTGAGGGGAGCAACTCAAAGGGAAAATTTGTGCTTTTGCGAGGGAGTGACTGAGGGAAGAAATATCAGTTTGGGACTAGTGGTGAGGGGAGGCTGGTGTGTGTGTGTGTGTGTGTGTGTGTGTGTGTGTGTGTGTGTGTGTCGACCTGTGGTGCAATGGTCAGCATGCTCGCCTTGTAAGCGAGCGGACCCGTGTTCGATCCCCGGGCAGGGTGAAACTATATGGGCAAGTTTCTTTACGCCATTTGCCTCTGTCTATCTAGCAGTAATTGGGATCCTGCATGTTAATCAATTTGCGGAACGTGATCCGGGGTAATGGTTAGCCAGTGCAGTTGGCGAGTTGTCTGGTCTTCTAGGACTATTCCTTGACACTGGGTCATGCAAATCGTTAACTCAGGGTGTGGTTGTCGTGTTGGCGACAGCTTCTACACCTTTAACAAATTCACGCCTAGGTGAACCTTGGGCCGGCCATCCTCGTCACACGAGGGTCAACCATTATGTGTGTTTGGTGCGTGTGCGTGTGCGCGTGTGTGTGTCGTCCAAACAACCAAAAATAAACCATAAAGATGCAATGGAAACTCTTTTTATATCACAAATCCTATAGTTTATCATTTACTTCTCCTCCTTCCCTTCTCCTCCTCCTCTTCATTCCCTCCTTTTCCTCCTCCTTCTTCCCTTTTCCTTCTCCTCCTCCTCTTCCTTCTTCCCTTCTCCTTTTCCTCCTTCTCCTTCCCTTTCTCCTCCTCCTCCTCCTCCTCTTGTGCGACACCTGTGAGTCAGAAAAAAAGGATTGAAAGAAAATCTGTGTTGTGCCTCCCCTACGACCTCCTTTATCTGTCTCACTTCCCTCTCTCTCTCTCTCTCTCTCTCTCTCTCTCTCTCTCTCTCTCTCTCTTACTTATATTCTTTGCCCATCTATAATTCTTTACTCTTCATCTCTTCCTCCTCCTCTTCCACGCTACTTCCTCCCAGTGTTCAAGTTCCTCTGCATCTATTCCTCCTTCTCCCTTGCCTTCCTCCTCTCTCCTCTCTTCTCCATCCATCTTTATCTTCCTTTTCCTTGCATCTCTTCCTCCTGCTTGTTAGACCCTTTTCCCTCCTTACCACCCATCCGCTTCCTGCTCCCCACCCTCCCCCAGCCCCAGCCTCCCTCTCCTCCTCACCACCCCTATTATTCTCCCCTTCTCTGCTCCACCATCCTTCCCCTTTCTTTCCTCTCCCCGCCTCCCCACCCTTTCCTCCTACTATCCTCTCCTTCCTCCCCACCTCCCCCTTCACCTTCCTATTTTCTCCTCCCCTCCTCCCCCCCCTCCTCTTCTATTCTCTCCTCATTACCATCTCTCCCCTTCCTACTTCCCACTCCTCAGATTCCTACTCTCCTCTCCCCTCCTCTCCACAACTTCCCCCTTCCTATTCTTCCCCACCCTTCGCCATCCTACTCCCTTGCCTCTGTTTTACTCTCCTTCCTTACTCCTTGTTCTTCTTATTCCTACTATCCCTTCCTTCCTCGCTACCCCTCCTCTTTCTCCTCTCTCTTCCCACCTCTTCCAATTCTCTTTTTCTTCCTCCTACTCCCACCTCCTTCTTTACTACCCCTCTCAACCCCCCTTTCTTACTCACCCCTCTGGAGGAGTTTTTGCCGTGGAGGGGAAAAAGGTTGGCGTCGTCAGTGGGTCATTAGGGTGAGTAACGAGGCCGTGTGAGTTACCCATTTGTCACCCACGTCACCACCACCACAGGTGACCCCCTCCTGCCTGACGCACCCACGGGAGGGGCAGAAGGAGGAGGAGGAGGAGGAGGAGGAAGGAATAAGACCAGAGGGGGGGGGATAAAGAGGAGGGAAGTGAAGCAGGGAGGTTGGGGTAGGTTGAACAGGAGGAGGAGGAAGGAGTGGGGATGGGTATAAGGAGGAAGGGGAGAGGGGGGGGTAAGGAAGGAATTGTATTGAGAAAGAGGAGGAGGAAGAAAGAAAATGAGGGAAAGGCGTATGATGTGGGGTTAAGGAGGACAAGGAAGAAGAGGGGGCGAAGGAAGAATTGGGAGTGAAAACGGAAGGTTGAAGGAGTGGGGAAGGGTAGAGGGAAGAAGGAAGGAATGGAAGGAAAAGGGACGGGGGAAGTAGATGTGAGGGGTGGACAGGAAGGATTACGAAGAAGGAGGAGGAAGGGAAGTGATGAAATAGGAGGAAGGAAGGGAAGAAATTATGATGAGGAGGGAGAAGTAGGGAAAGGAAGAGGGGGAGAAAGAAGACGGCACGACGAAGAGAAAGGGATGAACAGGTGAGAGAAGGAGGAAAGGGTGAAGGAAGAGGAAGAATAAGGGAGGGAGAGACTGGGAGAGGGGAAAGATAAGGGGGAGGGGATTAGAAGATGAAGGATGAAGAGGTGGAGGAGAGGGAGACAGGTGAGAGGAAACTGATGGCAGGTGAAGGTAGATGAGGGTAAGACAGGTGAGAGGGTAGGTGGAAGAAGGTGACAGGTGAAGCAAGATGAGAGAGAGAGAGAGCTGGTGAAGGAAGGCGAGGTCAGGTGAAGACTGGTGAGGCAAGATGAGAGAGAGAGAGAGAGGGAGAGAGAGAGAGAGAAAGAAAGAAAGAGAGAGAGAGAGAGCAGGTGATAACAAGTGAGGGCAAGCGAGAAAGCAGATGAAGGCAGGTGAGGGTAGATGAAAGCAGCCATCTAACACCAGGTGAAAAGACGTGAGTTATTATTGTTATAGTTTTTCTCTCTTCTCTTCATTCACGTAAACATATTGGCCACCCTGTCCTAAGCTGTCAGTGTTGTGGATTTTTCCCCGCCTTCAGCCGCACTTTTTATCATTTGTCTTGGCATTGGTCAATCTATCAATGCTACTGTTCTCCTCAGTTCTGTTGAGGTTTATTTCTTTGATTATGAAGACGTGTGTGTGTGTGTGTGTGTGTGTGTGTGTGTGTGTCCTGGGAAATGAAAATTGATTCCTATAGTTATTCTTAGATAATAATCGATGAATTAACTCTTTTCATATATCTTTTTTTTTTTTTAATTTTCCACGATTTAATTTCTTCACAATTTCACTATTAGTCAGTTAGGTTAGGTTAGGTTCATGGACGTGGATGACATATTTAATAAACATATAGACACAACACTGTACAGTAATTTACACAAAATATTGAAACATTTAAACTAAATAGATGATAATTATTCATTGTAAACTTTATTCATTCTTCAGACACAAGTTGAAAGTCTACAGGAGAAATTGACTCATTAAATTTGACTCGTTCCTTTATCTGACTGATTCACCGAACTGACTGATTCACCTGACTGACTGATTCACCTGACTGACTGACTCACCTGACTGACTGACTCACCTGACTGACTGACTCACCTGACTGACTGATTCACCTGACTGACTGATTCACCTGACTGACAGATTCACCTGACTGACTGATTTCCTCCTGACTGACTGATTCACCTGACTGACTGATTCACCTGACTGACTGATTCACCTGACCGACAGATTCTGACTGACTGACTGACTGATTCACCTGACTGACTGATTCACCTGACTGACTGATTCACCTGACTGACTGATTCACCTGACTGACTGATTCACCTGACTGACTGATTCACCTGACTGACTGATTCACCTGACTGACTGATTCACCTGACTGACTGATTCACCTGACTGACTGATTCATCTGACTGACTGATTCACCTGACTGACTGATTCACCTGACTGACTGATTCATCTGACTGACTGATTCACCTGACTGACTGATCAAACAGGTGTTGCACTCGTCAGTGGTTGGTCCTTCCTCTCTCCTTCCTCCCCCTTTTTTCCTTCTTTTCCCTCCTTCCTACCCTTTCTTCCCTCTTTCCCTTCTCCCTCTTCTTCCTTTTCTTGCTCTCTCTTCCCTCTTTCTCTTCTCTTTCCCCCCCTCTTCTCCTCCTTTCTCCTTCCTCCCCCTCTTCCCGCTTCTCTTTCCTTCCTCCATTCATTAGTCTCTCATCTCTCTTCACAAAAACCGAGAATCACAAAAACCGAGAAACACAAAAACCAAGAAACACAAAAACCGAGAAATACAAATAACAAGAAACACTAAAACCAAAAAACACTAAAACCAAGAAACAAAAACCCAAGAAACAAAAAACGAAACAAAAAACCAAGAAACAAAAAAACAAGAAACAAAAACCAAGAAACACAAAAAACAAGAAACACTAAAACCAAGAAACACAAAAACCAAGAAACACAAAAAACAAGAAACACAAAGAACAAGAAACACAAAAAACAAGAAAAACAATAATCAAGAACACTGTACATGGATCACCTACTTCATACTTCCCCTTCTCTCTCTCTCTTGATTACATTATTATCTTTCTCGTCTCCTCCCCTTTATCACACGTTCTATATTTCCCTATACTCTAATAAGGGAGTAGAGAAGGGGTGTATTTTCACTTTCCTCTTCATTATTTCCCCTTCTTCTTCTTCTTCTTCTTCTTCTTCTTCTTCTTCTTCTTCTTCTTCTTCTTCTGATATTTTCTTTTCACTTTTTTCCCTCTTCATCTTATTATTAACTATTTTTATTATTATTATTGTTATTATTATTATTATTATTATTTTATTATTATTATTATTATTATTATTATTATTATTATTATTATTATTATTATTATTACTATCATTATTATTATTGTTATTATTATTATTATTATTATCCCATCTGTTTTCTCCTCCTCCTCCTTTTCTTCTCTTCCTCCTCATCCCTTCCTCCTCCTCCTCATCCTCTCCCCTCTTCCCTTCCTCCTCCTCCTCCTCCTCCTCTTCCTTCCTCCTCCTCCCCTATCGGTGGACACAACGAGTTAAAACCTTGTTAATTTCCCATTTTGTCCTCCACGTCGAAGGAGTTCAGTTAAATGATCCAGCTGTTTGAGACTCCAGTTTTGGGATCACCTATATTTTCGGTGAATTATTTTATTGAGTACGATGACTTATCCCCCTGAGTACGATGACTTAATCCCATGGTGCACGATGACTTAATTTCCTGAGAACGATGACTTAACCCCCTGAGTACGATGACTTAACTTCCTGAATAATATGTCACTGTACTCAGGAGACTCAGGAAATAGTCATCGTACTCTGGAGATAATGTCATTATACTTACTTTACTAATTTACTGTACTCAAGGGGTCGATGCCGTACTCAAGGGGTTAAGGTATCTTACTCAACTGGCTAATTCATCGTACTCAGGGGGATAGTGTCGTAATCAAGGGGTTATGCAACCTTGCTCAACTGGCTAATTCATCGTACTCAGGAGGATAGTGTTGTACTCAAGAGGATTACTGTGTGTATGTCTGTCAGAGAGAAGCGTGTTTCTTAAGTGTTAAAGGATTTGCATATAAACTTGCCTCATTACTTTCAACAACGTCAGCGATAACCATGTTAATATAATACGTAATTAACAAATAAAAGAAATATTAACAGGATGACCAGAAATATTTTACAATGCGTTATATAAATTGTTGGTGATAATTTTTTCTTGTAAACCATAAGTCAAATTATAAAACTATTTTAAGTGACTAAATCGAAATAGTTTGTTTATTGTGTATCCAAAAACTTAAAAGTATAAATGAATCAGTTATTCTAATTTATTTATTGTGTCCTGAAATTCAAAGTATAAAAGTATATTGATGACTATATAATTTAGAAGATATCAATGCTTGTATCTTAAAAGCAACTTGGCGTCATTGTTTATTTATAGAGAGTGATGTAAATGGCTTCCCCATCCCTGTGGCGTGAATCAATGAGTATCACCCGCACCCTGACTCACCCTAACCTTAAATTGAGAGTGACCTTTAACCGTGAGTGCCTTTTAGCTGAGTGAGTGCCACGTTGACCACGATGCTCTGGCACTGGTCAAGGACACACCGCCTCTTAATGGTCACCGTCACCGTCACCGTTTTTTACATTCGTAAATGTATCCCCGACGCTATCACCTGTTTACTCGACAGTGCCACTACCACTATCCTTACTCGACAGTGCCACCTTCATTACCACTATCCTTATTTGACAGTGCCGCCACCACTACCACTATCTTTACTCGACAGTACCACTACCACTATCCTAACTCGACAATGCTACCACCAGTACCCTTATTCGACCGTGCCACAAACCACTACCTCTATTCTTACTCGACAGTGCCACTAAAACTACCACTATCCTTACTCGACAGTGCCACCATCACTACCACTATCCTTACTCGACAATGCCACCACAACTACCAGCGTCCCTATTCCACAGTGCTACCATCACCACCACCATCCCTACTCCACAGTGCTACCACCGCCACCATCACTCCACAGCCTCACCACTACCACCATCCCTACTCCACAATGCCAACAGCATCACTACCCCTTTACTACCTGCGCCATCACCCTACAACCCCCACCACCATCACACTAAGTGGCACCCCTGGAGGCAGCAGGCTCCCGGGTTCTGGCACTTGTCAAACTCACGCCCGCTCAGGCCGCTTATCTCGCTCATTTGCATGTCCCACAGTAGATGATTGTGATGATATCTTCCAGCATCCGCACCCCTGAACATCTGAGGCCGGCGAGACGAGATGCCTGTCTCTCTCAACCCTTTGATGTGTGGGGAAGACGGCGGGGGCGACCACACTCTACCACAATTTTGAGCGATGCTTTGTGTGTTTGAGGCGATGGTTTGTTGTCATATGGATTCCCATGTTTGTTGCCAGTGATGACCACGGGCTGTAGGTTAGACTTGTTTGTTGAAGGGTTTGAGATGTAAGGCGCTGTGTGGGGGAGTGTGGCAGGTGAGGCAGGAGAGACACTGTTACTGACTCACGTGTTGGGCTTATGTCCCCTTCATTAAGAAACAGGTAAGGTATCAGCGCCGCGCTTGAGACACCTTCCGGCGGGCATAGCACCTTTGTGTGGCCCTCCAGTGTTGTCCCTCGGATAGTAATCACCTCGTCTCGTTTAATGTTAATACTAGAATACACAAGAGGTGGTGTTGGCCCCTCCCTCCTACCCCCTCTTTCTATCATCGTTTTGGTTCTGTACCCCACCAGGACACCCCCACCCCCCTTCTCCTGCGCCTTGTCGTTATATACGCTTACAATTGATTACGTCAGAAGCGATACCATTAACTGAGGTGTGATGTTTACAGTGCCAGAGGGCCAGCCCGAGGGCCACGGGGGTCCAGGCGGGGACTTTCATCAGGAGTGCCACCTTCCCCAGGCCCCTGTCTCTCAGTTTTCAGATTCTCCCGCCATCATTGTGTATGTTGCGTATTCTCCTTCTCCCTTAACTTCAATGTAGTTCCTGTATGATGTGTAGTATTTAAACAAGCATTAATGTGAATAATAGATCTAGTATACAGTTGTTACATCCCTGTTTCTTTCACATCACAAATTAGAGTTCGAGAAATGTGGGGAGTTCGGGTCAGCAAGAGGGTATCACTGGGGACTAATTGCCAAATGTTCCCAGCATGTCCTTCACAGCTGGAGGCCGAGAGTGCCGACTACCATATTATTTACCACCTACTGCCTAGCCTGAGAAGAAGGACATCCTTGTGTAAGTATTATGTTAAAGACTTTATGTCACCTACAGCTGAGAACTACACAATTTTACTCTTGTGAGAAAGATAAGAATATATCGTAAATTTATTGTTCATTAATTAAGAATATACAGTGTACAGGAGAGTGAAACACTTCTTATTCTATTGGGTACAGATTCTCATAAGTTCGTACGAAGAAATTTTCCGTAACTGATCAGTAAGAATTCACCTAACTTGTTAACTTAAGGTAAATCACAAATACAACTCTCGAAAATAGAATAAAAATTACTCTGAATAAAGTACGTTCACTTACAACCATTTAGAGACAATTTTAACGGAGAGAATATTTCCAAAGATTCTGAATGTTAGTTCTATAAGGTGTTAAGTGAACGTTTCCAGTTATGAGTCGTGATGTAATTTTGATACTGTTATTGAATATTACTTTTGTTTCGAGTCAATTAATGATATCATTGGTAGGTCTACGAAAATAAAAATCATTGTCCGGGGTTTTGAGAATCTAGACCAGATGTTATTTCGGGAACCTGGATATATTTCCTATAATTCTCTATGAAATTGCTGGTAAAAATATATATAATTTTCTGAAGTTGTATGCTCTAAATTTACCAAATATAAAACAGAACACAGAAATACGTGTTACAGTTTAGCAGACTTTGAAAAGAATAGTACCTCCGTCATCAATTGGTGGGAATGCTTCACGTTTGTATTGTTTTATTTAATACTTGTTTTTTTATACCTTTTCGTCTTGTTAATTCAGAATCAAAGTACAAGTAAGAAAATACTATCCTGAAACTAAAACCATTTATTTAGGCTTGAGGCAAACACATCCATGACCAAATAATACGTGGCGGCCGTAGTCTTGTTGTCTGTAACCTTCGTCGGATCTTTAACTATCGATGTTTACTAACTCAACTCCTTTGTATTACACTGACACGATAAATTAATTAAGTGGATAAGATTTGCTTTAAGGTTCGTCCAAAATCAAGGGTCTATTGTTAGTTATATCGAAACGTTGAAATTTTCAGGTTTGCCGATAAGTTTCGTTGTAAGTGAGTGTGCACAGAGTAATTTATTGTGTTATGTACGTGACGAAAGCGATGCTTCTTGTCAGTCTGTGAGAGGTTCTTTAAGAGAGAAAAAAGAAATGACAAACAGAAATAGAGAAACAGGGAGAATTAGTCTGTGCTACTTGTGAATGGATGGATCGTGGTTGAATTTGATTTCGGAAGATGGAAGGCAATTTATTTTGAAGCTTGTAATACTCTCACTCTGCCTTGTTATTACATTATCATTTTCTATTTTAACTTTTTCCGTGTCTTAGTCTCCAATTATGATGACTTCGCAGATGGCTAAAGACATGTTCAATATGGATGTACAGTACGTCTACAGTACAGTGTCTTGAAATCTTCTTTTGCTTTCTGTCTCTCCTTTCTCTCTCTCTCTTTTTTTTTTTAGTTTAAAAATTTATTGACAAAGCTTGGAGTACAGTTTGCCTATTCTGAGTAATTCAATCAGGTCTTGACACTGAGGGTGGTATCAGTTCTCACTGCCACGCAGAACAGAGGGTCATACACAAAGAAATACATCATATTAATTAACAGTATATATAGATCATATTCATGTGGACGATGTCACTGTTCACTGCCATGCAAGATAGTGGTTCATATACATTGGACGTCATATTCTAATTGAAGATTAATCAGTGTGGGCTAGCAAATTTGGGATAAACAGCAAGAATGTCCTCAAGCACCCCTGATTCAATGTAGTTATTACAAAGTTCATGATACAATAAGCCAGGTGGCCTGAAGTCTTTGACAGTGTCACATTCAATAATATAGTGTTCAAGTGTATGCTTTAAAGGTTTATCACAATGTTTACATACTGGGTGTTCCGGTATGGGTACAGCGTTACTAACTTGCCAAATGTGTCTGTATCCTAGCCTAATTCTGGCCACGACTACATCACATTGTCTGGTTCTGTCCTAATGCTGGCCATACCGGTACCTCTCGTCACAAAATTTGTCATATTTACCAATGCTACAACTGCCAGGTCTCTGCATTTCTCAGTTCTTCTAGATCAGAGTTCATGATTCTGACTTGAATGTTTTTAAGTACAGCATTGGACAGGCCAAGGTCACGGTCAACATATTCTTTCTTACATGCCTCATTGGCCAGTCTATCAGCACGGTCATGATACCTAATTCCAACATGGGACGGTGTGTGTGTGTGTGTGTGTGTGTGTGTGTGTTGACAAAACCATGGTCGTTATCGCGCCTCCCGTCGTTATTCTCCCGTCATCGTCAGCCCCGTCTTTAGCTATCATCGCCCTAACTATATTGTCAGCCACCGTCAGTCCTTGCTAGCTAACATTAGTCTATCCGCTGGCCTCGTCATCAGACACTATCAGTCATCACCAGCAGCTTCAGCCACCTTCGTTATCAACATCTGCCCTCCCTCGTCACCCATCGTCAGCTCCATCTCCATCCATCGCCAGTCATCTCCCATCACCGTCCTCATCATCTCCAGCCATTATCAGCCATCGTCAGCCTCATCAGCAAACTTTATCCTCGTCGCTGGCTCCTCACCAGACACCATCAATCACTAGAGTTATCTTTGGCCTTTTTCCAAACTCGTCACTAACCTCGTCAAGGATCCACTTCTAATAAACGTCATCAACTTTGCTCTAGTTCCGTTATCAGCGCCATCGCCAACCGGCCGTCAGGCGTCGTCAGCTAAGGCGTTTTATCAGCGTGACGAAGTGTCTCCTCCAAGTTATCATCGCGGGTGCCCTGCTCATTACAGGCAACAAGAGCCAGACGTGGCGGTGACGGTGTGCAGCCTCACGCTGGGGGAACTCCTCTAAAACACTACCCACACAGAAAACGCATCTCATGGGCCCACCGCCTGAAACACTTGCCCCACACCAATCGGATCTCGGGTTTCCACTTGGGCCTGTTTGTGGAGATTAACACATGCATAATGAGTCGATACATACGTGCTCGCTGGGATATACACAGAAATAGCCCCTGGAGAGGTGGTGGGAAAAATTAGTCTTATCTTCAGTGAAAACAGGGTAATTACCTATCTAAATACAACCTGATATGAGCAGGGCCCCCGGGAGATGGTGGCACTGGCCCGGCCCCATGAGTTCTCGCCACAAATTGGATGCGATTTGCTGCTGTTACTCTGCTAATTGACCCGGTCATTCCTCATGTCACTAGACGTCTTTGATCTAACACACCAGAAGAACTGATTCTATCTGGTCATGGTTGTTGATTCTTGTTCTTTCTATGATTTAAGAGTTAGATGAATTAGTTTGTTGATTAAGTAGAAGTCCAGTGAATAGATGTGATTATGCATTATATAGTTCATCATTAAAGGATTAGAATAAATTACAAAACTTCGTAAATTATATCGACCATACTAATATTGATTATAGACATCTGTGTTTTGTTTCGTAATGGAGATCAATCTTAAAATATATAGATAATAAAGGATAATCATAACCTGAGAGAAGATAAATGTAGAACAAGAAGAGAGAAGGAAAATGATTCTCTCTCCTCGGCTTCTCGTACAGTACCCGTTATCTCCTCCTGTCAACTCTCTCTTAGCTCTGTGAGATTTGACAGTCACGGAGACCTAACTAAGAACTTGAGGTCATGTAGATCTTCTCCAGCTTGTTAGGTCCTGGGTGGGTGAAAGTCTTGCCGGTACTTATGACAGTCCGCGTGTTGTCTTAGATACTGTGAAGATATCTCGAGCGATTAAAAGTTTAATAAATATAAATCTCTCAATTTATACGTCTTATGAATTCGGTATTGAGCCAATATTTGTGTTGGTTAGGTTAGGTTATAAACTCGACTTTTATTTTTTTTTTAATCTAAGTTTACAGTTGATCTCACGTGAATTTCTGTTCTCCCTCACTAAGAAACAAGATTCGAAAAAACATGTTAACGTTGTATCAGAAGCAAGATATTCGGGTGTGGTTTCCTCCAAGCTCTCCAAAATTAAACAACCTCTAGCGTATTTTTTAAACGGTAATCTTAAAGGGAATTCGGAACGGATGGACAAACGAATAAGGCTGGAGTCAGTCAGGTCATGAAGTCTAGTTACTGATACATTTCCTAATCGAATAAAATATTTGATTGTCTTTTCAGTTGTTGTTGGTTGGAATATAAATATTTGCAGTGGTACTTTCAATTAATTTCGATAGGTAGAAAAAAGAATTTGAACTATACAATGTTTATATTACCTGTATCAATACCTACCTGATTATTTATATAACTAAGCTACCTTAACTTATGAGCTTACGTTATTGAGCAGGAAATTAGAAATACATACCACTGACACTAGTAATTCCGGCCGGATTACTTAAGGTACACCGGAGTAAAAATATATAACAATAATTACCCATTTGTATCAGAGTCTAGAATAACATTTAATCCTTAAAAACTGTAAAAAAAAAAAAAATACCTGTTTCAAGATACAAACAAATCCCGCATGTGTCTAATGAACTGTGTTGGTGCCTTAAACCCGAGACCAACAGCCCATAAAGTTAACTATCAGTGTCAAAAACTACAAGACTCGACACTAAAAAAAAAAAAAAAAATCAAGCCCATGATGGTAAAAAAAAAGGAGGAGAAATTTTAGCACCTACTGGTAAAAAAAAAAGAAGAGTCGGGAATGAAGATAAAGGTTGAGAGGTAACAAGGAAGAAACTCGTGTTGCAAGGAGTCTTTGGTGAGGCTCGTATGTTCACTCGCCCACCACCATCATCGCCACCACCTAACAGTACATAGCTGGCATTCTTTTTTTTTTTTTGACTCGAGTAAATGTTGTTCACGGCACGTATTGTCGCAGCCGCTTGGCGGCAAGTCGTGTGTCCCTCTCACTCCCTCTTCCTTTTCCACCACCCTCTCACTTCCCCACTCGTTCGTTCATGCTCTTCCTTCACCATCCCCACCACCATCTCTTCCTCTATCTCCTCCACGGTTTACCTCATTCTCTCTTCCTCTTCCTCCACTATCTCGAGTTCCTTCTCCTACTCCTCCCACCTCGCTCGTCTTCCGCCTGCCAGAGTAAGACACGCTCACGGCTCCCTGACACGTCTTTAGTATTAGTCTTCGCTTTGGGTTGATTCAAAGATATCAGCTTATGTGATTTTTGTCAGCCTTTCAGCAGTTGTATAGACCCACTTTGTGTGTGTGTGTGTGTGTGTGTGTGTGTGTGTGAAGTATAAGGCTTTTGGGGGATCTTTCAGCAAGTTATACACTACCCCACGCTCACTAAGTCAACATCCCTCGCTAAAGTAATGAATTAGGACACGTAACTCTGATGTAGGACAAGTAATTAGTCGTCGTGAGGTATTTGTTTATTATTCCCTGTTCGGATATAAGACTGAGGGCGTGTTTAAGAGGTGGGTCCATAGGTTGACTAATGATCCCAGGAGTCCCCGACAGGTGGGTGAGTATACACCTGTTCTTACTCTGAACTACACATTAATATGTATATAGAGTATCAAAACACATGTATATATAAATAGGATACACACGCACGCATAAAGGGCCAAAGGCGACAACATAAGATGTCTAAAGCTTCTTAAGATCTACTGAAGTTTGTTTGTTGGTGTTCCGCTCAACAATGTCCATCGTTAGAATTCTGCTAAATTTCTTAAAATATTAACTCGTTACAACTTACAATTTAATGTAAAAACATTTATAGTTTTAACTGTAAAAAATGAATATGGAAAAATACTTTTACTTAAATATAAATAAATTATAATGAAACCCCCTTTTGGGGGGGGGCATAATTGTTATACTATACACGGGAAATAAAGCTTCGGTTATTGTAAGTTACGTCAATCTATATACTGACTGCACAGGGTTACCATAACACTGGCGAGATAAACCATGTTACCAGTTGGTATAAATAGCATCCTATTTATTTTGTACTTTTTCCTCAGTTTCAGTTCTCGTCTGGTCTAGGTAGTGACTCCATGCTTAGGAAATCCTTTATATTTTCACACCATTTTTTACTTAACGCATTTGACTAAAAAATAGGCTGATATACGTAGAGTACAATACTTGTATCTTTTATTACACACTCGTATGTACACGAAGTATAATATGACTCGAAAATTACTATAAATAAGCTTTTCAGGTGGACATAAGCAAAAGAGTTCGTTGATTCAATAGATTATATATCAAGAAGATGTTTCTGAGAAATGCTCTGTTTTCTTCACTGACAGAGTGGGGGTCCAGCACTGTCCGGGCGTGTATTAGACAACCTAGAGAAGCGGTCTTCTGAGATTTATAAGTGTATATTTTCCTTCCTCGCTGAGATGTGAGAATTAACTGGCTAGTTTAAGTTACGACAACATAAATGGGAAACTATATGATGCCTTAATTATAGACGCCACCGTAATTAAATGAGATCTTTCGTTCGTAATCCTTAATTATGGGGCAAATATCGTACGAACCTTTGAGAATTTCCATCCTAATCCTTCGGTCAACACCTCGTCACCCTCACCCCCCCCCCCCTTCCTTCCTCTATAACCGGTAAATATCCATGAAGATATACATCAACTTGTCCTTACAAAGTACACCCTTGTTAATTTAAACAAAGAGGCGAGAAAGAACTTTTTTCTGGCATGAGCGCCCCTCGTATATTGGGCGGAGGAGGAGTAAGTGACGCACCCAGATTAAAGACCAGAGACGCCTTGGGGCCCCTCTTAAATTATGTAAGAGGTAAGACGATCACCGAGACGACCACTGTTATCACTCCCGCACAAAAGATGGCGCCACCGGGATTGAAAATATTTGTGTTGTGAGTAAATCGCCCTCCTGAAAGGCAATAAGCCAGCTCTCACAACACCGGGAGGGAAAACTGCTCCTGTGCCACCAGGTAGTAAGCTGCAGTTTTAGCAGACGCGGGCTGAAGTTTCATTTCAGGTTTGGGGGGGGGACAAAGAGCATCATTTTTTTTTCCGTTTATCCTGGGTATTAGACGGGACCCCCAGAACATGAACCTCAGGGATCTCGGGGTCAAATTATTTCTCTGATCTTGTTTACCGATCAAAGCGTGATTACCTCGTTATCTCTAAACAACCTATTTCTGTCAACCCATTATTCTTTCCTTAAGTACTCAGTAATTGCTTAAAACCATGTATTGTACTTCACCCACACAAAACGATACCAAAGACACTTGTTCCAATATAGAGATACAAAACGAGTAATGCACAATACCACAAACCCACACTGAAAACGTAGGCACACCTGGTCAAGTACCTGTACAAAAATAGGCATCCATTAGCGAGTCAATAATGATAAAAAAGCAAAAGGGGGAACCACGTAGCCGATCCACAAATAGAAAACAAAAGTGTCGGACGGTTCGTTACCTGAGAATAGACGTGAATCATTGGCCAATAATTGTGTGGTTGTGTCGGGCCAGGCTGAGCGCTGTTGTGTGTGTGTGTGTGTGTGATATTTTGTGTTGCTGAAACGTACGCACACATCACACACACACACACACACACAGGTAAGAGTTCGCACTGCTGTGTCTGTCTTTCTTTTGTGTGCGTTCAAGAAATCATCGGATTATTTTCAGTGAGGATCGAGAACTTCTTAAAAGATTCTTTAAGACAACTTGAAAGTCGGAGGGAGTCTTTGGCGGCTCCTCACCGCCCTCTGTTTGTCGCCATGTTTTGTTTATCCAGACATTTATTTATTTATTTATTTATTTATTTATTTATTTATTTAAAAATTTATTTATTCATTTATTTATGTTTAGTAGTAGTAGTAGCATCAGTAGTATAATAACTTTAATTATTACCTGGTATTATTATGACCCGGAATTCTTATTATTTATTCGAAGATCATTGATGGGTATTTTATTATCGAGTAGTTGAGTCTTATCTCTATGTTACCTGTTGGTAATATATATATATATATATATATATATATATATATATATATATATATATATATATATATATATATATATATATATATATATATATATATATATATATATATATATATATATATATATATATGGAAAGGTAATTCCAAGTTGTAATGTTTTTTTTACTCGGTTTTCATTTTCTATTATTCAGTACAGGTGTTATTAATTTGTTATTGTAAAATAAATATGTTTATTAATTGTTTAGCTGTGATTGAGATATCCAGGAGAAAAACAAGAGAACTTATGAAGAAAATTAGTGAGTTTAATGGCTGTGGCAAAGACCATTACCCCCACACACACACATATACATAAATAAGCACGGTGACTAACGAGGGGTGAGGCATTAATAGCTATGATATCACTCTGTGTTTCTGTCACCTTGACGAGGAAGACCTGATGGCGAGTGTGGTTATTTTGACAGCTGAATCGTCCGAATAAGAAATAGCCGCACACCTACGATGGGGAGACACTAATTTTGGTGCGATTGTGGTGAGAGAGATATACAGTACCGAGGATTATTTTCATGTCCCTGTACTGTTTTTTTTTCTCATTTTATATTATCACTGTTTTGTATCCAGTGTTCGGGAATAATGATACTAGCGGCCGTCAAAGCCATGCAGAGACAGGAGAACCAAGTGCATAAACAAGGTGCTGACACACTAACAAGGTGCTGACACACTCTTCATGGTAGATTATATAAGTGTATCACCAGCTAGAGCAGTGTACACTCTTAGTAGTTATTTAGTTTGGGAACAAAGGATTTTTAAAAGCCTGCGTTGTTACTTTGTTCCCACGAAAGAAACAGTTCCAAATGGATTTAGATCACCTCAGAAACAAGTCGGGCTCATGGTTATTCCAGTCATCAAGATAAAAGTAAAGTGATTATAATTGGCATGACAGGAGAAAGATGACATAGAACATATTTAAAGAAGGATGACAATAAGCGACTTACATTAAAGAAAACTGGGTGGAGAAGGAATTAGGAGTGATAGTTGTCAGTTAATTGATATATAAAGATTATAGAAATAAATTAAGCTGAATCAATTGATGAGTGATCCAGTGATCATTCATCCACCTAGATGATGACAACATCAAATAGTTGTATAGAGCCCTGGTGCAGCCACATTTAAAATATATCAGCGTATTATGTCAATCCCACAAAAATGAAAGACATCCCCAATATCACGAATATTCAGAGATGGACAACGATGATGTTACCCCACGCTAAAAACCTTGAGTTGTGAAGATCGTTTGAGGAAACTGAAGATTCCAGCAACAGTGTAGCACAAGTATAGCTGATACAGTATATGATTTAGGGTTTTAAAAATATACAAAGGATCGACCATGAAGAAGCTTGACCACCCGTGAGAACCATACTAGCAGTACTAGATATATCACATTTAAGCTGCTCTAGAAACGCTCACACCAAGCTGAGACAAAACAACTTCTCACTCCGCATTCTGGACGTATAAAGCAGCTAACCTGAACTGGTGTTCACGTCTAAATACATGTTCAATGTGAAGAAAAGACTAAACAAGCAAGGGGCAAGCCAGGATGCCATGCAAGATGACAGAGCCTTCAATAGCTGTTGTAGAGTTACCAGCCTTCCCGATAAGGCGCAGAGTAACGTCAGGGAGACAGATTTGGTGTTGAATATACAGTACCGATTGTTATACAAACAATGGATGAAGATTTGAACTCTAGAATATTCGTGAGTATCATAAGTATAAATAAACTTAGTTCGGTACAGTAACACACTAAGCAAGAAATAATATTAAACCCGAAGCCACAAGTCCTAGGAATTACGATAATATATTACAATACTGTGCGGTATAGTTGCTACGGTAGAAGTCCTTCTACAAAGGGGAAATGGAAAACGTTTTTATTTATCATATATGTGAAACAAACGACTCCAACTTAAACTAAGCATATCGAGCTGATCATAATCTAACACTTTAGTAGATAATGTTATGTTAGATTTGTTTCATGTAATCCAGGAAAAAATGGGGAAATTTGACTTCTTATAGATCGTTGACAAAATAGCTTACCTAGTAATAGGTAGTGAGGAATAAGAAGAAACCCTATTTTAATATCCCCTCCTTTACCCAAACCTAATGTCTCCACCTTATGTGGTCAGAAATGTTTCCTTTAATTATAATTTAATTTGAGCTTTACAAGATGTACAAATTACTTTCTTTAAAATTCTAGTATTTTTTTATTTATGGGGAAAGAAAGAAAAATAGAAATCGTCTAAGAATTGGAGTCTCGTCCATTAATAGTTGTGATATACTTATGTAATTTATGGAAGCTAAATATTTCTTTAAGTTTAATTGATCTGAAATTATTGTGAGAAGAAAGAGAATCAAGCAACGAAACTATTATGGTCTAATGAGAAGGTCGTTTAGGTAACTAGACGGTCCGTCGCTCGTCACGATCTTCAAGAGTGAGTTGCTTCCACGCCTAGAGTATTGTCACTTCGTCTAGTCCCCGAGATATGCTAGAGACTGTCAATCGATTGTATATGTCCAAAAGAGGGCCACTAGACTGGTGCCGGCTCTACGGAACCTCAGATACTCAGAGAGATTAGAACGCCTGCAACTACTTAGCTTATGCTACAGACGGGCAAGGGGCGACCTAATCGAAGTGTTTAAACATCTCTGAGGGCACTACTCGATCGAATGTACATTGGAGCTGGCGGCCGCCCGGGGCAAGGGGTCACAGCTCAAGGTTGAAGAAGCCACAAGCCCAGAAAACAGTGAGGGCAAACTTTTTCGGAGTGAGAATTGGGGACTCTTGGAACAATCTGCCAGAGAGTGTTGTGACGGCACCGAGTGTGAGCTCATTCAAGGCCAGGCTTAACCAACACGAGCAGGTTCCGATATATTCGGGAGCCAGTTCATGCCCAGTACTTGCAACAGTGCGCAACAGAGACGTGACTGATCGCCCAAGCGGCTAACGAGACGATCAGTGGTGAAGAGAATAAAAGTAAAAGTAAAAGAGTATTTAGAAAGAAAAGAGGATAGGTTTTCTTCAAGTACCCCCAATGTTACTTTTTCATTTTCTTTGATAATCTAATAAAGAAAATGAATTATTTGGGTAACTTATAAAAAAAATTCTTATATAATGCAAATATGGAAATTTAGTCTTAACAGGAAATTCATAATTATCCATAATTTGCTTCATTAAAAAATACTTGACTTTTATAGACCTCCTCAAAACACTTTTTTTTGTATAATGAAGTGTATTAAATGCTGATAATGTAGAAGGGAATACTAATTGTATGTACAGTACCGTACCATTTACACTAATGTACTGGTGTTCAAACATAAGTAATAGAAGAATTTTACCAACTTGTGTGCAAGAACATATTTTAATTTCATAAACAGTACAGTGTATCACAGCAAAATAAATACAGAAACTGAACTTGATCTAAAATCATTCATGTAATATTGGTATGCTTGAAGCACAGGACCAATGGTTATTGTGCTTCTTCCATGACGAGTACTGTACATGTATGATTAAAAATAAATCAGTCCTAAATAATTTTATTGAGTAATATTATAAAAGTAAGAAGATTACCCTTATTCCTGGAGCCAGGTTTATATCTATGATTTTTTAAAGAGAAAGGGTGAAATATCTTGAATGACTCCACACATCTACTACTCAACTTCTAATTTCATCATCTGTCAATGCATTTATATTACCTCTTATTACAGTGTAAATATATAAAGTCAACTGAAAATAAAGGAAACATAAGCAAGAGGTGAAGCGCTTTCCCAGCAGAGCCCCGTATGTTGATGTCTCATATTAATGACATTTTATGCCCCCCCCCCCCCCCCCTTCCTTCTCTCTCTCCCCCCCATTTTTTTCTTTTCTATTTTAATTGCATTTGTATTGAATATAAGAATTGAAATTAATTCATGTGTTCTCAATGGCTGTTGTGGCCATGTTAATTTTTTTTTTTTTCTGATATGCATGCTCAGTATTCAATTAATCAGTCAGAGTACCGTCCACATATTTAAGGGTTGGCGACCATAGTCCTCCGCTCTAAACGTTTTCGGGCTGTTGTTACCAATCCTCTAAGTCTAAGGTTTTGTATCTCTATAGGGACACAGTTTTTAATTTCATTCATCCGTCCAAGTCTCTGCCTCATCTTTGCCCATTAATATTTTTTATTATTCCTTCATCCCTAATTATATGATCAAAGTAACTCTTTTTTTCTATTTTTGTACATTTCAAGTATTTCTCTTGACGTTTGTGCTAATCTTAGTACTTCTTCGTTTGATTTGCAACGCCTGGACCCCCCTCCATTTCCCCATCTCCCTGTCTCCTTACGTCTCACCACCACATCACCTTTACCTGCCATCCAGCTTTTATCAGATAGTAGGCAATGACGTTATATTTGGCAATGTAATCTAATCTGTAGCCATGCAGGAAGTTTCGGCTTTCTTAAATAGAGGTAAAATCCTTTCTTAACATCGTTAACTGACCATTATAAAGAATTTGCTTCTGCCCTTTTTCCTCATTATACTATGACGTCAAGAAACACGTTGTGCCAATTCTCACAAAACCCGACAGCCATTGTGCAAGCGATTGTACCTGGTGTCCACAGTCAAGCGAAAACCACATTTTCTCTATAGCTAGAACAGATCGGAACAAATTACCTGATCACAGTAAAACTGTAATGATATCAAACAATTCAAAGCTAAAACTAAAAAAAAAATACACAACAGATAAACCTGCAGCAAGAGAAGAGTGAGTTTTATATTATTAAACACCGTCAGTCTCAGTGCAGATATACTATTATTGATTACTAACGAAGCCTAAGCAAAGGACCCTACTGGAAATAAGCATCTGGTGGATTTCTCGGCAATTGTTGTATAGCTGTACTGTCTAGGTACAGTACAGTATATATAGACAACTGATTGTTAAGATTTACAGAATATTAGTGGAGTTACCATATATAGAGGAAATTTTTTTAACATAACTAACCTAAGCTAACCTGATCTGACTTACCTAAACTAAACTAAACTAATACAACCGCCTAGGTAGCGTTAGGGTGTTCCATCACGGTGTGAACATGTGTGTGGGGTGCTCCGGGTCGATGCAGTTTTTTTTCTATAAACAGCATTGGAAACTGCACTATATAAACGGCATTGGAAACTGCACTATACTATTTATGATGAACCAGGTTTGACAGTATTATGTCAATGTAAAGTCTTTTTACGAAAAACAGTAGTGTGTTAAAATTTATTTCCTTTTTATAATTACAATCAAACTGGCTCTTAGCATTTAGTTTTTGACAGGCAACAGTTGCGTTTATAACTTTATGAGAGTAAAATTTCTTAGAATTTCACACTTGTTTGTTCACAGGGGCGCGAGAGTGTGCCATATCTATAGCGAATTCTAGAAAACTCGGAAACAACCTATCAACAATTACTGACGAGAAACCGCTACACCATAATCACCCTCAGTCGTGCGAACGAGAAGCGACTTGTCAGAAAGACGTAAATACGGTATTTTATAAACCAGAGTTCGTCTTCCCGTTGTAACCGGTATGATCAGGCCACCACAGCCTCAGTACTGGGCCGCGGCTCAATCCCTTCAGTGTGTGTTGCTCTGTGAGGGTGTGAGGTGTTCACCCTAAGAATTTTTTTGTTTTTATGGAAACTTGAACGTTTTCTTCCATTCAGGTGATTAGTTTATTTAGATTTTTTCGTGTGTGTATGTGTGTAGTGTGTGTATTATTCTGGTAAGTGACGTTTCTAAATGAATGTGACTACAATTCGAAACGCTTAAGTGAAAAAACAATACCTTGATTATACTCATACAAAATACACATAATGACATGAATACTTTATGCTAAATCTATTTAATCTTCAGAATCAAACTTACACTTATAGCCTCACGAATAAAGTTCGGAAAATCACTTCACAAAAGTAAGCTCAACACAAATTCACACATTCAATTTAACCTCATACACAAGATGATCACATATTTTGTTTATCCATTATCGCCAACAATGATAGAAAGAGTTTGTTTATTGTAAGTGTAATTCAAATACAAAACTTTGGCCTGTTTACCTTCAACGCAAACTAAAAATTTGAAGAAAGAAAAAATCAACGCAATATAAGTCGAGAATTAGTTTTGCACTCCACAAAGACTAGGATACGAAGCTTCCATCATACAGCATTTGACTGGTATCATATCATCACTACAGTCACGTGGATATTTACGGTACAGTACACATACACTGGACGCCACATACACGTTACCACATACATACCTTACAGTGCGCACATGCTGCAGAACACATAACAGGCGCATGCATGTTACAGAACACATATGATACAAATGTTATAGCATACGCATAACACAGAACACACGGTTCAGCTCACATGTTACAGAACACACGATACAGCACACACGTGTTCCAGAACACACAGTACAGCACACATGTTACAAAACACATAATACAGCACACATGTTACAAAACACATGATACAGCACACATGTTACAGAAGGCACGTCACAGCACACACATTACAGAACACATATTACAAAACACACGATTCAACACGCACATGTTACAGAACACACACGTCACAGCAGACACGTTACAGAACACACACAGTACAGTAAACATGTTACAGAACGCACGATACAGCACACATGTCTCAGAACACACGCATTATAGAACACACGTCATAGCACACCCATATATTCCAGTACAGCACATACACACACATGTTACAGAACACACACACACACACACAGTACAGCACACATGTTACATAACACACGTTACAGAACACACATGTCACAACACACACGTTACATAACACATGTCACAGAACACACACACACGTTTCAGACTACACACGTCACAGTGCACACACGTCACAACACATACGTTACAGAACACATGTCACAACACGCACGATACAGAACACACATGTCACAACACACACGCTACAGAACACACGTCACAACACACACGCTACAGAACACACGTCACAGCACACACGTTACAGAACACGTACGATGTAGCACACACACGTTACTGTTATCTCTGTAAAGCGTGACAGTCATGAGTTACTGACCCGAGGAACACAGTCATCCCATACCTGTGCGTACGTCCTTCACACCTGCATATGCGTCCCACGGCCCCACACACGTGTATGAATGTCCCAAACTTGTACACAAATCACACACACACACACACACACCTGCAACACACCTGCATATATTGTACTCTCTCTCTCTCTCTCTCTGCCTTACGCTCACACGCACAAACTCTCCTAATGGATGACTGTTACGCTAGCCTACCCACACTTCTCACTTGTTAGTAGGAGAGACTGGCTGTGACCCATGACAGGTGTGTGCGTGTGTGTGTGGGTGTGTGTGAGGCTATGTGGCATAACTGTACCACAGCTCTGGTCGTGACAATCTCCAGTCATCATTTAATTCACCTGGGCTGACGTGGTTACCCTAAGGTAGATAAATACATATTTTATACTTGTGGTTGAACTATCCTCTTTGATATTATCTTATACGTAAACTAGATCATTTTTAACTTGATATTATAGATGAACTCATAAACCTTTGTTGTGCGTATGTAAGGTAAAACTAATCACATCAGTTCTCTTGTGAATAATTGTGATAGAAAGGTTGATCTACTCAAAACAAATTTCACTCACTCACTGGGTTGATTGAGTTATTTGATAGTATCGACTAGCTCAGGAGGAGTTGATTATATGATCTTCCGTTGGTTCTAGAAACAGGAATGTCGTCAGGTATCTCATTCTTGTCTTTAAATGGAAGTATATATTCACCCTAGTTCACGAACCACTAATTTTTTATTAAATACAACCAATATGAGCAGAATATATCAATTAGTCGTATTCGTCGTCGGAGATGCAACCACGCAAAAAGGAACATCATTTGCTTGGTCGGGATTCTTGACTTTGGTTACTATTACAGCAAATAAATATCATATTTAACAGCCTTGTTATCTCTGTGTTGTGGGTCCTTTCAGATATGTTGGTAGGAAGTCGATCAAGTCCCCGACGGATACTGACGGCAGCGACGGTCACTTCCTTGGTAGGTGCTGTGTTCACCCTCGTGCTGGTGCTGATGCCCTGGTCACCCTCCCTTACCCGTCACCCTCGCCACGCTTCACCCCCAAGCCTCGCCCCCGATACCCTCTCCAGAAACAGTAATGATATCGGGGGTGACAAAACGCGAGCTAAAATGGACTATATACCAGGCTGGCCTTATGGTCTGAAAATCAACGAACCTGATACATGTAAGGACCAGGATGTGTACATACTGAACACCATCACCTCCAACCCATCTCAAGTTTACCATCGGGAAATGATCCGAGACATGTGGGGGCGCGAGAGTATAGCCAAGCAGCTGAAACTAAGGACAGTGTTCATAGTAGGAGCTGTTCCCTCGGCAGTGACACAGAAACACCTCCAGGAAGAGAGTGACAAATATGGTGACATCATACAGTTCGATTTTCTGGAGACGAGGAAGAACTTGACTGTCAAGTCTCTGGCCGCTGTAAACTGGTTTAGGACCTTCTGCAGTAACGCTACTTGGGTGCTGAAGTGCGATGTTGACGCTTATGTCAACTTTTGGGCCTTACTGGACGTCTTAAAGCCAGTAGATGACACCAGAGATGCAGTGTGTGCTCGCTCCATGTCCAGGTCTGTGTGTCGGGAGGTGACGAAGGGCGGGTGTCTGCCACACTACGTGGTGGATCCCAAGGATTTCTCGCCTAATGTGTACCCGCCTTACTGCCAGGGTTACGCCTACATCCTGCATCAGAGACTGGCGGACCGCATGATTCAGATGGACCAGCTGAGAACCGGACCACCCTTCTGGCTGGAAGACGTATATGTCACAGGTCTTCTGCCTCGTGACCTTCATCCCAGATGGCTGGACATCAGGTAAAACAAGACTTTTACATCGTCACCTTCAGATTGTAAACACAGCCTCCTATAGTATCACGGCCTCCACTAATTAAAATCTATGTTGTATCTTTCTTAAATGTTCTTTAAATATGTTTGAATTAATTTTGAATACTCATTAGTCTCGAAACTCGGAAAACTGAGTAATTTAGAATTCTAGATAAGGTATCATTTACAACATAAATGTATATTGTCAACAGAATACATACAGTAAGACTACAACTTTCCATAGGCATTTTACATTTTGTGCGCTATCCATGCTAATCAAAATTCACACAACAATTGTGTTTTTCTTTCTCTTGTGTCTAAGTTACCTCCATCGCCATAAGTTCTTTTTTCCACAATTATCACAATTTTACCAGTTATCGCCTTCGTTCTCTCTCATCACCACCTGCAATGAAGATTCCTCACTGTTACCATCACTTTTCGTTTCGTCGTCGTGACCTCTCCTCCACTACCATCACCGCTACAGCCACCTGACAGTCTCTTCCCCTCCTTTATACAGGCGTCGCAGCCAAGTGGTCCCTATGTCGGTGCGACCAGAGTATCACGACGGCACCTTCCTCTTCATCCACGACCTAGAGGGTCAGATCGGCCAGGGCGCCACCAACTACGTCTGGCTGAAGACTCTGGAGCACTACAATGTTACGCTCTGATGCTCTCCTTGTTTCTTAAAAATGTCACTTCATGTACTTCTGTATAATTGTTACGCTTTCAGTAGACTGTACGGAGAAGTAATATAATGAATTATGGTATTTTTCATGGTTTATCATTGGTACTTTCATTACATCGATGTCTTCCAGTGTGTGTGAGACGGAAATAAACACAAAACAGTTTTATTTTATGCTAACATGCACACTGATCATTAAAAAAAAATCTAGAAATATTTGTTACGTTACGTCAGCATTAGTGTATGTAAACTGTTTCCACGTTTGGTTGACGATCATCATTTATCATCTGTAGTTGTCAAAGATTTTCTGTATTAAGAACAAATTCTAGTTTATCTTGATACTGAGGTATTTTTTTAATGATAAGTAAATCACTGTTAACCAAAACAAAGGAATGAAGCCTCCGCTTCCCATAGTGATACTTATAATGTTAAGCATTAAATTTACGTGTGAATTGTGCGTACCATTGAAATTGGAAAACACGATTGCTTGTCATAAAAGCCATATCATCTTGTTGTTTTGATTAGAGGCATTTCCTTAATGTATTGTTCCGTGTGTTAGTTATTGGGTTGGACTACTGAGACGGGAAGGAAAGTTTTAATGTCCCTGAATAATTTTCTTTGTGGATTCATAATATAAATTGGTTTATTTGAATTTTAAGATGAAATACTTGCACTATAGAGACGAGAGGTATTATGTTGAAAAGACGTGTGTTGGCCACAGCCACGTCGCTCTGTAGCAGGTTCGAGTTACGTTTGTTGCGCAAATCAATGTCGGCCTAGCTGTTGTTACAGTAAGTACTGTACACTCTTTTTTTAGTTGCTGTCACATGGGAGTTTAATTTACTTGCTTTAAATATTTTTTTTTAATTCACTGGACCTGGTGATCTGTGTGACGATAATGGGAATAAACTGCGTAATCCCTGGTTCTGACTAGTGTCCAGTTTCCACGCTGTTCAAAATCCTGTCGGAAAAAAAATATTCCATAATGTCGTCAACCCTAGTGAAATACCTCAATAAGGTTATTTACTTCTTACATTATGGGTCACTGGACTCGCTGTCATCATACACAGGAACAATGCCTTCTACTGTGTTTCTTGTTCATTTTTCATGATATCAGCACATTAAATTTATTATCTTTTAAACACATATAACCATGGAAAGCAGAAGTCAATAGTCTTAATGTTTTTGTCGAAATTAAATGAAACTATTTAGTTACATATCTGTTGTTTTCGTTTCAACTATAAAAAGTAACATTAGCTTTCATAATTTTACTTATTACATCCAATGAAATAAATAGTTTATCTTTGCCCGAAAGTAAAATTAAATTTATTCACTGGCAAACGATTTAGCCACATTGCCCATAATTGTCATTTATTACAAGTTGGCGTTTATGTACAAAAACTATTCACTGAGAACATAGGTGAAACATTACCCTTCATTTAATAGTGTGAATTATCAATAACATAACAGTACTAATCAAGCTGTACTTCTGCCTAGTTAATAAGATATAGAGCAGAAAGGTGCCCAACAGAAATTACACAGAATAAGGATATATAAACAAAAGCTGATGGATGACATAATTATTTCTTACATACAATACTATCACGAAGGGGGAGGCTGATCTTACATCCTCTTAATAAGAAGTATGTTGGCTGAGAATTGTAGTGAACTGGGTGGTACAGCAATGATAAGATTAGGGTTCGCTTTATACTTACATGGTCAGGTTACGTGTATACCTTTTTGCTGGTATTTGGCAGGTTTTAGCACCAGTAGGGCGTTGTTTATGTTAGATACGAGCCCCTGACATATAGTGGGAATTGATACATATTTGTTAGCAGGTAGCTGTCATCTTTCTAGTTTAATAGTTGTTGTTAATTACTAGCTTCCAATATCTGTGCATCGCATGAGTTGTCAGTTGCCAGGCCCTTGCATCCCTTAGGTCTCGTTAGTTGTCAGTTGCCAGGCCCTTGCATTCCTTAGGTCTCGCTAGTTGTCAGTTGCCAGGCCCTTGCATCCTTTAGGTCTCGCTAGTTGTCAGTTGCCAGGCCCTTGCATCCCTTAGGTCTCGTTAGTTGTCAGTTTCCATGTCCTTGTATCCCTTAGGTCTCGTTAGTTGTCAGTTGTCAGGCCCTTGCATCCCTTAGGTCTCGTTAGTTGTTCGTCAGAAGGACCGAAGATCCCTTCGGTCTTGTAAACACATGAGTCAGCAGGAGGCAGCATCCAGGTCCCTGAAGCAGTGGTGTGTGTGCCACAGCTTGCCAGGTTAGCTTAATGTAAGAGTCGTGATGCTGAGGTCGTCAACAGCAACTAAGTTTTCTAACCTGCTACCAAGGTCCACCTCGATCACCAGCTAGAAGAGTAGAAAGGTTCCTTGACGGTAATGTATATAATGCAAGGAAGACGACGACACTCATGCCTGGGATAACTTAATTGCTTTTGTCAATGACTTCCGTAGATTATTTAGTAACAAATAATGTACACAATGTAAACAAACACTGGCCCATGATTCATTCAAGTTATAAAAGTGATTTTACGAAATATTGTATATTTGTGCACCAATTATTTGCCCTTTTCTGAAGTCTATTTTAAGCTAAATATGAAAATATCTCCTTTCAGTATTTAAGAGTACCTGTATTTACCAAAATAGTTTGTAAATTAAAACTAATTTAGTCATTGTAGATCAATGTTAGATATTGTTGTAATTCTCTGCTGAGATACGAACAAAATAGCGTGCTTGGGAATCGGATTTGTAAGATTATATGAAATTAGGCTAGATTAATGTCTACTTGCTGTGGCATTGTTTTTGTCACTGTATACTGCGTGGGTGTGCTTGTGCGTGCTCGCTACTCTGCGTGTATTTGTTAGTGTGTACACATGTATACATATGCCTATGCATGTACTGTATACATATGTCCACATCGACAGTAATAAGTACAGGAAGGCCTTATAGTACCTGGTAAAACATCTCGCCGTCGTTCAAGGGAACATAGATGGTTTTATCCAGAGACAACCAGTTTTGGCTGTCGACGTTGCCGTACCTCCTCAGGTTCACGAAGGGTAGTTCGTCGTAGACTCCATCTGGGGATTTCTTACGGATGCTGAACGATAAGAAAGACGAAGGTATTGTAATCATTACCTGGGGACTCTCACCACACCACCACACTCAATTTAGAAAGTTTTTTTGTGGGGGGGGGGGGATTGGATTCAAGATTTTATGAACTGGATAGTTATTATTATTATTATTATTATTATTATTATTATTATTATTATTATTATTATAGACTAATATCTTAAGGATGACCTGTTATTAACAAAGAAAAGCATGGGAGGGTAACTAGCATATAAAAAGGGGAAATTAATATTCTCAAGACTAGCACATATAAAAAATGAGAGTATCGGAAGAGTGTAGATATATCTTTAAACTTTATTTGTTGAAGACAAGTGTACTGTGTGTACTCACCCAGAATACGCACTTAAAGATGTTAGTCGTTGAAACGTAGTACATGTATTATATAATAACATCAACAGTTAGTTCAAGAAATATTTAACTTACTAAAAGGCACTTGGTTAAAAAAAGTTACCTAATTTAACAGAAAACACAGTATCTAGTTCAATAAAAAAGATATTGAACCATATAGAGGACGATGGTTGAAGATGATGTTATGTAACCAACGAAAAGTTGTACCTGTTTCACCTGTGGACATTGAGTACCGTGTAGGAGTCTTTAAGGTTACAAGGTTCAGGGAGGCTCAATTCCACGTCCCTGTTCTTACCGTTTTATGATACCTGGTTAAATAAGTGTTAGTTCACCTGAGTGACACTGGGTAAGTGGAGGAGCCTCGCACCCAAAATCTAAGGTAGAGTTTCTTGGACGTTTTGGCAGCCGCTGACAGGATCGGTGATTCTATGGTCATGATACCTTTGGAAAAGAGTGAGGAAATTATTTAGTAACATTGTGGAAATTAAAACGCATATTAAAAGAAGCAGTAGATATTTTCTGTAGGTGGACGTGATATTTAAGGTAAATAACTTTATATAAAGTACTGTACTCAGAAACACATTACTAGGTTACCCAGAGTGTTTGAGCAGCCAGAGGCTATTCCTTACATTCAACAATACTAACAAGTTTCTGTTGGTAGAAACGTTTTATAAATTGTCTAACAAATTCTTTGGAAAATTTGTGTTTTTGTTTGTTTTTTATTTTTGTCTGTACTCATTCTTGTGTTTCCTTCAATCAAGTAATCAGTAATTACACGATCTTAGATTTAGAGAGCAACTAAATCCTTGACAAAACCTACTGTAGGCCATATATAATATGATGTCTGCTGTTCGCTGGAGCTTCCCTTCCCTCCATAACCATCGTTTATTATTCTCCCATCTGTGATTCAACAATATCTGTACTGGTCAATATTTTCAAGACGGTTCATACCATTACTCCACCTTGGAGATTCATGATGTTCTTATTTATTCCTATTTAAGATGAGTCCCAGTAGGTGTATGTGTGGTAGAAGAACAGTTTTCTCACCTGAAAGAATGTGTTGACGTGACGCGACGAGAATCATGTCACCACTGGGTGGCTTGGGTACCTTGAGCGCTGGGTCGATGTGAGACTGGTTCTTCAGCTCCCACATCCCTCCCTGCATCTGGCCCAGCGACCAACCTGGCCAACACCGAGGAAGAAGTTAATTATTGATGGTCAGTGTTCGTGTTATTTATTTTGAGGCTCGGGAATCAGGGTCTTATAATATATTATTGGAATTGGTTGAGGTGTTTATCAAAAGAGAATAGTGGAATTCTAACTGCAGAAAGTAGTGTATGGTTGACGTCTTTCAACAAACTCCTTTAGGTTCAACATTCATGAAATAACTCACCATACTTATCTGAGTGAATATTAGAAATGCGACTAGAAGTTCAAAAAATTAACTGAAAAAATTAATATTGATTATCCATATATATGTATACTACTGATACAGACAGAATTCATGGAGTAAAAGTGTTCAGAACATACACATATTGCGAACCATTTTATAATTATACTTAACTCACCCAGTAAACCGTTCTCGAAGTTCATGGTTGTAACGTTACTGTGGATGGCCTTGGCACCGTTCACCACCAACTTGTTCACCGCCACCGAGTTGTTACGGTCACCTCCCAGGGAAGCCTCTGTGAGGGGAGGACGAGGAGCACATGGAGTTCACTAGCAGATAGTGCACATTTACACAAACTCGTCAGTCTCTTTAATCCCTACAAGGAAAATATAAATGGGAATATGTACGAAGCTTAATGTTCATGCCATCTTCATGAACTTTCCTCTCAAGATTATGAAAAAGTATGGCGAAGTGTCAAACTCACTTTCTCTCTCCGCATAAGCTGAAACAAACCCACAAATAAGAGCCTAAAAGTAAGTGTCGCTCACCAGCATTATATACTGTACTCGATTCTTATTCTGTACAAACGTCATCCAAGTCAACATTGGTTAAACATGTACATAAGTTGAGCAGGTAGCCTATATAGTTATACAGTACAAAGAATGGTAACTAATTAGTCGATTAAACCAAGGATAGCCCAAGAAAGACTTATTATATCGCTCCATCTGGCTGCCTAATCATCCCTCCACCTTCTTATCTATCTTCTTGTCTATCTATGAAATCCCTGCCATTCCACACAGTCATCAGTGACTTGCAGAAGATCAGTAGAGAAACTCACCAACTAAGAGGCTGAAGCGCTGACCGACGATGGCGCTGGCGGTGCCTGTGTATAAGAGCCACATCTGGTTGTCCTGGTTACCAAAGCCGTCCAGGTTTAGCACAGGTGTCTCCCCCAAATCACTGAAGGAAGACGGTATCTGTGTCATCTGTTTACTCACTGGCTATCTGGTTACATGTAGTTTAACATTCGCGTATCTTCCTAACATTCATTATTTTGTTTAATGTGTGACCACGTGTTAAGTTACTTTTTTTCAAGTCAACAAGTCAATAAAACGCCAATCTTTTGTAAAATAAATTCCATTAAAACTGAGCGGCTAACTTAGAGGTGAAAACTTAAGGTTTATAAGATTTCGTCTGCTTTTACCTGTTATTGTTAAAATGCTAAAAAGGTTTAATCTCCCGCGCGTTTTAGCCGTAGTTCAAACATTTCCGTATCATTATCTGAGGTCATAAAATCTATTGTGTTGAACTGATGAAAGTTCTAAGTAATGAGCATCCAGGTAGCAAGGTGTAAATTTAAATATTTCATCCAATTTAAATTTCACTTTTTTTCTTTAACACAAGATTATTTCAAGTGAGGATACTTTCTTTCTTGTTCGTTTAATACGGTTCTCTATTTTTCATAATGCTGTATATTTATTGGCGCATTTTTTTCCGAAAATAGGAGAAATGTAACACTAAGAAATTTTGTCTATTGCTCTTATAACTCCAACTAACTCATATATTGACTTAATATCAATCATTCTTCAAGTTTGTTAATACCTGTTGTTAGTTATGTCCAATAAGCCATAATACGCTAAATCTATCCACTTCTTACCTGAAACTGAATCGACGTCGTATCTTAAGTTGTGCAGGGAAGTTTACACTGCCGTCCATCCAGAAGATGACAGACACCGAGATCTGTGAGTCCGTAGCCTCCATCAGCGGACCCGTGCCTACCACCGAGCCTGTAGAAGCCCCCTTTATAGTGATTAAGCTCACCATTTATTAGATAAAAGGTTAGTTTGTCAAGTTATTTCAGTAAAATAAATGGTTAGCCTTATACGATGGGCAAAAGCTACAAGTCAGCTCCACCGAATGTTTCCCCGTCTCATAGGCCTCTAGACATCATAAGGTTTCACTAATATTTCTTACATTTTATCAGTAACCCCTGAGCAAATTCTACAAGCACCTTCTCAGTTCTGAGGAGTTCTTACTACAAGAAAGTTTATTCACTACAATCTTTTACTCTCCCCTGACTTTAGTTGCCTAACTTCAGTCGGCTAGGACCCCTTCCCTTAGGTGGAAGTGTATAATTTTCCCCCTGCCTTCAAGGTAGTTTACGTGACTTCCTCGAGTGGTGAAAATGGTTGTCTGTGAAATTTAACCCAATTTTCTTCTATTTTTTTTCGACATTGATAATTAATTGCTTATCAAATTCTCTTATAAAATAGCATAATTTCTGGCTTTCTAAATTGTCTCGCTTAACCCAAAGAAGATTGGGGCCCTGAGTCTGTAGAAATGAGGCAGTTAACTAGCAAACAAAGTGTTATTTCACATGTATCCAGATCCCTCCACCCGGAATTTATATACAATATCTAGAAAATCCCAAAACCTGGAAACTGATATTTACCGCGTACCTGCACCCAGCTTCCCTTACACCCAACAGTGATGTACGAAGGGATGAGAGTATATTTTTACTCTAAAACGAAATAATTCATAAATTTAAAAATTAATGTTGTACGTGACTGACTTACCAGACTGCACGTTATCCTGGAACACTTGGAGCACCCAGGGTCCTTCTGGCGGTGCTCCGACCCGAGTGTTCTCAAACTGGACTCTCCTGAAGCTGGCGCTGTTCATGTTGATCAGCGCCCACTCGTCCATCCCGTCCTGAAAGTCATACACCAAGGGCCCTGCTGGGGCCTGGGTTGTCGGGGCAGTCGTTGGGGGTGCGGTCGGAGGATTCGTCGGAGCTACAGTCGGGGCTTCAGTCGGAGCTTCAGTCGGGGCAACAGTCGGGGCAACAGTCGGGGCTTCAGTCGGAGCTTCAGTCGGAGTTTCAGTCGGGGCTTCAGTCGGAGCTACAGTTGGGGCAACAGTCGGAGCTTCAGTCGGAGCTACAGTCGGGGCTTCAGTTGGGGCTTCAGTCGGAGTTTCAGTCGGAGCTACAGTTGGGGCAACAGTCGGGGCTTCAGTCGGGCTTCAGTCGGAGCTACAGTTGGGGCAACAGTCGGGGCTTCAGTCGGGGCTTCAGTCGGAACTTCGTCAGTCGGAGCTACAGTTGGGGCAACAGTCGGGGCTTCAGGGGCTTCAGTCGGAGCTACAGTCGACAACAGCTTCAGGGGGTCAGGAACTTCAGTCGGGGCTTCAGTCGGGGCTACAGTCGGGGCTTCAGTCGGGGCCTCAGTCGGAACTTCAGTCGGCTTCAGTCGGGGCTTCAGTTGGGGCTTCAGTCGGAGCTACAGTCGGAGCTACAGTTGGGGCAACAGTCGGCTTCAGTCGGGCTACAGTCAGCTTCAGTTGGGGCTTCAGTCGGAGCTACAGTCGGAGCTACAGTTAGCAACAGTCGGGGCTTCAGTCGGAGCTACAGTCGGAGCTACAGTTGGGGCAACAGTCGGGGCTTCAGTCGGAGCTACAGTCGGAGCTACAGTTGGGGCAACAGTCGGGGCTTCAGTCGGATCACCATATGGCACGAAAGTGACGGTATCAATAGCGCAGCCATACATAGGTTCTCCATTGCCAGCCTTCTTCCCGTTATAACAGAAGATCTCCATCTGTCAAC
This sequence comes from Homarus americanus, assembly GCF_018991925.1. Lineage (NCBI taxonomy): Eukaryota > Metazoa > Arthropoda > Malacostraca > Decapoda > Nephropidae > Homarus > Homarus americanus. Next base: position 4,764,243 of record NW_024711292.1, on the reverse strand, counting down.
AAACAAAAGAAATGTTAAGAAAGATTGGCTGTCTTAGCTGTGTTTATTGCTAGACTAGTTGTTGTTTCTGACGGCCGGCGGCGCCCTTCTAACACGAAAAAAATTCTTCCGGTAGGTCAGTCAAGAAAAAGGACATTTAATTTACTCGTGATGGTAACAAAGCAAAATAAACTTCCAATACAAGTTCTAATTTTTCTCTGCCTATCGCCAGATTTGTTTTGGACTGAGAAAGCGTCTCTTGTTGGTTTGGGTTATCTACTTACCAACAAGAAACGTCATTCGATATCAAGTGCCCTGTGATTTATATACAGGCATTAGAATAATACTAGTATAGGTATTTGCAAGTATTCATTCTGGTTACCACACATGAAGTAAAAATTAATACAGACAATGACTTAATGAAGCCTAACGTGTATATACCCGTCAATGAATCTCCATTTGAAATATCTCTTACTTTGAGTTTACGATTTTCCCTCGCTTATCTTCGCAATACATAATTAACGTACACATGGGCTGCTGCCATGATAAATGTACTACAAACTGTTATCTGTTTCAATCAATGATGAGTAGTGAGTAGATGAAGCAGTATCAACACACGGAACCATCAACAATTATGATACATGCACAGCCTTAATTAAACTCTGAGCATTAAGTCTTGCCTGGAAGACAATAAAGCTAGATGCATAATAAATTGAATAAAACCCTGTCGTATATATGATTATAATTTTCAAACTTAAAGTATATTGATCTAAAGATCGACGAATGTGCGTGTACCCCGACCCAGGGGTACACGCACATTCGTCGATCTTTAGATCAATTTGTCAAACCCCCGCGGCCCCGTGTGTCGACTGCACTGAGATGAGGTGAGGTGATCAGGTTCCTCGTGAAACACCTTCATGTGTAGTGCAGGCGGTTGCGCGCACCACCTGGGGTATACATTACCGACCCGGGGTACACGTTAATATAGATTGCTGTAAAGTTAATGACAAAAATAACAAGAAGCGGATATTGTGTATTCAGTACTTACTCTTATTCTTTCGGTCTGGGATTCGATGTCCTTGGCCACAACGAACCATTCGTAAGAGTCTGGCTTGGAGTATGACTGAAGTTTGAGGAACACTGACGAATCAGGGTCGCCCTCCTTATACAGGTCGACTTTCAAGTCGTTGGATCCGGTCCACTCTGAACGTATGTAGAATTTCATGGTGAACGTCCCTCCATTGGGTACAGAGAACCAGGGAGAATACATTTCGTCGCTGTTTGCATTAACATCTAGAATAGCAAATCCATCAGTCGTCGAGCCAGCTGGTAGAGTGGTGTCGAGGGCGCTCCTTGAAGACCAGCGCCACGACCCGCGACTGGAATTCCAAATTTCCAGGTTATTCGAGAAGTCGTAGTAGTAGGTGTGCGCCCATGACTCTGGGAAGAGAAGAGCCATTAGCAGGAGCGGCAGGAGGACGGTGGTAGCGTTGCGATGCATGGTTGCGCTGTGAGCCAGAGAGCCATCCGCTCCACCTTTTATATGCCAGGTCTTATCACCTCCCGACCCTCACAGACTTACAAGGAATGACTACATCACCATTAACATGTAATATCTTCACAGACTCGAATTTTAAGGAAATGGAATTTGGAACTGGATACGTAGCCTTGAGGAAAAGCATTTATTTCAGTCCAATTTTGGATTAAAAAGTAATTATGTATGATATGTGACATATGAGTCTTTCTGCGGTATAAAGAAGTCACAGGTCGCCTCTTAACCCTTCTCTTCATCCATCAACTTCGTTTAAACCTGCCATTCTGACTTCACTTCCCAACCAGCAATACGTTAAGGTTCTGGTGTGGCGCTGTGCTGTCAACAGCAACCAAGATGAACAAGAAGCATTATGCCTATGGGAGGGTCTGTGTTACACATGATGTATACAGTTCCACACTATAATAAGATATCCACAGTTAGTTAACATGATATATTTTATTTACATGTAAATTATCATTCGTAACAATGTGCAGTATATTACTACAAACAATGTACACACACACACACACACTGCTACTACTACTTTGTTGTCACTCGGAATCGAGTATGACGATCATCCAGCTATGAGACAATGATTTGAGTTATTAGGGATGTCACCTTCCTTGGTGAGCTTTGAAGTGACTAGAAATGCCGATACGGGACCGGCAAGGTCGTCCACAGAAGTTGCACGTGTGGGGGCCTACATCTAGTGCGGGAAGGGCGGCGGCAGCGTCTTTCCGGCGTTGGCGCTTGTCCGCCTCGATATGCAGTCGGGCTAAGTCGAAAGTATTGACCCCTTCTCGTATGGTATTCCTCCAAGCGTTACGGTGTGGAGTAATCGTTTCCCAGGTATGGGGGTCGATTTAACACTTTTTCAGGTTTGTCTTAAGACTATCCTTATACTTTTTTCAGTTGCCCGCCAGCGTTACGTTTATTATTCGTTAGGTGACTGTAAAGTAGCTGCTTTGGAATTCTACTGTTCTCCTTGCAGGTAACATGGCCAGTACAACGTAGTTGTTCATGGATAATGATAGCCTCGATGCTCCTACAATTGGCGTCAGCAAGAATACTGGAATATGTTCTCTTGTCTTCCCAGCGAACTCGGAGGATGGAACGTAGACTACGTTGATGAAAGTTTTCAAGTGCCTTGAGGTGCCTCCTCTATGTGACCCATGTCTCACTGCCATATAGCAAGGTGGGGAGGACCACTGCTCGATATACGTTCAATTTTGTAGATAATTTCAGCTCACTACAGTTGAAGACACAGGTATGGAGTCTGCACATCTGATCCGATGTTGAATCTCTTCATCGATGTATGCGGTGGTGGACAGGTGGGAGCCGAAATACTGAAAGTGGGTAACATTAGAGAGAGTAGTACCGTTAAGCTGGATGGATGGTGGAGGTGTGGCTGAACCAGGGGAGGCTGAAAGAGAATCTGAGTCTTACGTACATTCACCTCAAGGCCGAGGTGTGCATACGCATCTGCATAGGTATTCAGGATCTCCTGTAGGTTACGTTCAGTGTGAGCGACAAGAGTGAGGTCGTCTGCTCAGTGAAGTTCAGTAATGGAAGCTGACGACATCTTTGTTCCCTCCTGGAGTCTTCTTGTGTTGAAAAGACCCTTCATTCGGTACTCGATGTCCATCCCACCGGCTAAATTGGCACTGGCACAATTAAGGAAGATAGCCAAGAAAATGGCAAAGAGAGTTGGTGCCAGTACACACCCTTGTTTAACCCCCGTTTGGGTGGGGAAGAACTCAGACTGGGTGCCATTGTGCAGGACACAATGGCGATGAATTTTGGTGGGCAGCCAAAACAGCTGAGGGTCCGCCAGAGGGCTTCCTTGTTGTCTGAGTCGAAGGCCTTAGTAAAGTCAATGAAGGCCATGTACAAGTCAGTGGTGTCACGTGATGGTCCAAAGCCACATTGAGATTCTGGGTGAAAGTTTTCCGCTTCAGGAAGAAATCTGTTGAGGAGGACTCGGGCGATAATCTTGCCAGCTATGGACAACAGCAAGATCCCCATTTAGTTGCCACAGTCTGACCGGTCTTCCTTGTTCTTAAAAATATTATCGATGGAGGCGTCTTAAAGAGCTTGGGGGATTTCCTTCCTTTCCCATATATTCTCCAGGAGAGAGTGGAGATGGCTGGTAAGCAGAGGTCCTCCTGCTTTATACACCTCGGCTGGGATTCCATCAGGCGCTGAGGCTTTGTTATTTTTTTTTTTTTTATGGCAGTAGCTACCTCATTCAGAGATGGAGGATAGCTGAGGTGGGTCCGTTCTGGATGCTGAGGGACCTGCTGGGTAGTCAGGACATCCACATTGGTGTTTCGATTGAGCAGCGAATGGTAGTGCTCTTTCCAGTGCTGAAGGATTTTAAATAAGAGGTTACTGTCGGATGAGTGGAGGGGGGCTGTGCCATGCGTGATTGGCCCATAAAATGTTTTAGTGGACTTGAAAAATTCGCACATCTTGTGTTGATCTTCAAGTTTTTGCATTTTACTTTCTTTATTTTTAAACCAGTCGTTCTTTAGATTGCGAAGTTCGCGCTGGGCCGCCGCTTTCTTCTTGCAGGAGGTATCAGCTTTGGTTCGAGACTGAGGGTTGTTCTGCCAGTCAGTTAAGGCAGGTTTTTGTCGAGAATACCCCATTCAGACCTGGGATTTTGGTTGTTTGTTGTCGGGTTGCTTATCAGCCCATATTCGAGCTGCTCTCTGAAAGCATGTGCTACCGCTGGATCCTCCAGACTCTTAGTGTTAAAACCTCTTCTGGAGGCTTAATGCCTTCGCCATTTTGGGGCTCTGATGAGCCGATGATCAGTGTTGTAGGGGTCTGAGCCACAATTGTGCTCGGGTGATGAAGACATCTCGGCGATCTCTTTCTCTGACAGTAATGTAGTCAATGAGATGCCAGTCCTTGGATCGTGGGTGTTGCCACAAACCCTTGAGCTTGTCGGCCTGCCTAAACAAGGTATTGGTGATAGTGAGGTTGTGTGCAGCACACTTCCTGAGGAGAAGTAGGCCATTGGGATTACACTTGCCCAGTCCATTTCTCCCTATGGTTCCCTGTCAAATGTCAGCATCTCTGCCAACTCTGGCACTGAAGTCACCAAGGAGCACAACCTTATCTTCTCTGGGGATAAAGGTTAGCACTCTGTCAAGGTCGGCGTAAAAGGCTCTTTGATGGCATCCTCTGCCTCCAGTGTTTTTGGGGCGTATACACTGGTGAAGAAGGCATAACGTGAATGTTTCAGTGGGACTCAGAGCGTCATGAGATGCTCGTTGATCCCAACTGGCATTTCAGTTAGCCTATGTAGGATGCATTGGCGGATGGCAAAGCCAACTCAATAAATGCAGTTTCTCTCCGCAGCAGTCTTACCCTTCCAAAAGAAGGTACAGCCAGACTCCCTTTCTGTGAGTTGACCCTCGTCTGGGAACTGGGACTCACTAATGGCTGCCATGTCGATGTTATACATAGACAGCTCTTTTGCCACAAGGGCAGTTTTCTCTCTGGACACTCATTTGTGCCATTATACAGAAAGGTCCTGACATTCCAAGCAGCGACCATAAGAGGTTGTATAGCTTGTTTTTTGTTTTGATCTGTGATTATGATTGTGTTTTCTATCGCATAAGGATGACCTTACTGGGTGCGGTTGCCCAATCAGGTTGGTTCATTAAGCAGGCTATGTTTAGGGTACCTTTTCTAGCCCCCTCCCCATGTGGGGTGACCAGAGTGGGTCCTCGAGAGGAATGCTCAGTTACACAGACAGGACCGGATTGCACTGCTGCCTAGATCCTAGTGCATAATCGACCATGCCGTCCATGTGCAGCGTTGTGACTAGAGACTCCAGGCAGTCATCTCTGCCTGTCCCCATCGCCATAGGACTTTGGGGGGTATAGGGGTTTTGACGATGGTGAGACGAATGGTGAGCTGGATGATGGCTGCGCATGAGTTAATTTATGTGGTGAAGCAGGAGTGCAGGCTGCAACCACGCATCTTGGCTCTCCATTTTCCTGATCCATTGTTGCAAGTGTTTCAACGACTAGGGAGAAGGAGATTTGCAATGAACTGCCGATAGCCCTGTTTTTTGGGGTTTTGCCTTATTAGCCTGTCCATCATTGCCTTCATCCGTCGGTGTAGTCGTTGGGTTGCCATGCTGGTCACCTCTTCTGCCTATACCGTCGTTGGGGTCTTGTTGAAGCGGGGCTCCACTGCAGAATTTTCGTTTGGAGTTTACTCCCGTAGCCTTATACCTCCCAAGGTTAATTCGCAAGTCAGCGGGGCAATGGTTGGTAGGCGCCAGGACGTGTCCACATGCCAGTGGGCCTATGTGCTGTCCCTCTGGGGTCCACTGTTACTACGAGATCCCCTGCTGGCCTAGCCTGGGTCCACAAGGCACCCAGTTACCGTGTGTTGCCACGAGGAGGCACAGCAGGAGTTTTGATGCGTGAAGAGGCTGTGTACTGGCAAGGAAAGACTTATGCAAGTTGCTTCCCTGTTTGCCACGAAGGCTAGCCAGCGGCGGCAGCTGAAAGCGAGAGGGAGCAAGTAGTGCTTGTACCTTAACACTAACATCATGCTGCCACACTAGACGCATTACACCACTCTGTGCGACACACACACACACACACACACACACACACACACACACTAGAGTTCACCGAGGACAGACATGTGAGTCAGTGGGACCATGTAATATCCACCACCCCCTGAGAAGCTAAACCCCTTCGTCCTGAAGAGGGTTTTCCCCTCTTCAGGGATCGTGGGGATAAATTAGGTTGTCCGCTTGCCGAGTGGTGGCCTCGTGGTTACCTTCGGTGACTGAGGACAAACATACAACTACGGGACGTGTAAGTCATCAATGACGTCCCCGTTCAGGTGAACGTCAGATTTGATGACAGCACGGTGTGGGAAGTTACCTCCCACGCCGAGATACAGCACATGGAGAAGAAGGAAATACACACGAGTATACAGTATATATGCTGTATGTGTGTGTTTGTTTTAATCTCTTCAAAAAGAAAGACACTATAATTAAATGTTATGATGAAAACTAAAATTACGAAAATTAATATTTCTTTTCAGTTCAGTACTACTAGCCGGTGCCGACTCTACTTTTTCTCAGATTACACTAATGTTGTACCTTACATGATAAGAGTATAATAAATTAATGTAGACAAATCCTACTCAATTTGTTGACGGGTTCAAGATTAAGTTAATCTTACATTAATCCCCACAAACGTTACATAATATACTAAGGCCCTGTGTAATTTAATAATATTATATGATATTGAAAAAGTGACGCTATTCTATACATAAAGTAGGTCGTACTTTTTTCTATAGTTTGTCAAAGAATATATAGATTGGTTACAATGCCTTTGTTGGGCTAATGTGCTGTCCTTAGCCAATTAGATTTACTTCTCATTATTGTTTGTATGTCTGTACTGTCTATGTATTGTATATTGTTTGTATGTCGGCACAACAAACAAGTAGATACTGTCCTTTCAAACGTTCGACCCTGATGATACTAGTCAAAGGACACAAGATGCAAATTAATAGAATTATTCCCGATAAACTCTGGTGTATTGGCCGCTCCCTTTGTATTTAAACAAATGCTTAACTGAGATTATATCTTTCTCGTTTATCGTCCACATGTGTCTAGCCTTGGGGTAAATCTTCTAATTTCCTGATTTCTTACGTGAAGCCACGCACTTTTTATATGTTTCTGGCTGTCGTTGCCAGGCGGGGCTCTACCAGCAGTGGTCACAACCCGAGCTGTATGAGAAGGTACAACACTTCTTTCTTCTTTATTCATCGCCATATATGTCAGAAAAACTATTGATTTTGTAAGTAATTATGTGGTCGTCCCTTCGTGGATGATTTTTTTTTATTATGATCTTCCGCGAAAATTTCACCTCGTTGGGCTTTTTATGCAGTACAGAATATATCCTGCTGACCTTCTCGAATGGTTTATTATTTACCAGATATTAATAATATGAAATATGATAGACTAACTTCAGTTACAAAACTTATGTATCTATATTTTGACGCAGATATACCTGATTTAGTGTACTGTAATCCAGTGGGAATGTGGTGCCTGGTACAAGATAGCCAGGGAAGATAACTGTTACCGACCCACAAGGAGCGTAAATCCTACCATCTAGAGGGCTTTAGTGAGGTATATTTTAGTCTTTAGATAACCGAACTAGATAATCATCGCAAATCTGTTGACCATAAAAAAATAGCTTTATATAATCGACGATGAAGTTGCAACTAACCTAAATGATAAAACTAGAGAGACACAAAACTATGGTTACAAGTCACCTTTGACCTCACAAGTCTGTGTTTACATTCACTTCAATGAACTATAATTAATCATCGTCTCTATACCCTTTAGGAGACGTCACCATAGCAACGACACTCTGGTTAATGAGTCTACCTGCTGTATAAATATCGTACTAGTTGAGTTACCTACCTCGCTTTGGTGAGTGGAAGGGACAGGAGAGAGTGTATGATCATCCCTGGGCCACCCGCACCTCCCTTCAAAATTTCATCTCAATCTTCAAAACTGTGGAAATGCCTAAGAACACACACACACACACACACACACACACACACACACACACACTACATCCTTGACCACCGAAGGGTCAAGACGTACCTGGCGCTCCTCTCGGAGCAGCCAGGTCAACTGTTATGTTGGCCCATACCAACTCCCTCCCCTGAACCCTCCTCCCCACCGGAATATCACCAAGTTCACGCCAGAAGTTACTATTTCATTTAGGAAAGAAATGGAACCAGTGTTAAACAGAGGTGAACAGTGGTGAACAGTGCTTAAGTTAGTGAGAACAACTCAACAGTAACAGTGGTACCCAAGTTGACCTTTCACACAGTGAGGTCCCAGGTACCCAGTGATAACGGCCCGTGAGACCCAACTACCAGCGATGTGTTAATCCGTCTACGATAGGAAGGCCTGGAACCACACCTCACTCATATAACACCATCTGTGAGGGAATTACTACACCACGTGAGGCCCCTCATAACACCATATGTGAAGGAGTTACTACACCACGTGAGGCCCCTCATAACACCATCTGTGAGGGAATTACTACACCACGTGAGGCCCCTCATAACACCACTACACCACGTGAGGCCCTCATAACACCATCTGTGAGGGACACGTGAGGCCCCTCACCATCTGTGAGGGAATTACTACACCACGTGAGGCCCCTCATAACACCATCTGTGAGGGAATTACTACACCACGAGGCCCCCTCATAACACCATCTGTGAGGAATTACTACACCACGTGAGGCCCCTCATAACACCATCTGTGAGGGAATTACTACACCACGTGAGGCCCTCATAACACCATCTGTGAGGGAATTACTACACCACGTGAGGCCCCTCATAACACCATCTGTGAGGGAACTACTACACCACGTGAGGTCCCTCTAACACCATCTGGGAGGGAGTTACTACACTACGTTTTTGCTGTTCAACACCTACATTAATCTGTATGTTCACTGTATGTTCCTTTACCTTTCTCTAATGAAGGCTTTTGTTAAACCACCAATGTATGTAATAAGTCATTTATGCCCAATGTATATTTTCAGCCTTCGGGCTGCAGAACTTTTTCAATAAACCGTTAATTATTATTATTATTATTATTATTATTATTATTATTATTACTACATCCTTGACCACCGAAGGGTCAAGACGTACCTGGCGCTCCTCTCGGAGCAGCCAGGTCAACTGTTAAGTTGGCCCATACCAACTCCCTCCCCTGAACCCTCCTCCCCACCGGAATATCAACAAGTTCACGCCAGAAGTTACTACTTCATTTAGGAAAGGAATGGAACCAGTGTTAAACAGAGGTGAACAGTGGTGAACAGTGCTTAAGTCAGTGAGAACAACTCAACAGTAACAGTCGCACGCAAGTTAACCTTCACACAGTGAGGTCCCAGGTACCCAGTGATAATGGCCCATGAGACCCAACAACCAGCGATGTGTTAATCCGTCTACGATAGGAAGGCCTGGGACCACACCTCACTCATATAACACCGTCTGTGAGGGAATTACTACACCACGTGAGGCCCCGCGTAACACCATCTGTGAGGGAATTACTACACCTCGTGAGGCCCCTCATAACACCATCTGTGAGGGAACTACTACACCACGTGAGGCCCCTCACAACACCATCTGTGAGGGAATTACTACACCACGTGAGGCCCCTCATAACACCATCTGTGAGGGAATTACTACACCACGTGAGGCCCCGCATAACACCATCTGTGAGGGAATTACTACACCACGTGAGGCCCCTCATAACACCATCTGTGAGGGAACTACTACACCATGTGAGGCCCCGCATAACACCATCTGTGAGGGAATTACTACACCACGTGAGGCCCCTCATAACACCATCTGTGAGGGAGTTACTACACTACGTGTTTGCTGTTCAACACCTACAATAATCTGTATGTTCACTGTATGTTCCTTTACCTTTCTCTAATGAAGGCTTTTGTTAAACCACCAATGTATGTAATAAGTCATTTATGTCCAATGTATATTTTCAGCCTTCGGGCTGCAGAACTTTTTCAATAAACCGTTAATTATTATTATTATTATTATTACACACACTCTGTATTTCGCATGTAGGGAGGCTTGTCTCCCCACATACTTAAGCATCAAATTTACGTTGTGTTATTGTTCCTGACCTTTTAACAAGTTTCACCCTCTAATACTACTAGTTTAGTCGTGTTTCACCCTCTGATCCTACTAGTTTAGTCGTGTTTCACCCTCTGATCCTACTAGTTAAGGCGTGTTTCACCCTCTAATACTACAAGTTTATCCGTGTTTCACCCTCTGATCCTACTAGTTTAGCCGTGTTTCACCCTCTGATACTACAAGTTTAGCCGTGTTTCACCCTCTGATCCTACTAGTTTATCCGTGTTTCACCCTCTAATCCTACTAGTTTAGCCGTGTTTCACCCTCTGATCCTACTAGTTTAGCCGTGTTTCACCCTATCATACTACTAGTTTAGCCGTGTTTCACCCTCTGATCCTACTAGTTTAGCCGTGTTTCACCCTATCATACTACTAGTTTAGCCGTGTTTCACCCTCTAATACTACAAGTTTAGCCGTGTTTCACCCTCTGATCCTACTAGTTTAGCCGTGTTTCACCCTATCATACTACTAGTTTATCCGTGTTTCACCCTCTGATACTACTAGTTTATCCGTGTTTCACCCTCTGATCCTACTAGTTTATCCACGTTTCACCCTCTGATCCTACTAGTTTAGTCGTGTTTCACCCTCTGATCCTACTAGTTTAGTCGTGTTTCACCCTCTGATCCTACTAGTTTAGCCGTGTTTCACCCTCTGATACTACTAGTTTAGTCGTGTTTCACCCTCTGATCCTACTAGTTTAGCCGTGTTTCACCCTCTGATCCTACTAGTTTAGTCGTGTTTCACCCTCTGATACTACTAGTTTATCCGTGTTTCACCCTCTGATCCTACTAGTTTAGCCGTGTTTCACCCTCTGATACTACTAGTTTATCCGTGTTTCACCCTCTGATCCTACTAGTTTATCCACGTTTCACCCTCTGATCCTACTAGTTTAGCCGTGTTTCACCCTCTGATCCTACTAGTTTAGTCGTGTTTCACCCTCTGATACTACTAGTTTATCCTTGTTTCACCCTCTAATACTACTAGTTTATCCGTGTTTCACCCTCTGATCCTACTAGTTTAGTCGTGTTTCAACCTCTGATACTACTAGTTTATCCACGTTTCACCCTCTGATCCTACTAGTTTAGTCGTGTTTCACCCTCTGATACTACTAGTTTAGTCGTGTTTCACCCTCTGATACTATTAGTTTAGCCGTGTTACACCCTCAGATACTACTAGTTTAGCCGTGTTTCACTCTCTGATACTAGTTTAGGCGTTTTTCACCCTCCGATACTGCTAGTTTAGCTTTGTTACACCCTCAGATACTACTAATTTAGTCGTGTTTCACCCTCTGATACTAGTTTAGGCGTTTTCCACCCTCCGATACTGCTAGTTTAGCCGTGTTTCACCCTCTAATACTACTAGTTTAGCCTTGTTACACCCTCAGATACTACTAGTTTAGCCGTGTTTCACCCTCAGATACTACTAGCTTAGCCGTGTTTCACCCTCTGATACTACTAGCTTAGCCGTGTTTCACCCTCTGATACTACTAGCTTAGCCGTGTTTCACTCTCTGATACTACTAGTTTAGCCGTGTTTCACCCTCTAAACTACTAGTTTAGCCTTGTTTCACCCTCTGATACTACTAGCTTAGCCTTGTTTCACCCTCAGATACTACTAGTTTAGCCGTGTTTCACCCTCTGATACTACTAGTTTACCGTGTTTCACTCTCAGATATTACTAATTTAGCCTTGTTTCACCCTCAGATACTACTAGTTTAGCCGTGTTTCACCCTCTGATACTACTAGTTTACCGTGTTTCACTCTCAGATATTACTAATTTAGCCTTGTTTCACCCTCAGATACTACTAGTTTAGCCGTGTTTCACCCTCTGATACTACTAGTTTACCGTGTTTCACTCTCAGATATTACTAATTTAGCCTTGTTTCACCCTCAGATACTACTAGTTTAGCCGTGTTTCACCCTCTGATACTACTAGTTTACCGTGTTTCACTCTCAGATATTACTAATTTAGCCTTGTTTCACCCTCAGATACTACTAGTTTAGCCGTGTTTCACCCTCTGATCTGGGTTTGGTCGTGTTTCTGCCTCTGATCCATGGTTGTTTTCACCCTCTGATACTACTAGTTTAGTCGTGTTCCCCTCACAATGCTACTAGTTTTGTCGTGTTTCACCTCTGATCCTACTAGTTTAGCCGTGTTTCACCTCTGATCCTCGTTTGGTCAATGTTTCACCTCTGATTACCTAGTTTGTGTTTTCACCCTCTGATACTACTAGTTTAGTCGTGTTTCACCCTCTCATCCTACTAGTTTTATCCACGTTTCACCCTCTGATCCTACTAGTTTTAGCCGTGTTTACCTCTGATCCTACTAGTTTGGTCGTGTTTCACCCTCTTGATACTACTAGTTTGTCCGTGTTTCACCCTCTCAGTCCTACTAGTTTATGCATTTTCACCCTCTGATCCTACTACTAGTTTAGTCGTCAAACTGCCTCTGATCCCTGCCTAGTTTGAGTCGTGTTTCACCCTCTGATCCTACTTGATTTAGCGTGACTTGCCCTCTGATCCTACTAGTTTAGTCGTGTTTCGCCCTCTGATCCTACTAGTTTAGCCGTGTTTCACCCTCTGATCCTACTAGTTTAGTCGTGTTTCACCTCTGATACTACTAGTTTATCCGAGTTTCACCCTCTGATCCTACTAGTTTATCACGTTTCACCCTCTGATCCTACTAGTTTGGTCGTGGCTGCCTCTGATACTACTAGTTTATCCGTGTTTCACCCTCTGATCCTGGTTTAGCCGTGTTTCAACCTCTGATACTACTAGTTTATCCGTGTTTTCGCCTCTGATCCTACTAGTTTTATCCACGTTTCACCCTCTGATCCTACTAGTTTAGCCGTGTTTCACCTCTGATCCTACTAGTTTAGTCGTGTTTCACCCTCTGATACTACTAGTTTATCCTTGTTTCACCCTCTATTACTACTCAGGTTTATCCGTGTTTCACCCTCTGATCCCTGCTAGTTTGGTCGTGTTTCAACCTCTCTGATACTACCTGGTTTATCCCGTTTCACCCTCTGATCCTACTAGTTTAGTCGTGTTTCACCTCTGATACTACTGGTTTATCCCGTTTCACCCTCTGATCCTACTAGTTTAGTCGTGTTTCACCCTCTGGTCCTACTAGTTTGGTCGTCATTTTTCCACCCTCTGATACTACTAGTTTTGCCGTATTTCACCCTCAGTCCTACTAGTTTTGAGTCGTGTTTCAGCCTCTGATACTACTAGTTTATCCATTTACTTTCCTAGTCTACTAGTTCAAAGTCATGTTTGCCTTCTAGTCCTACTAGTTTAGCCGTGTTTCACCCTCTGATACTACTAGTTTAGCCGTGTTTTCACCCTCTGGTCTACTAGTTTGGTCGTGTTTCACCCTCTGATCCCTCTTTGGTTGATCGTGTTTCACCTCTGAAAGTGCTACTAGTTTGTCCAGTGTTTCACCTCTGATCCCTGCTAGTTTAGCTGTGTTTCGCCCTCTGATGCTACTAGTTTAGCCGTGTTTCACCCTCTGATCCCTACTAGTTTAGCCGTGTTTCACCCTCTGTGCCTACTAGTTTAGTCGTGTTTCACCTCTGATCCTGCTAGTTTAGCCGTGTTTCACCCCTCCTGATACTACTAGTTTAGTCGTGTTTCACCCTCTGATCCGACTGGATTGGTCGTGTTTCACCCTCTCATACTACCTAGTTTAGCCGTGTTTCACCCTCTGATACTACTAGTTTGGTCGTGTTCACCCCTCTGATCCTACTAGTTTATCCACGTTTCACCCCTCTGATCCGACTTGTTTGCCCGTGTTTCACCCTCTAATACTACCCTAGTTTAGTCGTGTTTCACCTCTGATACACTAGTTTTAGCCCGTGTTTCACCCTCTGATACTACAAGGATTTATCCACGTTTCACCCTCTGATCCCTACTAGTTTGCTTTGTGTTTCACCCTCTCATTCTACTAGTTTAGTCGCGTTTCACCCCTCTGATGCTAAGTTTGGCAAGTGTTTCACCCTCTGATCCTACTAGTTTGGTCGTGTTTCACCCTCTGATACTACTAGTTTGTGACCGTGTTCACCCCCTCTGATACTACTAGTTTAGTCGTGTTTCTCCCTCTGATACTACTAGTTTAGCCGTGTTTCACCCTCTGATACTACTAGTTTAGCCGTGTTTTTCACCCACTCTGATACTACTGGTTGTGTGTCGTGTTTCACCCTCTCAGTACTACTAGTTTGTCGTGTTTCACCCTCTGATACTACTAGTTTAGCCGTGTTTCACCCTCTGATCCTACTAGTTTAGCCGTGTTTCACCCTCTGATGCTACTAGATTCTCCATTTCTCTTCTGATCTACTAGTTTAGTCGTGTTTCCCCCTGTTATTTATTAGTTTTAGTCGTGTTTCACCCTCTGATACTATTAAGTTTAGCGTGTTACACCCTCAGATACTGGATTTGCAGCCGTGTTTCACTCTCTGATACTAGTTTGGGCGTTTTTTCACCCTCCGATACTGCTAGTTTAGCTTTTTGTTACACCCTCGAATACTACTAATTTAGTCGTGTTTTGCCCTCTGATACTAGTTTTGGGCGTTTTCCACCCTCCGATACTGCTAGTTTAGCCGTGTTTCACCCTCTGTACTACTAGTTTAGCCTTGTTACACCCTCAGATACTACTAGTTTAGCCGTGTTTCACCCTCAGATACTACTAGCTTAGCCGTGTTTCACCCCTCTGTTCTATAACAGCCGTGTTTCACCCTCTGATACTACTAGCTTAGCCGTGTTTCACACTCTCTGATACTACTAGTTTAGCCGTGTTTCACTCTCTGATACTAGTTTTAGGCGTTTTTCCCTCCGATACTGCTAGACATGCTGTGCAACCCTCAGATACTACTAGTTTAGCCGTGTTTATCCTCTATTAATCCTACTTTGACGTTTTTTCACCCTCCGATACTGCTAGTTTTGTATTTACGCCTCGAATACTACTAATTTAGTCGTGTTTCACCCTCTGATACTACTAGTTTAGCCGTGTTTCACCCTCTGATACTACTAGTTTAGCCGTGTTTCACCCTCTGATCCTACTAGTTTAGCCGTGTTTCACCCTCTGATACTACTAGTTTATCCACGTTTCACCTTCTGATCCTACTAGTTTAGTCGTGTTTCCCCCTGTGTTACTATTAGTTTAGTCGTGTTTCACCCTCTGATACTATTAGTTTAGCCGTGTTACACCCTCAGATACTACTAGTTTAGCCGTGTTTCACTCTCTGATACTAGTTTAGGCGTTTTTCACCCTCCGATACTGCTAGTTTAGCTTTGTTACACCCTCAGATACTACTAATTTAGTCGTGTTTCACCCTCTGATACTAGTTTAGGCGTTTTCCACCCTCCGATACTGCTAGTTTAGCCGTGTTTCACCCTCTAATACTACTAGTTTAGCCTTGTTACACCCTCAGATACTACTAGTTTAGCCGTGTTTCACCCTCAGATACTACTAGCTTAGCCGTGTTTCACCCTCTGATACTACTAGCTTAGCCGTGTTTCACCCTCTGATACTACTAGCTTAGCCGTGTTTCACTCTCTGATACTACTAGTTTAGCCGTGTTTCACCCTCTAAACTACTAGTTTAGCCTTGTTTCACCCTCTGATACTACTAGCTTAGCCTTGTTTCAATCTCTCTGATTACTCACTTAGCTTACTGTAGCCAATCTCCCGATACTACTAGCTTAGCCTTGTTTCACCCTCAGATACTACTAGTTTAGCCGTGTTTCACCCTCTGATACTACTAGTTTACCGTGTTTCACTCTCAGATATTACTAATTTAGCCTTGTTTCACCCTCAGATACTACTAGTTTAGCCGTGTTTCACCCTCTGATACTACTAGTTTACCGTGTTTCACTCTCAGATATTACTAATTTAGCCTTGTTTCACCCTCAGATACTACTAGTTTAGCCGTGTTTCACCCTCTGATACTACTAGTTTACCGTGTTTCACTCTCAGATATTACTAATTTAGCCTTGTTTCACCCTCAGATACTACTAGTTTAGCCGTGTTTCACCCTCTGATACTACTAGTTTACCGTGTTTCACTCTCAGATATTACTAATTTAGCCTTGTTTCACCCTCAGATACTACTAGTTTAGCCGTGTTTCACCCTCTGATACTACTATACTACTAGTTTAGCCGTGTTTCACCCTCTGATACTACTAAATTAGCTGCTGTGAGTGGGTGGTCAAATCTGAGGTGAAGAACTTCGCTTCTTGTGTTTACGTCCTCTGTTGTGAATCGTGTTTCGTAGGACATTAATTTGTTCTTATTACTCATCGAAATGATAAAGTAAGTCCTTGGGTCCTGCCAATTAATAAGTAACCTGGAAAATTATTTTTACAATTCTTTCCAGAGCTTTGATAGGTCTAGCAGTGTACAGTACTATACTAGTTTCTTCTTATCTGTGTCACTATTCTCAATGTACTGTACATGTTACTAAGAATTTATATATAAAAGTACAAAATGCTGACGCAGCCTATTTGTCACTCAAGAAATATAAACATGATAGGATAAATTCTAAATCCACATCGTATTTATGTATCACTGAGTGACGTCACAAATCCCATTCCAAAGTTCAGTGTTTGTTTTCATCACGATTATAGAACTTTTCGATATCCTCCTTATCAGATGTGGGATTTGGAGCGTCTGATGTGATTCTGATGTGATCAAGCCCTTATGTCGTGAGAGTTGATAAACATAGATATTGAGTAATAACTGGAGTGTCACTAAAACACGAGTCATGGACTTTATTTATTTTCTAATTTGTGCCTTTATATTTTCTACATAATTCTCTACAAATATACATCCATCTTGCCTTAGTAACCGACAGGGGGCGCCTGGTGCAGCAGTGTCAAATATGGTACAGTATACAGGCGTATAGACTCAGCAGTGATTCCCAAACTTTTTCACATGACGCCGCCTTTTGCCAAAAATAACAAACAATTGAGCCAAACATCTAACCACAGTTATAGCAGATGTATCAGGACATGGGAATGCAAAAGGGAACCTAGAGAATTCCTCTACCACAGTAAGCAGATAGCGATTAGCTGTAACACCTGGCAAAGGACCCTTAAAATCAATAGTAAGTCTTTCAAAAGGTTGAGGTGGCTTTATCAACTGAGACAGCTGTGGATGATAAAACCTGGGCTTGCATTCAGCACATACTCGACATGAAGAAGAAACTCTCTTGACATAACCAACAGAATAAGGGAGATTACTGGTTCTTACAAAATGCACCATTCTTGTCACTCCGGGATGGCAGAGAGAATTGTGTAATTCAGCCAGCCTGTCAGAGCCCATGGATGCATAAAAGGTTCAGGCTCAGAGACTTTAAATTATATTTTGTCTGTGTGCTTTCTCATGGACTGAAACTGTGCCTACAATACACCATTCACAGGGAGATACAGTGTACACAGTGATAGCACAGAAAGATATAGTCGTTGATTTTTAGTTTAACAAATTTATTGGCAGAGCTTGTAGTACAGTTTGCCTATTCTGAGTAATTCAGTCAGGTCTTGACACTGAGGGTGGTATCACTTCTCACTGTCACGCAGGACAGAGGTTCACACACAAAGAAATACATCATATTCATTAACAAATATAAATGTATATAGGTCAGGTTCATATGGATAATGTCACTGTTCACTGCCATGCAGGACAGAGGTTCGTACACAAAGAGTTGCATCATATTCATTGACAGTACATATACATATATGTAAACACACACACACACACATATACATACATATCCGTATATACATACACATATACATGTACACGTACATATACATGCACACACGCACACATACATACATATACGTCGGTCAGATTCATGTGGGTAATGTCACTTTTCACTGCCATACAGGACAGAGGTTCGTACACAAAGAATGCATCATATTCATTGACACTATATATAGGTCAGATTCATGTGGGTAATGCCACTGTTCACTGCCATACAGGACAGAGGTTCGTACACAAAGAATGCATCATATTCATTGACACTATATATAGGTCAGATTCATGTGGGTAATGTCACTTTTCACTGCCACGCAGGACAGAGGTTCGTACACAAAGAATGCATCATATTCATTGACACTATATATAGGTCAGATTCATGTGGGTAATGTCACTGTTCACTGCCACGCAGGACAGAGGTTCGTACACAAAGAATGCATCATATTCATTGACACTATATATAGGTCAGATTCATGTGGGTAATGTCACTGTTCACTGCCACGCAGGACAGAGGTTCGTACACAAAGAATGCATCATATTCATTGACACTATATATAGGTCAGATTCATGTGGGTAATGTCACTTTTCACTGCCACGCAGGACAGAGGTTCGTACACAAAGAATGCATCATATTCATTGACACTATATATAGGTCAGATTCATGTGGGTAATGCCACTGTTCACTGCCACGCAGGACAGAGGTTCGTTGATGAGAACGGGAAAAGAAAGTGTAAGGAAATACTAGCTAAAAAAAAAATCAATAAGCTTGGCTATCCGAAAAGGCATTCTATTACCGCCCCAAAGAAAGATTTATTTTATTTTTCTGTGTTTCTAAAGGACTGAGTGGGTGTATAAAATCTGTTATTCATAGCAAAATGCAGTGTACATAAAGATAGGACATAAATACCGACAAATCGCCGAAGTGAACTGAAAAAAAAGAGAAGAAACAGAAGAGAACTCTAAAGGCAATAGGGAAGGTTAAAACCAGCAGAAGGCAGCTAAGTACTGTTTTTTTATCTTTATTTTTAATTATGTATAGATCTATACAAAGTCTGCACTCCCCCCCCACCCTTCCCCACAACAATCTGCCGGAAATAATTGTGACGGCACCGAGTGTAAGCTCATTCAAGGCCTGACTTGACCAACACTGGAGCAGGTTCCGATGTATTCAGAAGCCAGTGCATGCCCAGTATCTGCCAACAGTGCGTATCAAAGACGTGACCAACCGCCCAAGCGGCTAACGAGCCGATCAGTGGCGAAGAGGATAAAAGTAAAAGTAAATTTATCATGATATATCCCAGAAAGCCACAAAATCGTTAGACCTCTAAGTATCATACAGTACCAGTAATATTTCGGAAGTGGGTAAATGTTATATATATATATATATATATATATATATATATATATATATATATATATATATATATATATATATATATATATAATATATATATATATATATATATATATATATATATATATATATATATATATATATATATATATTGTATACGAGCATATTTGTTAATTTTCTATAATTTATATGCCTAGAGACGGTACATATTGACCAATCATATAATATGTTCTCCCAAGACATGTCGCCTCATCAAAACAATAACACTGCTCGGCCAGGAGAATTTTTCAAAGAACAGTATGTTGTTATATTTGTTACAGTAGCTCATTGTGTAGCCCTAATTATAGGTAAAGGAGACGCACTTAATTAGAATAACCAGCATTTTGCAACAGCGCTTGGCTAATAGAGCATGTGTTGCTACTGATTATTGTAGTATGAATTGGCTGATGCTTAGAGAAACCAACTCATGGGAAGGAGTGATTGGAGGAACATTTTCTATAGAAGAAATCGGTAACTTCAGTTTCGGACACTACGCCCTAGTAGTTGAGCAATTGGTTTTCTAGTGTTTTTTGGTGTGACTCAATCGAATTTGGTGTTCAATTCCGTCGGAAATTACGCATTTTAGAGTTATACAGGACTGAATCACCACTGAATTATACTGTAGAATTCCAGGATATATATGTAATTCTTACATAAATGCTAAGGAAGTAAGAAGCGGAGTAGTCATATATTTAAAGATAAATTACTACTAGAAGAATGTGAAGAACTTAATAACAGAGGAGTGAAGGATGCATTATGGTGCTGGATTAAATGTGAGAAAGTGAAAATTCTAGTTGGAGTTATTTACAGAAAGGGTAGTTGCGGAGCAGGAATGGACGTTAAACTAGTACAAATGATAAAAGCATAAAATCTTGCACTTGGAAACTTAATATAGAGATTTTAAGGTTTTATTTTACTTTCGGACATAGCGCCTCCCAAAGTTATAAACTACTGAAACATTTAGATCTTCCTATTCCGAACATTTTAAACACTATATTTACCATTGGGAAATGGAAAATAGCGACCCAATTGAATTTAATTGATTTTACGTACTTTTCAGTCTTCGTCTCTGTGAAGATATGTTATCTGCGTATAACCGAGTTAATTATGAGTGTGTTTACATCACACATGTGCAATGTTGACTGACGTCATCCAGTCATGACCAATGATGTATCGATCTCATCATGCGAATTTTTTTCGACCAATCACATTTGAATTTTTTCAAAGGAAGCAGCCTGGGTACGGATTTGAATTTCAATCACCAGTCTTACAATGGCCGTGGTGTAGGTTGAGTGTGATTCTTGCTCCCATGATTATTTTTATTATTTTAAGTTGATTGCCGTGTTTTACGAGAAAGACGATCATGCTATCCAATTCCTACATAATTCATTTATACTAGTTGGAAATGAATTGGATAGGTTAGGTTAGTTTGAGCTAGGGCTACCAGGGGTCCTGGGGCGGAGGCTAGGGGGGTCGGGGTCAGGGTGAAGCAAAAATGATTAATTTGTGCCAAAAATGAAGGTCAGATTCACTTAAAACACACCAAGATACACTGGAAAAACATATTGGTCAACCCCCTGGGACTCGTGTCCGAAAGTAAAAATTTATCGATTTAAATTTACCTCAAATTAACTGGAACACTCATTGCGTTAATGATAGTGAAAACTCTTTTTCAAGCATATTTTAGATCTGTAAAGGTACTTTCTATTGAAACAGATCATCGATGCTCCAACGAGGGAAAGAGGTGAAAATGAACCCAGTTTACTTGATCTACTTATTGTGGATGTAAATACTGAAGTATTAAATGTTGAGTATCAGGAGCCACTAGGTGGAAGTGACCATGCTATACTGACGTGGGAATATGTTGTGAGAGTTAAACATACAGAAATCACCCTGAGATCTCAGTTATGTTTTAAAAAATGGTAGATTTCAAGAGCTCAGGAATGCTTTAAGGACTCATGATTGGACTGAAATGTATGACTTAAATATAAATCTAATTGATGAAAAGTGGAAGATTTTCAGTAATAATGTGTTGAATATTATAAATCAATGGTAATTATTGATGACTGACCCGTGGCCGATTTGTCATAGAAAACGATTATAAAAACACCGTAATTTCACTGTGTTTCATAGTGGACACTGTCGTAGTTTGTGCAAGTATGTTAGAAAGTGGTTATTTCTAACTTAAACCTAACCTAACCGTAGTTGATATGAAAAACAAGCAGCTGAAGCATTGTTAGAAGACCTCACCAACCTAACCAAACAAACCTACTTAACCTTACCTAACTTCCTGGCCAAGCCCCGACCCCCCGGTATATTAAACAGAAAGAACTTACTATGATATGGTCTAATTTTACACTTTTCGTGGACGTGAGAGCAGCCGCCCTTACCAAACGGTTGTTAAGCATACACTGAGCAATGGCATTGATCCAGCCCAGGGGGTGGAGTGTTTTGAAATACATACGTCAATATGATTGGCTGTTTACATCCTGGGATGAGACGTCACCGCCGAGAAGACAAAGTAGTGCGTTCCTAGGCGCCTAATTATCTACCAAATGAAGCGTTTGCACAAGAAGTGATTGCATTATCATATCAGAACTCATTGATGAAAATAAAGTAAAAAAATAAACGGTAAAACAAATAACTCGGCCGAGGGTCGGTCATCAATATTAACCTATATCAATATAGTGTACAGGTATACTGAAAAAGTGTTTGAATTATAATAATAAGAACAAACCAATGTGGTGGAACAAAGTCGTTGACAAAGCGTTTAAAACAAAGCGTGTGTATGGAAAAGGTACTTGGCAAATAAGAATAAGTATAGTTTTAAGGAATATATTAAAAATAGAAATCAAGCAGCAAAAGACATTAAAAGAGTCAAAAGAAACTGAAGGATTCATAGTAAAGAGTTTAAAGAAAAATGGTAAATTATTTTATAAATACTATATAAACAGTGAAAAAAAATCAAGAGTGCCCATGTTACAATTACTGTACAGACAAATAATTCAGAATGCACAGAATCTGTTAAGGAAACTAATGAAGTATTAAAGTCGGTCTTTAACGTAGAAGAGGATGAAAATTTATTATATTTTAATGATTTTGCAAAAATGTTTTTCATGGATGAAATTATTGAGCCATTCCAGTATAAGGGACCTGTTTCAAACTGTAGTATACTGTACAGTATATAATATTGAAGTGACAGAAGAGCAAGTGAAAAGGATGCTAGAGAGTTTAAACCCAAATAAAACAAAGGGGCCAGACGGTATACATGCAAGAATTTTGAAAGAGGCAGGGCTGATCAACTTGCATGTCCATTAACTCATATATACAATGTATCACTATGGAGTGGAAAAGGTCCAAACGAATGGAAAGTAGCCCTGGTTACAACTGTGTACGAGAAAGGTGGTCATAGCTTGGCCTCCAGTTATAGACCCATTAGCCTGGCATACCAAGTGTGTAAAATTTTAGAAAAGTTAGTGAAAAATGCTATAATAGAGCATTTGGAAGAAAATATCTTAATATGTTGTCAGCAGCATGGCTTGGCTTCCGGAGATTTAGATCGTGTTTAACCAAACTCCTTGAAAGTTTTGAAGACTGGCTTATGTGGGACGATGAGAATAAAAATTTTGATGTGGTCTTTTTGGATTTCCAGAAAGCATTTGACTCTTTTTCACATAAGAGACTTATATATAAGTTAAATAAATTGGGATTTAGAGGCCAAATCCTAAACTGGATTGAGAATTTTCTAAGTGGTAGAAAGCAGAAGGTGGTGATAAATGGTGTGGAATCCAGCTGGAAAGCCATTACCAGTGGTGTTCCACAGGGAAGTGTTATTGGCCCTTTATTATTTATGAGTTATATAAATGATCTGACATCTGAAATTAATGTCAGCATGTAAAACATTTGCCGATGATACCAAGATCTATGAAGAGTTTAAGATGGGTTCAGACGAGACTTCTGGATTGCAGAGAAATTTAAATCTGATGAACACTTGGTCAGAGGAGTATGTGTTAAACTTTAACCCGAATAAATGTACTGTAATGCATGTCGGCAATAATAATCCTCAAATTGATTATGACATGAATAACCAAAGGCTGACTGTGGTAAAGGAAGGTAAGGATCATGGAGTTGTGATAAGTAACAACTTAATGTTTAAGAGTCATATTGCAAAATCAATTGCAAAGGCAACTAGCCAATCGGAATTGTTAAGAGAACGTTTACCTACATAAATGAAGAACTCTTTATAAGACTCTGTATTTAACCTACATTTGCCCTTACTTGGAATATTGTGTACAGGTGTGAATACCGTATCACAGAGGTGAAATTAATAGAACAGTATTGAGCAGGTGCAGAGAAGAGCAACAAAAATCGTACCATCACTGACTGACCTATCTTATGAGGGAAGACTGGCAAAATTGGGATTAACCACTTTGGAAAAGAGAAGCAGTAGAGGAGACTTAATTGAGACGTACAAGATAATGAATGGTTACGAAAATGTAGACAGAAATAAATTTTTCAAAGACTGAATATATCAAAGAAACTTGATACTGTAGGACATAACCACACATTACGAAAGAAACGAGCAAACAAAGAAAAAAGAAGACGCGCTTTTAGTCTACAAGCAGTGGACAAATGGAATAATCTGGATCAGTATGTTCAAGCAACATCTGTTAAACCAGTTCAAGAACCGCTTTGATAAAGTCAGTGCATAGATGTGGGCTGAGCCTGGCAATAAATCCCAATAGGGATAATCTTCACCAGGACACTACTAACCACCCCCCTCCTCCCTCCAACAATCTTAGAGGACAC
The DNA here is from genome assembly GCF_018991925.1 of Homarus americanus. Lineage (NCBI taxonomy): Eukaryota > Metazoa > Arthropoda > Malacostraca > Decapoda > Nephropidae > Homarus > Homarus americanus. Next base: position 4,740,050 of record NW_024711292.1, on the reverse strand, counting down.
GTGGGAATTCAGGATTTTTGGGTGGGGGGAGAGCCAAAACGAGTGATATGCGATGAAAATCAGCGAAGTTAGTTTGGATTTTCCGTTTTTGAGAAGTACAGTCTCTCCTCGACTTACGACAACCCGGACATACGATGGCCATGGTCATATAAAATATTTTTCACATTACGTATTTTCGAGTCCCGACGTTAGTGACATGACGTTAACCGAAATGGACGTTGTCCGATCATCACATAAACTTTGTATTTATACTTACGTGTATGTGGAATACTATATACGTACATAGACACTTTTACTCTTAAATCACTACTGTAATGTGATACAGGTGATTAATTTTTATCTCTTGTGCAAAATACATGATGTTTATATTAAAATTATTCACTGTTTTACAAGGATTCCAGCAACTCTGGGCAGATGGGGGAGAGGGAGGGAGGGAGGCAGCGAGCGAGCGAGGGGGCGTCGGGGGAGGGGAGCAGTTTGACAGTTGGCACAGACCCAGTTTTAACTCGTGTATATTTATCAGTTCTTAAGTGACTAAGCCAGTGAAATGACCTGGGTGAATATAATTTACATTGTTAGGATTCTTGTAAGATGTTGATTAATTTAAATATATAAACAACCTATAATTCGCACTAGACATAACAATTTTAGTACCGTAATCAAATTAGTACATGTGCACTCCAGCTTTGCACTAAGATCATTTATTTCTTTTACGTTTCTTTTAGTATGGTGTGTGCATGTAAATGGATGAAAATAAATGAAGAAATTTGTGTAAATCTACCCAAAAATACAGTTGAAAACTTTATATTATAAAATGTACTACAGTATTGTACACTAATATACTACAATTTTTATATTGAGCGAAATATATGATGTTTATATTTAAATTAATCTCTGTCTTACAAGGATTTCAGCAATGCAAATCATATTATCGTAACTTTAGTCTGAGATATTATATAAAATAAACGCCTTAAAGCATAAAGATTTCACCAATCTTTTGTCTGGGAACACAAGGAGGGAGGTAGCCAGTGAGTGTGGGAAGAGGGGGGGAGGTGAGGTGACAGAGTGTCTGGTGTTTGTTTATTTATTTGAGATATGATTTGACAGTTGGCGCTGAAGGCCTGCGTGTTTATTTATCATTACTTAAGAGTGACTAAGCTCTTCTCATAATTTGCCACCCAAACGACCTGGGTGAATAAAACTTACATTGCTGGGATTCTTGTAAGATAGTGATTTATTTGAATACCTGTATAAACAATCTATATTTGCAATAGACATACAGTAACAATTTTAGGACCATAATCATTTAGTACATGTACAGTACAGGTTCGCACTTAGGTCCATTGAATCGGCTGGTTGTGCAATTAACCAGGCCGTTCACATATATTTATTATTTGGGTTTAAGTAACGAAACCCAAACGGTAGTTCCTTGTTTTATTATAAAAGGGTTGTATATATAATTCCTGAGTGTAGATCGACCGTAAGTTCCTCTGTTTAAGAGTGAATGAGAAAGGGACGGCGTTTATGTATTATAAACGTTAGGTCACATCCTTACAATATAAGTTGTTGTGAGCGACTGAAGAGTGAGGGCCTCGCTGTGCAGGCTTACAGATATGCTGACTACGGGCCACTCCCTCCTGGGAGAGTTGCCCGCTCACGTGTACAACTCATGTCATACTTATAGACAGTGGAAAGTAACAGGGTGGTGAATCTGAATGTAATATCAGATGTATTGACCCATTTATATAATATGTTCTGTTGATGAGACAGGGGCCCATTACACCATTGTTAACCGAGGGACCACTGTATTGCAGTGTACTTGTATTGTACAATATTGACTAATGGTTGGTAATGGTTGGTAAAACTTGTCAAGTAAGTAAGTGTCAAGTCTGTCAGTATGAGTGGCAAGTGTGAGTGCTTGTTTCCCCCATCATAGGAGTCCGTTTTCTCTCGCTTCAGGACGCCTGAGTCCGTTTTCTCTTAATCTTAGAGTGCAGTGCACCAGAGACTTCATTATTCCTTAGTAATGACACAGAATTTGAAATTGCAACCCCAATTGCAACTGGGGTTGCAATTGTTGAGGCAACTAGATATGTCTAATTACAGCAAATGTGTTATTGTCAATTTGTAGGTGAAAGATTTTATCCTCAATAGATGTAGGTTAACATTACACCTGGAGGCAAATGCTTAGTAAAGCTTAAGGAAGGATATTCCTTTAACACATAATATCTGGCCAGTATGGGAAGGATCATCGTGTCTCCGTCAGGGGGTCGTGTTATTTTTTTTGGGGGGGAGGGCATGGACGTTGTTCGGTTGGACGTTAACCGGTGCATGACGCGGTTCTCGTTTATGCGTTTCTACATTTACGCGGTACCCTGCCAGAACCGGAATTCCCACTTTTCGCAGTGCATCTACTCATATACGCAGGTGAAGTATAATTTTTTTATTTAGCTCATAAAATTCATACAAATTACCCGGCCAGAATATAATTTACATTGCTGGAATTCTTACAACATGATGATCATTTTGAATATAAACATCATGGATTTTGCATCAGACATACAAATTTTAGATCTAATGTAAGAATTTTGTTTACACAGAGCAAATATGTTATCTTTTGTGCAAAATATATGGCGTGTATATTCAAAATATTCTTGGTCTTGCAAGGAATCCAGCAATGTCAATTATATTATCCTAACTTTAGTCTGAGGTATTATTTATTACTATATACCTTAAAATCTAGTGTTTTCACCCAAACATTTCTCAGAGAGGGAGGAGCCAGCGAGCGTGGGAAGAGGGGGGGGGGAATTGAGTCCATTATTTGAATGGACATTAACCTGGCGACTGTATTTCTCTTAAATATTAATTGTGTGTGCATACCATCATAAAATTAAGATGTTATTTTTACTACAACATAGGTATTGTGTCGGTATTGTGTCGGAAAAAGTGGAGTTTGGGAGTCGGCCCAGTCTCTATTTCAATTAATCCCATATGTTCTGTTATTCCATTTATGAGTTTCTCGTTTTACGCGGACCTCTGCGGGTTCAATTGACCGCATAAATCGGGGTATTACTGTATATATACCGATATACTGGGTTTATAACCTTCGTGATATATAGGTTTAATTCTCGATTTTATGACCAAGAAATCGTTAATTTATGATATTCCTCGTTTATAGGTCGACCCAAGTTTTTGAGGGTAAAGGAACAACAAAACCTTCAGAGAAACACTACGTCATATAAACTTGTTTACCATTTATTATTACGACACTTTACACTGAAACGCGGGTAGTTTCAACAAAAATATTGTATATTTCCATTCAAGTATTTATTCAAGTCAATTAAGAGGGAATATTATTGAACTACAACAGGTTTTTAATTAAACCATTCGAAATGCGATTACGGTAACATCTTTTGAACGAAAGATAGCGAAAGTCATTGTTTTCGTCACGATTTTATCCCACTTTCCACTGTAATACGTATGTAATTTCAGGAAAAATATTACATTTCCGTGAATGTATTATATCAAACACAGTATGAATAGAATATCATTGTAATATAACAGAATTTTAACCGAAAACTATTAAAAAAACGAGTAACATCTCAAGAACATCGGAAGCTTAGGTAAAGTCCTTTGTTTACGTCATGTATTTTATCCTATTTTACATTGAAATACGTCACGTTTCCGCAAAACTACTATTTATTTCCGAGAATATATTCATTCAGGCACAGTTTAGGTAAAATATACGTGTGATGTAATAGTTTTTTAACTGAAAACGATTCGAAAAACACTTACCCTCTAGCCCTGTTCAAAGAGAGGACTGGGAGAAGCTGTTTGGTGCTGCAGACGATGACAAGGAAAATGATTTTGATGGATTTTAATGAAAATATTCAGAAATATAGTATCGTAGTATTTATTCAAGTCAATTAGGATAGAATATTATTGTAATACAACAGTTTTTGAACTGAAAACCATTCGAAAAGCTATTACGGTAACATGTTTTGAACGAAAGAAAGCGAAAGTCATTGTTTTCGTTACGATTTTATCCCACTTTCCACTGTGTAATACGGCGCTTCAGCAAAAAATATTACATTTCCGTGAAGGTATTATATCAACCACAGTATGAATAGAATAGCACTATAACAGTATTTTAACCGAAAACTATTAAATACGAAAACATATCTTGAACATCGAAGGTTAGGTAAAGTCTTTTTGTTTTCGCATGTAGTTTATCCCACTTACATTGAAATAAGATCACGCTTCAGCAAAACTACTATTTATTTCCTGAGAATATGGAAATGTAATATTTTAAGCGAAATGACGTGACGATATAGTGGAAAGTGATAAAATCGCGGACAAAAACAATGACTCGCTTTCTTTCGCTCAAAAGATGTTACCGTGAACGCTTGAATGGCGTTTCAGTTAAAAACTGCTATTACAATAATATTCTATCTCTAATTCACTTGTGATGTAAAAGTTTTTAACTGAAAACGACTAAAACACGCACCGGCCTAACTGATACGGCAGAGCCCTGGTCGCGGAGGCTTTGTTTTTGCATCGGCCCTTCTTAAGCAGCTTTTAATTTTAGCATACATTGAAATTGTGTTTACCGGTATATTCTTATTTTCTTGCTTCTTATTTTCCAGAAATATGACAAGTTTGTACGGTACTTTTAATTTACAAGTATTCATTTTTAAAAATACAGAAGACACCAAACAAATACCAGTACGGATATTTGCGTGACTCTCCCGCCAAAAAAGACCAAACAGCTGGTACTCTCTCCCTCAGCCCTACCAAAAATAGCCCAACGACACCTTTCTTGTTTATTCTCTTCCAATTTCTCACTTTAACTGGTATTTTATACTTCATATTGCCTACAGCAGATAAACTACAGTAATTGAGGTTAGACACTGTTATAAATTTGATTACCGGGTCCTGGCAGGTGCCGTTAGAACCACCTGACCCTACCAACAGTGTTGCAAGTCAGACAGCATTTTTTTTTTCTACATTTTTGGTGTCTCCATTTGTAAATTTTTTTTCTCTGGGGTTTGCACAATAGTATACTGTTTTACCTACAGTATTGTTAAACGATTTGGGAAAAGAAATACTCGGTAACTTAAAATTTTAAAAGGAAAATTTTGAAACTGGCAACTGTGTGTAGATGACCTGACTCACATCATATTATGTTTCAAATTTAATTAACAAAAATTTATGTATCTATAAATAAACTTTTAAAAATGAATACTTTATGTTTTACATACTCCTGTGCATACCATACCATGCATTTGGCTACTTTGGGCTTGCTATGATGACGCAAGAGATCTGCCCTGGCAACTGTACCGACACTCACAGAGGGTGGTGCATTGGTGCATCATTTCCATTGTTTACTGGTAGTTACTGGTAAATATTTTTCAACCTAACGAAACTATTACCCGTATAGAGGTCGACCCCCAACTTTTTGCCAAAAAATTTGGTCTTAAGAACTCGTGCTATACACACAACTATGTTGTAGTAAAAATATTATCTTAACTTTATGATGGCATGCACACACAATTAATAATTAAGAGAAATATCAATAATATTAGGTTTTTTAACACTTACATTAGTAGAAAAGATGGCTGGGCACAAGGGGATGGGCGGTTGGTTCCGAGGCAGAGGGCAGATTATTGGCCCTCACCTGTATCACTTGTATCACTATCCACCACAGAGGCTTGCAGGGCCTCTTTGTCAAACCCCCCAAAGTTCATATAAGTCCATATCCTCACTATAATTATCACTGACTTGGACCGGCTGTAGTGGGTGGCGGGTGAAGAACTGGTCATGTTTTGATGACTGGGCGACCTTGTGCGCACCATTTTCGCGCCTCTTACACAACATGGCGGATGGCGGGAGGTTTGGATCCAAAAATGGCGCAGCTTGCCAGCCGCTCTCCGCGTAATGGGGTTCACGACCGCGGAATGTGAAAATGTTAGGTTCTGGCAAGGCACCGCGTTAACGGTGAAACGTGGAATGCGGGACCGCGTAATATGAGGATTGACTGTATATATATGAAGAAATTTCACTTAACGCGGTCAATAGAACCCAGAGGGTCCCGTGTTAAGTGAAATCCGCGTTAAGTGAACAACAGAACATATGGGATTAATTCCAATAGAAACTGGCCCGACCCCCAAACTCCACTTTTGAAGACACATAACTATGTTGTAGTAAAAATAACATCTTAATTTTATGATGGTACATGCACACAATTAATACTTAAGAGAAATAGAGAAATACAGTCGCCAAGTTAATGTCCATTCAAATAATGGACTCAACTCCCTCTCACACTACACTGCCGGCTCTTCCCTCTCTGAGAAATTTTTGGGGGAAAACCACTAAATTTTAATAAATAATACCTCAAACTAAAGTTAGGATAATACAATTGACATTGCTGGATTCCTTGTAAGACCAGGAATATTTTGAATATAAATGTCATATATTTTGCACAAAAGATAACATAGTTACTCAGAAAAATTTTTTTATCTAAAATTTGTATGTCTAATGCAAAATATATGATGTTTATATTCAAAATGATCACCAAATTATAAGAATTCCAGCAATGTAAATTATATTCTGGCCGGGTAATTTGTATGAATTTTATGAGCTAAAACAAATATCTTCAGTTAATAAAAAAAAAAATAATCTTCACGACACTATCTGTCAATCAAAGTACCCCACCTTGCCTCCACCCCCTCTTCCAACCGCGCGGTCAGTCCCAACCCTCCGCCCCACCCCCCACCAATCGTCCCTTCAAGAGAAAGAGTGGGTGAAAAATTTAGATTTTAACATTTTGTATTAAATAATACCTCAGATTAAAGTTAGGATAATATAATTGACATTGCTGGATTCCTTGTAAGACCAGGAATATTTTGAATATAAACGTCATATATTTTGCACGAAAGATAACATACTTACTCAGATTAAACATTTTATCTAAAAATTTTATGTCTAATGCAAAATATATGATGTTTATATTCAAAATGATCATCAAATTATAAGAATTCCAGCAATGTAAATTATATTCTGACCGGGTAATTTGTATGAATTTTATGAGCTAAAACAAATATCTTCTGTTAATAAAAAAAAAAAATAAATATTCTTCACAGGGTAACAGATGGTCGGTCGGTCCCTCCCTCCCCCCCACCCCCCACCAACCGTCCCAAGGAGATGTGTGGGAAAACCAGAATACTTAACTTTTTTGTAATAAATAATACCTCAAACTAAAGTTAGGATAATATAATTGACATTGCTGGATTCCTTGTAAGACCAGGAATATTTTGAATATAAATGTCATATATTTTGCACAAAAGATAACATAGTTACCCAGAGAAAAAATGTTATCTAAAATTTGTATGTCTAATGCTAAATATATGATGTTTATATTCAAAATGATCACCAAATTATAAGAATTCCAGCAATGTAAATTATATTCTGGCCGGGTAATTTGTATGAATTTTATGAGCTAAAACAGGCAGTCAGGCAGGGTGGTGGGTGGCGCAAATCTAAAAATAGCTTCTCGAGCCGGGCACTCACCGGACACTCACCGTGTATATGTGGAAAAAATCCGTGTTAAGTGAAAGTTCAGCTCTGGCGAGGCACCGCGTATATGATAAAACGCGTTAAGTGAAACCGCGTTAGGCGGGGTAATACTGTGTATGTATATATATATATATATATATATATATATATATATATATATATATATATATATATATATATATATATATATATATATATATATATATATATATATATATATATATATATATATATATATATATATATATATATATATATATATATATATATATATATATTACAATCATGTAGATCCACAATGGAAACATGGACAAGATAAATGTCGATAAAACAACACAGGAAAAGGAAAACACACTAACACCTTAGCTTTCGTCTGTATTCGAGACATCTTCAGAGGCAACTGAATTTACAGGAACTGAGAGAGGCATATATACAAAGGGTGACCTTACATAACATCAAGTCAGGTCAATAACATGAGATCCACTAATCCACACACCACCTCCACCGCACACGAAAGAAGAACTTATAAAAAATGAACTACGTAACAAGTAAGGTTAAAATCTTGAGATCCAGAAAATGTTCTATTATGTTCCGTTGCAAATTTATATCTTTTTAGGATTTTGGACTTTCAGTTTAACACAGGAAATTGCATTCCATCTGACTCACGTGAGTATGTTCTGCCAATCTCGGTGTCATGTGACTATGTCCCACCAATCAGCAGTGCTCTTGGTGCCACCTAATAATGTACTCCTGTGCATCCTCCAAGTCTTGAATTTTAGTTGGCTACTCACAAAATGTTTTCTCTCTGCGTGCATGTTCTTCCTTGGATTGGCAAATCATTCATCGTGTACTGTATGTGAAAATGGTGCAAAATAAGAAAGAACTGTACCACCAATGTTTCACTCTGTACATGTTCTCAAGCCGAATACAGCGATCACAAGACTATACTCCACCACTTCCTCTGACAAATAACTTCACTTTATCCTCTAGCATATGTTAATTAAAGTAATTTTTTTACGCACACTGGGGCCATTGGCTAGGAGGTTAGGTAAGGTCCTTCTGGTTTTTCTGGTTAGGTTTTGTTTCATCAGTTTTTTGTGTTTTTACCCCAAAATTTCCCTTTACTTCAAATCTCCACTTTGTGGTACCAATAGGATATTGTTGGTACCATATTTCACCGCATATAAGATGCTTTTTTATTTCTCTGAAAAATTGCAAAAAAAAAAAAATCAGCCTGCATCCTATCTGTGAAGTTGTGGTCTCCCATAGTCTAATGAATCCCCTAGTTGGTGTCTCCAGTAGGCTAAATACTACATAATCCAACTCCAAAATTAAAACTACAGTGGTCCCTCAGTTAACGAACACAATTCGTTCCAAAAGGTCGTTCGTTAACCGAAAATTTCGTAAACCGAATCCATTGTTTCAATGGGATATTGGGTAATTGGTTCCAGTTCACCGAAAAGTACATGCAAAATAACTAAAGTTCAGAATGACCAATAATTTCAATGAAAAATGCAAAAATATTCAAGACAGCAACAAAATAGGTGCTCTCTTCACAGAAAACAAAGCCAGACTGACGCCTGGTGACCGACCCACGCATCTGATGGGTGCACAACTAACTAGTTCCCTGTACTGCATATATTATCAATATGTTAAATAAATGTTAAAATGACTAATAATTTTAATATAAAACATTCAAAAATATTAAAAAGCTGAAATTTATTGATATTTAATCCATTGGAAACGAATTTAAACTTAGAACAGATTCCTGAATTGGCAGACTGGGCCATCAGCTGACCAGCTGATGCTCACAACAAAACGTGATTTTCGTAAGGATTTTGTTAATCAAATTTTTGTTCGTTAACCGAATTGAAGATTCTTATGGAAGGTAATTCGTTAACTGAAATTTCGTTAACCGTGGCGCTCATTAACCGAGGGACTACTGTATGTTATTGCTTAAACAAATTTGCATTATTTATAATTAATTAAAAAAAATTATTTTGTGTATAGCATGGTTGGAGAGTTGTCTGGAGTGTTGATGAGCAGAGTGGAGTGATGAAAGATGTCCTGTTTGAAGCTTTTACACACAGCCCACAGAGAGCGGAAAGTGATGTTGACACGCACTTGCAACACGCGGTTCTTACTTGAAGGCCCTTTTATATCATATTTTTATCTTATATCTACTACAAAACACAAAATATTTTTATTTTCCTCAAAAGAACTATAAAATACTGTACAGTAGGAATATTCAGGCAGCACAAAGCTTATCATTACTGTGTACAGTAGGAATATTCAGGCAGCACAAAGCTTATCACGACTGTATTTTCAAATATATACACTATTTACATGTACTTCTACTGAATTTAGAATTTTTTGATCGTGTGGAAGTCTTTGTTACATGATGGCTGGCTGTGTGGGGAGGAGGAGGGAGTTCCAGTCTGTAGTCCTATCACTGTCCTTGCAGCCTCGACAAACTCAACATCATCTGGGTTCTGTTTCCTCCACATCAATGTTTTTGTCAACCTGATACTATATTAAGGCCATTCAAATCAAGCAACTCTTGATGAACAGCAAAACTGTCAAGCAAATGCCTTTGCTTGCTCTTGGGTGTGGTGGAGGAAGGTGGGTCATAAGAAAGGTCTAAGGACATGCATCCTTCACAATATCTGGTGGGTAACTGGCCATGAGGCACGAGTCTTGAGACAAATACATGTGAGTTGAACTACCAATTGCACAAATATCCCATACAAAGTATTTCCTTCTGCTTGGACATTTAAAATATGCCTGAAAATTAAGAACGTTCAGGAACGTCACCCGGCGTTGACTAGGAGAATGTTCAGGAACGTCATCGATGGTTTGAGGCTTTAAGACACAGTCTGGTGCAACTTGGGAGAAGATGATATAATTTAGCACCCACCAAAGTGCAGAAACAAGCCAGATAGTTTTTATCCCAGCCTAATTCATGAATAAGGGTACTGTACTGTATGTCCATCCCATCTTTTAACAGTCCTTCAAAGACTTTATTTCCACTTACAAGTTTTATTAAATGTTATTTGCCCTTTAACAAAACTTTTAAAATTGATTCAGGCAAATTTTCACAATATAGAGTGTATCTTGATCTTATTTTGCAGATTAATGAAATCTCTTGAATATGTCAGTTGACTTGAGTGAATTGAAGAGAAGTGACTTCCCATCATGTGTACGACAAGGTCTGCGCAAGCTGGGTAAGAATGTACTGTACATTTATGTTTGTGTAATTTCATTGGTTCTGGACTGTATACTATAGTATGGTCACTAAAGTTAAAAATGTCTAAAGTACTGTATAAATATTGAATGTGATTACATTTTGTTCTAGTGCATGAAGAATGTTTATGATAATGCAGAATGTATACTGTATAAAACTGGTTGAAATTCATAACAAATTAGAACTTTAGAGATATAACTTGAGTTATTAATTCAACAGAGGAGGTGCTCCACATGCCTCCTTCTCCCCATCTGCATGACATCCAGCAGCACATCATGGATCAGTTTATATTTTGCTGTAGAGACTCCAATTCTTCCAAGATTAGGGTGAGTCACATTTATGTTATTTTATGAAGGAAGAATTCCTTTTACATAGGATAATGTATTTGGGTTCTGAGACTAAATACTGTAGAGTACTGTATTTACAGAGAGATTTGTGCAGTCAAAATATTGTAGGGAAGAAAAAATTTAACAGTGTATAAAAATCCTAGCTGGATTTGGTAAAATGCTACTCCGACCACATAGTTGGCACGGGGAGTCCCCAATGGAGGTTCACGGCACTTAACAAAGACGAATACTTTGTGTGTGTGCATACGTACGTACGTACATACATACATATATACATATATCTATATATATATATATATTATATATACACACACAGTCGACCCTCGTTAATTCGGACCCCTTTAATCCGGATTTCAGATAAATCGGACGAAATCTGAACTAAGCGAGGGACTGTCCGTATCAAATTTCTGGTTCTGGGATTGTCCCAGTTGCAGTTGGGGTTGCAATTTCAAATTCTGTGTCATTACTAAGGAATAACGAAGTCTCTGGTGCACTGGTTGGTTCCGAGGCAGAGGGCAGATTATTGGCCCTCACCTGCCTCTCTATCCACCACAGAGTCTAGCAGGGCCTCTTCGTCAAACCCATTGAAGTCCACATCCTCATCCTCACTATCACTGACTTGGGGTGGCTGTGGTGGTTGGCGGGTGAAGAACTCGATGATGTGTTGTTGACGGCTAGCATTGATGTGGTCGTGATACAGCTGAACATAGGGCTCCTGGCATTTCAACAGATGGTTATTAGACACTTCGTAGCGATGGTTGACTGGGTCTTTGGCAAGGATGAGCTTCATTTTCTCGCTAACTCGATGACATCCTTCACATCAGCTTGTGTTCGTTTCTGCTCTTGTTGTTCTGTACCACCAAGCTGCTCACTGATGTCATCATCTTCCAACATCTCGTCCGCAGTCACCTCAGGTTGCCTGATTACCTCCAGGATGTCGTCATTGGTAGTCTTGGAGAAGCCTGCAGCTCTAACACCTTGTGCAGCCTCTCTTGCATTCTCCAATGCCACAGCAAGACTGAGCCTCGTGGAAGCCATTGCGTAGAAAGAAAATAAAGCACTGGTTCCTTGACACGAGTGAATATACACGGAGACAGTGAGACTGACGTGGCGGTGGAGAGCGTGGGTGGCGAGGGTGGCAAGGATAACTAGACCAATCACAGCGCGCGGCGTAGGGGGTGCGTGGGTGGTAAGGATACGTGGCCCAATCACAGTCTGGGACGTCACTGGCGCCAGTCTGACGTCAGCGCCCTGCTGCTTGCCGCGTACATGATGAAATTTACAGTGTAAATAATAATTATCTCTTCTGACAGGTGCCGCGTAAAAAATATCCGCGTAAACCCAGTCCTAATCTGATAAGGGTAATGGAGGTCCTGATCACTGTAGACTTAGCCATTTTCTTACATTCACTTCCCCAGCTACAAAGTTAGGCACCCATTTACAGCTGGTTGGACTGGGTTTGCCCAAGCACGAACCAATGACCTTTAGACAGAAAGCAAGTACATGTACTGTATCCTATCAGCTACTGCATCCCTATTAGTCTTGTAAGAAAATATAAACAAGGACTTTTGTGAAGATCCTTAAGTGCTATAAATATGGAGGCAGCTGGAATATCACCAGTATAAAGTGTGCATTGAGGCAAGTGAGAGTAAGTAAAGGCATGAAGTGACCTCATGCCTTCAGGCTTGAAACTACCCTAAATCTCTACTGGTTGAACAGTGAAACTTTGTAATGTATAAAAAAAAGACATGCTGTATAATTATTATAAATAAATACTAACACAAACATTTCTCTTGCAGGCAGTAGGACCTGTTGAGGAATTGGTGGTAGTGAGAGAACTTGGACAGCACCTAGGAAAGATTGTGGACACCGCTTCTCGCAATTCTCTGTTTATCACTTTATTCCATCCATCATCACATGATCCCCGTACGCCACATAAACTCCGCATATTATCAGCTTTGGTGTCTCTGGCCATTGCTACACATAATGTTTCTGTGTTGGAGGCCACAGCAGTATGGATGCAGGTTTGGGCTTAATAATTATGGTATTATCTATTATTACTGCTTGGAAATACATGTACAGTCGCTGTGACTATTAAGCCGTCACCGGTAGTCTACACAGGCATGGCAGCGACATAGACAACCAAGCTATTCAGCCATGAACCCATATACATATTAGCAACTGTAGGACTAGTTACAGACATACAGTTGTTAAATGTTTATGGGTTTATGGTTGAATAGCCTGGCTGTCTAGGTAGTCATCCCAGCTATGTAGACTATCAGGCAATTCAAACACTGAGAAGAATTGGCAACACTGCAATTGCCATAGCAACCATTGCTAAGGGATGGCACTCAAAATTGCATATTTTTGAAATATTGTGTGGGAAGTGTCGTGGAATGACAACTATTTGTGGAATTTTATTAAAATTTTCAGGTAACTAACTGGATTTTCCAATGACCACTGCTTGTGATACTGTACTACTCCCTTCATTTTGATTAAAAAAATTTAGTTAAAGTATTTTCTTAAAGCATATATTCATGAATCTACTGTTTTTTAAATGCTAAAAATGGTAAACTGCACATAATAAATACTAACCGCTTCAGCAGATCCGTACTAGTTCATTACATGTCAACTATATGATTAGTACAACCTTGAACTGAACACAAGTGTCACTCAGAGCAAGTGCAACTGGACAACTACTGTTCAAGGCAGGTTTGCCAAACCAAATGAGTTGCAAAATTTTAATGCAGTAATTAAAAGTATGCAATTTCATTAATGGGATTTGGCTGATAGAAAGCCCTCAAGGCATAGCATACGTACAGCAAATATAGATAGTCATATCGAACAACAAAATCGATGAATTGGCAACTGTGCAGTTTATCGACTTTCTGACCTTTTGCCATTTGCCATACATGAATAAGGCTATTTTAAATACATTTTTTTTTTGTGTTTTCAGTTTTCATCCTGACACAAATTAGACTAACTTTTTTTTGTTTTAACTTTCCGGGTACAGAGTAAATTTCAGTCATTGTAAATATGCTTGTGATTATTATTTCTTGTTGTTTTAAGTGAAACAAGATTGACCTTCATTATGTGGATCTCAAACTTTTATTCAATGCTAATGACATCATAGATATAAAGTAATATCTCCGTTAGCCGAAATCCCTCAAACCCGGAACTCTCCGATAGCCGGAATTGAAATTTGCTCGGAAAATCATTCCCAAAGTCGAAAATTTTCGGCTTTAGGAACAAATTTTCTGAGGTTAAAAATCGAGAGAATTTTCTGAAAACGTCTTGAATAAAGGTGAAAGTTAAAGTATTTTTTTTGGGGGCGGGGGGCCTGACCTGACTCAATGTCAGGTGGAGGTAGGGGTGGGGGATTAGTGGTCTCATATTACTGACCTTCTGATGGAATGTCGGGTCACCCTTTCTTGGGTGGGGGATTAGTGGGTCTCATGACCTGAAAATGTCTTGAATAAACACGATAGCTAAAGTATTTTTAGGGAGATTGTTATAAGTACATGTATAAGTATAAATGAGCAAAGTTGTATCCCTTCAACATTACATCACATAACATTTTAAAATATGGAGTGAGAAAGCAGAGAGGTGTGGGTGATTAGAGAGATGGACTGGAAAGGAGTGTAACATGCACCAGTGTTGCCAAGTGATAAGCTCCTCAACAGCTGATCTCTTAATTCACCTCCATGCAGTCACACAAGACCCTCACTGGATGCTTGTTGTCTTAATTCCCATGTGTGTGTGTGCATGCGTGCGTGCTTGCGTGTGTGTGCTGATATGCACTTTTTCTTTTGTTTTAATTCTCATATTAAATAAACACTTTTGTTAATGTTGATGGTTTGGGTCATAAAGCTAGCAGTCAGTTAGTCACTGTCTTTGTTAGTGTTGATGGGTCATAAGGCTTCCAGTCAGAGTCACTCAGTCACAGTCTTTCAATTAATATTGATATTTGTTGAGCTGTTGATGCAAATTGAAAATACAGTATGTTTTAAGTTCTAATTGTACTGTTTTACAAACAGCAAATGTGCTGCCTAAGTGGGTGGAGTGGAGAAGTGTGCCGAGGCTTGGTGCAGGATTACTTCCAGCTGACCCCATCTTCCCCACCACATTTTGCAGCAGCCCTGAGAGCCCTGCCTACCATGGCTCCTCTCTTCACTGCAAATCTAATTACAACACTCTCACAGCTGTATGCCAAAGTTGGTGAGGATATTTATACATTAATGCAACCTCTATTTTGTATACTACAGGGTGACAATTAATTTATGGACAAATTTATTTTGTTGATTATTTGTTTTATCTGGATAGAATAACTTTGGGATCCCAAATATTTAGAAAAACACGGTACACTGTATGAAAATATTGGTGAAATTCACATTTCTTCATTTCTTGCCATACAAGGCAAATATTGCAAGAGACTTTTTCAAATCACGTTATTTCAGTTATTTTGGGACATTCCGTGGCCACCCCGATCATCTGACCTTACATCTCCAGATTATATTTTATGGAGCTATTTGAAGTTCAAGGTCTACTGTATGCAAATACTATAGACCAAAAACATTACCTGATCTGAAAGACACCATCAGAAATGAAATAGTCAGAATTCTTCTGAAACATTTCAGCAATTTACAGATAACTACTACTTCCACTGCTGTGAATGTATACGTTCTAATGGAAATTTCCTACCTAACATCAATCCTTTTCAATAAATGAAGAAGTGTGAATTTCACCAATATTTCCCTACTGTGTTCTAAAGATTTGGTATCCCAAAGTTATACTATCCAAATAAAACAATCAACAAAACAAGTGTGTCCATGCATTAATTGTCACCCTGTATTGTGTAAGAGTCTGCATGTATGAGTGCATCCCGTGCAGGTCACACCTCCCTGCTCCGTGTCTGGCACCATCTGTGGTCCGGCATGAGTTTTTCTTGTCATATACAGTATAATTTTTTACGCTTAGTGGAGTACGGTGTACTTATTTCCAAGTGCCAATACCTTAAAATTGTGTAACAACATTAATATATTGTGTTACAATGGCTTATTTACCGTAATACTCAAGTATAGTTCGAGTGTTCATGATAAAATTTTTATGCAAAAAGTACTGTATGGGATTGAATTATACTACAGTACGGTATGCATAACAGTGTGAAGGGGTTAAATTTATGTTATCTGTAGGCCATTTACAGTAGTCTAACCTTACCAGCAAGCTCCTTTATCCTGGGCTTGCCTATTGTACTCCTTTTGATTCTTTATGTTGCCACAGGAAGAGCAAAACCTCATTCCTTATATATGCCACTTTAAATCTACAAATACCTGATAGAAATGAAGATTTACAGATGATTTTCTTTTTGTTTGCATCTGTTACCATCACTGGTAGCATTATTTCCAAGTTAGACTCATCACTGTAGCCACCTTCCCTTAGCTCTCTCACTATCAGGCCAACCTGTGAGCTATGTTATGGTTATTTTCCAATTTGTAAATTCATGTACAGTAGTTATACAGTACTAAAGTTTCTAAATTTTTTCTACTCATTTACTTTCACACACAATCCTACATGCAGAATGTGAATAAAAAAATTATCATAAGGTCAAATACATAAAGGGAATACATATTTCTTTGTGTGCGAGAATTAGCATGCTGAGCGGGGTGGGAAGCAGAGTAAAGGAGTCCTGTTGCTAGGGGGGAAGGCAGAGGCAGTGTTCTAGCTATGCTGCATTGTTGTGGCGACCGTCAAAACCAGCCCAGTGTTCCCGAAGCTGTGTATACATGAACTTGTATCATTTTTGCTACTTTACTATGTACAGTGGTCCCTCGGTTAACGAGCACAATTCGTTCCAGAAGGTTGCTTGTTAACCGAAAAATTCGTTAACCGAAACCATTGTTTCAATGGGTTTTTGGGTAATTGGTTCCAGCTCACTGAAAATTGCATAAAGTCAACAAAAAAGGTAGTAAAGTACACTTACTTTGAGGTGTGTATGTAGAAGGCTCCTGGATGATGATGATGATGATGTGAATTTGAAGTGGGAGGTGGAGGAGGAGAAGGGAGAAGAGAAGGAAGTGGAGGTGGAGGAGAAGCTTTTTACTGCTTCTTGGAAGGTGAGTCACCTTCCATGAAAATGTCGGGAACCTCTGGACTGACAGATTCTCCAGCAGGAACATCCTCTCTCCTTGAAGTGGAAGGCTGAGGGCTAGCATCTGTTTCCCGCTGCTTTTTAGTGAAGAAACTGTCAATTTTTGTTTGTGGGGCATCTCTCCTCCTCATCATTAACTGATGTTTGAAGAAGGAGACCACTGTGTCCTCAACATTACACAAAGCAAGTTCTGCTTTTTCCACATTAGAATGCCTTGAAGCCTGTTTTCCAGTAATGAACATCATCTTTCAAATCTGAAGTAGACATATGGTCATCACTTTCCTTTTCCTCCTCACCACTGTTAGCCTCTAACATCTCATCCAGTTGCTGCAAGTCTTCAGGAGTAAGTTCCTGCTCATGAGACATCACAAGCTCTTCTACATCATCCTCCTCCACTTCAAGGCTCAATGACTGACCAATGGACACAATCTCCTGGTCCAACTCTGCTTCTTCCTTAAATTCCTCAAAATCATGGACTACTGATGGCCACAGTGCTTTCCATGCAGAATTGAGGGATCTAGTGGAGACTTCTTGCCATGAGGACACAATCAATTTTACAGCCTCAAGGATGTTAAATTGTGTTTTCCAGAACTGTGCCAGTGTTAGTTCAGGATCAGTGGAAGTTGCCTGATGACACCTCCTGAACATTTTCTTTATGTACAGCTTCTTAAAGTTGCTGATCACATTCTGGTCCATTGGCTGTATGATTGATGTAGTGTTGTGAGGCAAAAACAACACTTTGACAAAGTCAAATTGAGACTCCAAAGTGCTGGCAAGTTGAGGGTCATGACCAGGGGCATTATCCATAAGGAGAAGAACCTTTAAAGGAAGTTTATTGGTGGTTAGGTAGCTCTTCACAGAAGGGTAAAACACCTCAACTGCCCATTCATTAAAGAGCTGTCTTGTCATCCATGTCTTACGGTTGGACTTCCAATAAACTCCTGGCTGTCCTCTTACCACTTTTTGTTGCTTGAACACCCTGTGAGGGAACTACTACACCACGTGAGGTCCCTCCTAACACCATCTGGGAGGGAGTTACTACACTACGTGTTTGCTGTTCAACACGTACAATCCTACATTAATCTGTATGTTCACTGTATGTTCCTTTACCTTTCTCTAATGAAGGCTTTTGTTAAACCACCAATGTATGTAATAAGTCATTTATGTCCAATGTATATTTTCAGCCTTCGGGCTGCAGAACTTTTTCAATAAACCGTTAATTATTATTATTATTAGAGTGGTAGACAAGCATAGGCTTCAGTCGGAAATCCCCTGAAGCATTGGCACCACAGAATAGAGTAAGACGGTCTTTCATGGGTTTATGCCCAGGTAAAGAGGTTTCATCTCTGGTGATGAATGTCCTTTTGGGCATCTTTTTCCAGAACAGCCCAGTTTCATCCACATTGAACACTTGCTGTGGAAGATAATTTTCTTCATCCACCAGTTCTTTAAAGTCCACTAAAAATTTTGCTGCTCCTTCCTTATCAGCACTGGCAGCCTCACCATGCCTAACAACACTAAAAATGTCACTTCTTTTCTTAAATTTTTCAAACCAGCCCTTGCTGGCCCTAAACTCTTCAAACTCTGTGCCTGAAGAACTAGGTTGATCTGCCTTTAAATGTTCGTAAATCTCCCTGGCTCTTTCACAAATAAATTCGGTCGAAACTGAATCACCTTTCATTTGTTTTCCCTAATCCAAATGAGAAGTAACCTCTCTGTTTCTGCTATTAGGGATCTACCTTTAAGCACTTTGGTAGATTTGTCTCTCACTTTCACTTCCTTGAATTTGTCTTTCTGTGAAAGAATTGTCAACACAGTTGATGTCGACATGCCATATTCTTTGCTAAGCACATTTGTTCAAATGCCTTCTTCATGTTTCTTAATAATTTCCTGTTTCACCTGGATTGAAATCGCTTTTCTGGATTTTTTGGGACCCATGCTGGATTCAAAAACTATTTCAACACGAAAATTTTTAGTTTAATTGCTGTAAATAAAGAATATTTTCTTTAAATCAACACTGCACTGCGCTATATATCATCAATATGTAAAATAAATTTCAAAATGACCAATAATTTCACTGTAAAAATGGAAACAAAATAGTTTATGTTGAAGAGAGTCTGAAGCAAGATGTTACCTCCACTGAAAAGACACAGAGACTGAAGCCTGTTTGGTGTGTTGAGTGGCTGTTTGGCGTGCTAAAAACTAGTTTCCCTGTACAGTGGGGTATGCTATAACGAATCTAATTGGTTCTAGAACCTTGTTCGTTATAGCATTCGTTCGTTATAGGATTAATCCATTCCAGGCCCCCAAATACAACCACTTAACACTGAAAAATATAATATAAAATTGTAAAAATTGTAAAAAAGTGCATAAATATGCATCTAAACCCCTGAAATAAAGAATATCATTAATATTTGTAATAAAAAAACAATAAATTAGAAAAAAAAAATTTAAATAATGTTCGTTGTAGGAGTTTCGTTCGTTATAGCATTCTCAATTTTATAGGTAAAACCGTTCGTTATAGGAATATTCGTAGTAGGATCCGTTCGTTATAGCATACCCCACTACTTCAATTATGTTAAATAATTGTTAAAATGACTAAAAAATTTAATATATGACTTTTAAAATTATTGAATAGTACAAACTTCTTGATATGTACTAAAATAGTAAGGAATTTAAGCCCTAGAACCGATTACTGTATTGGTGGACTAATACGACAGCTAGTGAGCAAATAAAAGCATGTTGAGGGGTGCTCGTAAGGAATTTATTAATCGAGGGATTGCTCGTTAACCGAAGTGAAGAATATTATGGAAGGTAATTCGTTAACCAAGGCGCTCGTTAACCGAGGGAGCACGGTATATTGATTACCTGTAGTTCGGAAACTTCTCTGGTGTGGGCTGAGAGTGCCGAATTGGAGAACCTGTACCACCTGTCAGGGATTATATTATTACAATACTGCAAAATGCAAGATCCAGTCTATGTTTAACCCCCACTAAGGAATTACACTGAACCCTTGCTATTTTGATATTTTGGGGGCTCTGGGTTGATCAAATTAACTGAAATTATTGAGTAATCCCATCATTGAAATTACAGTACCTTTTACATCACAAAAGAAGAAAATGCAGATAGAATTTAGCAATTTTGAAAGAAGTTAAATGGTACTGTATCTATGTAGTGTATACTGTACACAGGTATCCTTAGTCATTCAAAGGGATATACGTACCGGGTACTGTAGATTCCAGAAATACCTGTACCTGAAATATCAACATTCTTGAATACCATATTTGGTCTCCATAAAACTACCCTTTGAATGGTTTACCTTCAATAAATGCCTTAATAATAATTGTATAACCTGTACCTGTATATAATAATCAGGCTAACACAAAAAGAATTAAATAATCGCAAAAAATAGAATACAATAATGTAATCAATAAAAATTTAGTGTAAATGAATTTTCCAAAAATTATGATGATATTACCAGTAAGTGGAGGATGCAGTAATGATGATAATATCTCTATAAACTATCTAAAAAATATATATACAGCTGCTCCTCGACTTACGACGGGGTTAGGAACCCAAATCCAGGTTGTAAGTCGAAATGGTCGTAAGTCAAAAATGCGAAAATAATACATAGAAAATCTAAAATGGGTGTCTCTCTTGCTTCTTAGCACTACATAACTCTCACTTTTAAGCTTGCCAGCCATTTTAAAGTGAATTCAAACGAAAATTTTGTCTGTGTACTGACTTTGGGACTCGAAAATACGTAATTTGACCAAATTTTGGTACGACTGAGGCAGGTCGTAAGTCGGGGAGGAGCTGTATACAGTATATTTTTAAACACACACTCATCTGATAATTTGGATGTTTATTAGCTGTTTGCGTATGATATGCAGTTTAGACACGATCTTAATGATGACCATACCTGATAACAAATTATATATTGAGCACCATTAAAGTGTACAGTACAGCAAGTTGCTGATTTACATCATAGATACATTCTAAATTAAGTGCAACGTTATTCAGAAAGTTGTAATTTTGACACTATACTCCCAGGGCACATTTTTTATGAATGTAACCTTCACCTTTTCTGAATTTCACACAGTGGAGCCTCTCATTAGTGCAAATGAAAGCAAACTACAGCTCCTCCCCGACTTACGACCTACTCGACTTACGACCACCCACACTTATGACCTGCCTCATTTGTACCAAAATATTGTCAAATTACTTATTTTCGAGTCGCAACGTCAGTACACAGACAAAATTTTCGTTTGTAATTCACTTTAAAATGGCTGGCAAGCTTAAAAGTGAGAGTTATGTGGTGCTGAGAAGAAAAAGACACACCCATTTTAGATTTTCTATGTATTAATTTCGCGTTTTCGATTTACGACCATTTCGACTTATGACCTGTATTTGGGTCCCTAACCCCATTTTAAGTCGGGGAAGAGCTGTACTAAGTTTAAAGAGTTATATGGCATGTTAAATTAGTACACTATATGACATGTTAAAGTGCTGTACAGTTTTAAAATAAATTAAGTTTCAGTCATCCTAACCTAACTTTTTCACTTGACTTCATACTAAAGTTCTGTACAGGTTTGAAAAAAAAAGACATCTGCGAATAAACATTTATTAAACTAATAATAAAAGGTTATATACTGTACCTGTATATATACAGTATTACCCCGCTTTACGCGGTTTCACTTTCCGCGATTTCTCATTTACGCGGTGCCTCGCCAGAACCGAACTTTCACTTTCCGCGGTGCATCTACTCATATACGCGGGAAACGGCGCGGGCAGGATGCGCACAAGGTTGCCCAGTCATCAAAACATTACTGAGTTCTTCACCCACCACCCACCACAGCTGGCCTAAGTCAGTGATAGTGATAGTGAGGATATGGACTTATTTGGACTTTGAGGGGTTTGACAAAGAGGCCCTGCAAGCCTATGTGGTGGATAGTGATACAATTGATACAAGTGATACAGGTGAGGGCCAATAATCTGCCCTCTGCCTCGGAACCAACCCCCCATCCCTGTGTGCCCAGCCATCTTTCCTACTAATGTAAGTGTTAAAAAAACTAATATTATTGATATTTCTCATAATTATTAATTGTGTGTGCATACCATCATAAAATTAAAATGTTATTTTTACTACAGCATAGGTATTGTGTCTGAAAAAGTGGAGTTTGGGGGTCTGGCCAGTCTCTATTGGAATTAATCACATATGTTCTGTTGTTCACTTTACGCGATTTTCACTTTCCGCGGTACCCCATGGGTTCAATTGACCGCGTAAATCAGGGTACTACTGTACAGTGGTCCCTAGATTAACGAACGGTTCAATTAACGAAATTTTGGTTAACGAATTAGCTCCCATAAGGATTTTCAGTTCCATTAACTAACAAAACTTCGATTAACGAAAGCCTTAGGAGAAACACACTTTGTTGTGTGCATCAGCCGATCAGCTGATCAGCTAGTCCGCCAATACAGTAATTGGTTCTATGTTTACATTCGTTTCCAGTGGATTAAAAATATCTAGAAAATTGTGTTCTTGAATATTTTTGCATTTTTTATATTTAAATTATTGGTTATTCTAAAATTTAGCCATCCAAGCTCTGTCTTCATAAAGTTTTTCAACTAATATTTTTGGCTCAGTATATGTAACTTTATTCATTTATTTTTACTCATTTACATGCACACACTGTCCTAAGGGCAAAGTTGTACTGTACATATACTCAAAATAATGTACAAAATGATTACTAAGATTTTTGTCTCGTGCAGACTATCTGCAGACTATCGCATGTTTATATTCATATTAATCACTATCTTATAAGAATTCCAGCAATGTAAATTATATTCTCCCCGGTCACTTCTGTGACATTTTATAAACAAAAAACAAAAACTCAAGCTAAAGGACATAAATAAACAAATAAATACTTCACTAGACCTTCGGCCTCAACTGTCAAACATGTCACTGTCACCTCCCCTTCCTCCCTTCCTCCCTCTATCCCCCCCCCCCCTCCTCCCAGCCAGGGTTTGGTAGTTTTAGGCTTAAAGTTTTTATCTTATATAATATCAAACTAAAGTTACGAGAATATAATTTGCACTGCTGGAATCATTGCGAGACAGTGAATAATTTGAATATAAACATCATATATTTTGCACAAAAGATAAAAATTTTAGTACATTTTAGTAATGTACAAGTTTTTCAACTGTATTTTTGGGTAGATTTACATAAATTTCTAAATTTAATTTTATTCATTTACATGCACACACCATGCGAAAAGAAACATAAAGGAAATAAATGACTTACTGTACGTGCAAACCTGTACTGTACATGTACTAAATGATTATGGTACTAAAATTTTTATGTCTACTAGTGCAAATTATAGCTTGTTTATATTCATATTAATCACTATCTTACAAGAATCCCAGCAATGTAAATTATATTCTCCCAGGTCGTTTCAGTGGCATTTTATAAGAGAAAAGTTTAGTCACACTTAAGGACTGATAAATAAACAAGCATCAGACCTTCGGTGCCAACTGTCAAACATATCACCTCCCCCTCCCTCCCTCCCTCTCCCCAGCCAGGGTTTTAGGCTTACAGTTTTTATCTTATATAATATCACAGACTAAAGATAGGAGAATATAATTTGCATTGCTGGAATCCTTGCAAAACAGCGAATAATTTGAATATAAACGCCATATATTTTGCACAAGGGATATCTCTGAATTAAGAAAAAAAAATGAAAAGATATGACTTTCTCATCAGTTCCTTGAATGTGTTGGTAAGATAACTTGCAATTTCAGGTAGTGGAGAGATATGTGAACGCCCACCAGACACTCTTGTAAGCACTGTTGTATGGTGGTTGAAAGGGGCCCCTGGTTTACCTCCCCATCTTGCCCTGGCACCACTCACAAACCCTTTGCCAGGTGTATCTCTTCCAATGACAGCTGTGCCTCCTATTGCACCTCTTATGAAGTAAGTGAAGTGATAGTTAGCCTGTGTGAAGGCCAGTATACACAACACCCATGATAATTTGGAGGTAGTAACACAAAAGAACGACCAGCACATACCTGGGTATATACATTACAGGTGTAATGTTTTAGTCAAAACTCTTCCTTACTTTTTCCTGCTTTCTTTTAGGTTTATGTATCCCTTCTCTTGATCTATTCACATGAAGCTGAAAGAGCAGTAGAGGTATTTGATTGATTGGTTGATAATTTACATTCTCACATCTTTTTTCTAGGTAATAATTTGCTAATTTTTCTTCTGAATTATCTAGAAATATGTTAATTTCATGTTTTTTCCAAAAAAAGTGATAAGGTACAAACATTCCTCAATTTATGAAAGGCTTCCATTTCTTAAAAGATTTTCATAATTTTGTTCGTAAATTGGATCACATTTTCCCATAGACTTGCATGATAAAAGTAAAGATACATTCCTTTGAAATAAAATATCCTAAAAAATCTTAAAATAATACAAAATATGTTTTAAATTACAATTTTGAGAATATATAAACCAATAATAAACAGAACACATAAGTGCAGTGGAGGACATGGAAGTCACATAGAAACTGCACCACCGGTTGTTATATACAGTGTAGTAGTGTGAGATTACAAGGGCTAGTCAACACATACCTAGGCATATTCTGTACCAGGGGTGGCCACACTTGCTTAACCTAAGAGCCACATACGATAATCTTCGCATGTTTAAGAGCCGCAAGACATGAGCATTTTTATTTGTTTTTGTAAATATTTGGCCAAAACAGGGAAGAAAAAAAAAAGCATCTAATAACATTTCATATTAGAGATATTTAATCAGATACCACAATAAAAATTACAATATAGTATTACCTCTATATTGAACTTCTATACATACCGAAATTCGCTCTTCAGATTCCAGTTTTGCCTCTACTGTACTGTACTGTACAGTATACTGTATAATAATAAATAAAAAACAATAGAATACTGTATTTTACCTTACTTTAAGGTGAGTATGTCGTATTACCGGCAACTTTGTTTACATATCAAACAGCTGATTGTAGAGGCAGTCGATGATGATGCCATATTCTTTACAGAGTGCATTAGTTCTAATGCCTTCTTCATATTTCATAATAATTTCTGCACTGTATATTATCAATATGTTAACTAAATTTCAGAATGACCAATAATTTTAATGTAAAAATGCAAAAATATTCCAGAGACCAACAAAATCGATGTTCACTCCACTGTAAACAAAGTTAAACTGAGAAGGGGTGTTGGTTGATTCAATCAGCTGATGGGCACACAAAAACTGTTCCCTGTACTGTCTAAATTCTCAATATGTTAACTAAATTTCAGAATGACCAATAATTTTAATGTAAAAAATGCAGAAATATTCAAGAGACCAACTTTCTTGATATTTACTTCACTGGAAATGAGTGTAACCAGAGAATCAATTACAGTGGTCCCTCGGTTAACGAACACAATTCGTTCCAGGTCACGCGCACCTGTGTGCATGATATATATATATATATATATATATATATATATATATATATATATATATATATATATATATATATATATATATATATATATATATATATATATATATATATATATATATATATATATATATATATATATATATATATATATATATATATATATATATATATATATATATATATATATATATATATATATATATCCCAATAAAGCACGCGGACTTCTACATACAATCAACACCTCAACCCGCCAGGATTCGAACCCACGGCACACAAGCCTATGACTGTGACCGGGGAACGCTAACCGCTGGACCACCAGGATACTAAAAGCAGTCCTAGACTTTGTTATATTTCACACAAAGCCTGTTCAACGAGCTTATGGCGCCGTGAACCTCTAATGGGGACCACCCGTATCACTTAGGTGGTCAGAGTAACGTTTTACCAAATCCGGCTTCGAAACACGAGGATCCATATATATTTCATTAGCCCAATGAAGCACGCGGACTTCTACATACAATCAACACCTCAACCCGCAAGGATTCGAACCCACGGCCCACAAGCCTATGACTGTGACCGGGGAACGCTAACCGCTGGACCACCACGATACTAAAAGCAGTCCTAGACTTTGTTATATTTTACACAAAGACTGTTCAGCGAGCTTATGGCGCCGTGAACCTCTAATGGGGACCACCCGTATCACTTAGGTGGTCAGAGTAACGTTATACCAAATCCGGCTTCGAAACACGAGGATCCATATATATTTCATTAGCCCAATAAAGCACGCGGACTTCTACATACAATCAACACCTCAACCCGCCAGGATTCGAACCCACGGCCCACAAGCCTATGACTGTGACCGGGGAACGCTAACCGCTGGACCACCAGGATACTAAAAGCATTCCAGATAAAAGATCCCATACTGTACCAAGTTTGAAGAGCAAATATGTGAAGACCATTCCTGATACCACCATACAACCTTACTCACACCACACACCATGATAAAGCTTACTGTAACCCACATTTATTCTACCATCTCTTACACTGTGCCTGTCGGTTTTTTACCATTGAAAGAAAACTGGTAGATTTATTCTTTGTAAATACAGTAGTACCCCGCTTAACAGGCACAGTTTTTTACCATTGAAAGAAAACTGGTAGATTTATTCTTTGTAAATACAGTAGTACCCCGCTTAACGCGGTCAATAGGTCAATAAAACCCACAGGGTACCGTGTTAAGTGAAAACCACTCTAAATGAACAACAGAACATATGGGATTAATTCCAATAGAAACTGGCCCGACCCCCAAACTCCACTTTTACCGACACAATACAGTACCTATGTTCTAGTAAAAATAACATCTTAATTTTATGATGGTACATTGGTACATGCACACAATTAATACTTAAGAGAAATAGAGAAATACAGTCGTTAATGTCCATTCAAATAATGGACTCAACTCCCTCCCCCTCTTCTCACACTACACTGCTGGCTCTTCCCTCTCTGAGAAATTTTTGGGGGAAAACCACTAAATTTTAATAAATAATAACTCAAACTAAAGTTAGGATAATACAATTGACATTGCTGGATTCCTTGTAAGACCAGGAATATTTTGAATATAAATGTCATATATTTTGCACAAAAGATAACATATTTACTCAGAGTAAACATTATATCTAAAATTTGTATGTCTAATGCAAAATCTATGATGTTTATATTCAAAATGATCACCAAATTGTAAGAATTCCAGCAATGTAAATTATATTCTGGCCGGGTAATTTGTATGAATTTTATGAGCTAAAACAAATATCTTCAGTTAATAAAAAAAAAATATTCTTCACGACACTATCTGTCAATCAAAGTACCCCACCTTGCCTCCCCCCCTCTTCCAACCGCGCGGTCAGTCCCAACCCTCCCCCCCACCCCCCACCAATCCTCCCTTCAAGAGAAAGGTTGGGTGAAAAAACTAAATTTTAACATTTTGTATTAAATAATACCTCAGATTAAAGTTAGGATAATATAATTGACATTGCTGGATTCCTTGTAAGACCAGGAATATTTTGAATATAAATGTCATATATTTTGCACAAAAGATAACATATTTACTCAGAGTAAACATTACATCTAAAATTTGTATGTCTAATGCAAAATCTATGATGTTTATATTCAAAATGATCATCAAATTATAAGAATTCCAGCAATGTAAATTATATTCTGACCGGGTAATTTGTATGAATTTTATGAGCTAAAACAAATATCTTCAGTTAATAAAAAAAAAATATTCTTCACACGGTAACAGATGGTCGGTCGGTCCCTCCCTCCCCCCCCACCCCCCACCAACCGTCCCTACCAGATGTTTGGGAAAACCAGAATATTTACCTTTTTAGTAATAAATAATACCTCAGATTAAAGTTAGGATAATAAAATTGACATTGCTGGATTCCTTGTAAGACCAGGAATATTTTGAATACAAATGTCATATATTTTGCACAAAAAATAACATTTACTCAGAGTAAACATTATATCTAAAATTTGTATGTCTAATGCAAAATCTATGATGTTTATATTCAAAATGATCATCATATTGTAAGAATTCCAGCAATGTAAATTATATTCTGGCTGGGTAATTTGTATGAATTTTATGAGCTAAAACAGGCAGGCAGGTGGGGGGTGGGGCGAATCTAAAAATAGCTCTTGAGCCGGACACTGTGCGTATACGTGGAAAAAACCCGCGTTAAGTGAAAGTTCAGCTCTGGCGAGGCACCGCGTATACGTGAAATCGCGCTAAGCGAAACCGTGTTAAGCGGGGTATTACTGTACAGTATTTACACATAAATAGGTAGTGTGTGGAGTAAATTAAGGACTCGTCCACAATCTATTATTCCTCATATATCATATTTGATTGTCTACATGTAAATTATCAGGGTTTGTTTTAAAAATATTTATATCTGCACATATTATGTCATAAAGCCACCAATGTAGTCTTTGATAAATAAGTGATCATACATGGACTAAGCTATTCTTCTTGGCAGCTCACCCATTCAGTATTATACAGTACAGTACTGTATTATTTTTACCGATCATTACAAAACTACTATGAGACTTAGGATATATATTTATCATTTGGACCTGCTCATAATATTCAGTCTTAATATGTGGGTTCTGTAAAGGACACCCAATTTATACTCAGACTAAACTACGTAATTGTTACAACCTATACAGTATTTAACTGCACTCCCTACTTTGATACTCTTAGGGTTCACACATCTTGGAGAGAGGATTGGTAATGTTAATGATACCAGGTGTAGGTGTGGTCAACTGTACATCACAGAAATATGTTGATGAGTACGTACACATTAATATGAAATTATAGGAGAAAACATCAAAACTTTTGGTGTGGGGAGAGGGTGGAGAGCCAAGTGATGCTGTCAACACCCCACTCTTGAGTCACCATATTATATCCAACTTGGATATCAGCATACTGTAAGTACCATTTCCCTAGGACATCTAGCTAAGGAGGACAATGTCAGGTTATTTACTTGGCACCATTATGCTAAGACAGTAAGGAGATGGTACATTAAACAATACATGAATGAAACCTCTTGATAATGCAAGCACCCTATGGGTATTGGGGCTGTGTGCTAGTGCATAGTACATCTAGTACCCATGCTCCCAGAATTATCTTTTGTACAAAGATTTGGGTATTAAAAATGAAACTGCAGAGAGATGGAAGGGTGTCCATTGACAAATTTATTTTATAAAATCATCTGTCATGTATATTTTTGCCTTCAATCTCTTCTGCATCTAAGAAAGATAACCACTCCTCCATGCAGTTTTTCAAGCCCATGATTCTTTTTCTCATGTTTCAGATGGTGTGTAGAAGCCCCTTTCTTTGATAATAATGATAATTACCCAGACCCACATGGAAGAAGATCCAGTTTGCCAAAAATTATGGAAACAGAAGGATTATTTGAGAATACTACTTCAGTGAAGTCTGCACCATCAGAAAGTACTGATTTGTATTCCCAGCTTCATCTCTCCATTCTTCAGACTCTACAGAATGTACCCTTTGTCCGTGCTCGCATGACACAGAAGCAAGTATGTGCATTAGTTAATGAATAATGAAGAATCAGTTAAAATGGTATACAGGTATAAAACAAACACAAAAATTATTTGGTTTAGTAGAAGAAATTAGAGGGTCAGGATTAAGTACTGACATTCCCAACTACTTCAAGGGAAATATGTCTAAATAAGGTCAAATCTTTAATTTATCATTGTTATCAGAATACTACAAATTATTCACTTACATTTTGGCAACATCATCCAGGGTAGTCATAAAATTATATAATGCAGTATTTTGTGTATACAGTGTGTGTGTGTGTGTGTGTGTGTACAGTGGTCCCTCGGTTAAGGAACACAATTTGTTCCAGAAGGTCGTTCGTTAACCGAAAATTTCATTAACTGAAACCATTGTTTCAATGGGATATTGGGTAATTGGTTCCAGCTCACAGAAAAGTATATACAAAGTAAAGCCAGAATATAATTTACATTGCTGGAATTCTTATAAGATAGTGATTAATATGAATATAAACAAGCTAAAATTTGCATTAGACATACAAATTTTAGATCTAATTTAAGAATTTTATTAGGGAGAGCAAAAATTTTATCTTTTGTGCAAAATATATGAAGATTATATTCAAAATATTCCCTGTCTTGCAAGGATTTCAGCAATGCAAATTATATTATCCTAACTTTAGTCTGGGGTATTATTTATTTTTAAACCTGTAAACCTAGTCTTTTTACCCAAACATTTCTCAGGAAGGTGGGGGTAGGAAGGGAGGGGTGACAGTGACATGTTTGACAGTTGGCACCTGTGGTGTGAAGTATTTAATTGTTAGTTCATTTTTTTCTTTTAGATTGAGTTTTTGTTTTTAGCTTATAAAATTTAATAGAAGTGACTGGGGTGAATTTAATTTGCATTGCTGGAATTCTTATAAGATAATGATTAGTTTAGCTGATCATATGAGAATATAATAATGAACAAATAAAAACTGGCAAACGCTGTAATGGCCAGTCACCCCCTCCCTCCTCCAGCACGTTTACACATGAAACTTAGTGTCATCTCTTGTACCTATTAGCTCTCATTAGGCCTATATCAAATCTGAGTAGAACACTGTACAGTATCCTCATTAAAGACTACAGTACAGTGGGGTCTCATTTTGCGTGGGTATATCATACTGGTACAGTAGAACGTCGATATAACACAAGATACATTCCAAGAGAGGTCGTTTTCAACCGAATTTGCACTTAATCGAAATGTTGTTTCAATGGAATAATTTTTAGTTTGGTACTTGAGAGAAACACAAAATACTAAAAAGACAGAGTCTACCCAGATGCACCTCAGCCCATCTCCTAGAATAAACAAAACATTGTTTTTTGTAGTATTATGCTAAAACAAACACTCATAAATCAACACAGCTAATATTACGGGATGCGAAATGGTCTGTTTACTAGCAATCAGCTGATGTGAGAGGGTGGTCTCGCTGGCGCCGCGCATCACTCGCCTCATCTGACTCACCAAGCACTTTCACTTTCCTCTCAGCTTAGTTTTTCATTACTTTTTGCTGGTCCTCCCACTGCTCCAACTGAGAGTCTACCCAGATACACTAGAACTCATCAATCACGACTGTAATGTAATACAGGTCCACAATCCCTTATCCCTTATTTGAGGTGTGTGAAATGTCTACATTCAAATTATTCTCCATCTTGCAAGGATTCCAGCAATGAAAATTTTATTCTCCTAACTTTAGTCTCTGACATTTTATAAGATAAAAAGTTTGAGCCTCAAACTACCTTTGCCCCTGGGAAGGGGGAGGTGTGTGTCTTATCTGTTTTTTTATTATAAAATGTTACCGAATTGACCGAGGAGAATATAACTTACATTGATGGAATTCTTATAAGACAGTGATTAATTTGAATATAAACATGCTATAGTTTGCATTAGACATAAACATTTTAGTAATGATTTAGTACATTTGAGTACAGTACAGGACAATTATTTCTTTTACTTTTTTTAAGAGTGTGTGTGCTTGTAAAGGAGTAAAAATAAATGAAGAAAGTTTTATAAATCTACCCAAAAATACAGTTGAAAACTTGTACATAACTAAAATGTACTACACTAATGTACTAAAATTTTTACCTCTTGTGCAAAATATATGATGTCAATTTTCAAATTATTCGCTGCCTTGCAAGGATTCCAGCAATGCAGGTTATATTCTTCTAACTTTAGTCTGTGATATGTTATAAGGGGTGGGAGGTCTAGTGAAGTAGTGTATTTTTTTTTTTTTTATCTGACCTTTACAGTGAGTTTTTGGTTTTCTCTTATAAAATGTCACTGAACTGACCTGGGAGAATATAACTTACATTGCTGGGATTCTTGTAAGATACTGATTAATTTGAATTTAAATATGCTATAGTTTGAACTAGACATAAAAATCTTTGTAATCATTTAGTACATTTGAGTACATGTACAGTACAGAGTTGGCTTTTATTTGGGCATTATGAACGAGTATGAGAGAGGTTTAAGCGCACCAAATTGACACACACGAGAGGCAGGTGTTACTCTGACAATACCCAATACCCATGCAGCAACTGAAGACAGTGGGTGGGATGGCAGGGGTGGAGCGTTTGGAGGGCTAGCGTTTGGCGTACTTACGACCCATTTTGAAAATTTTGAGCTTGAAATTTAAAATTGTAACCTAACCCCCTGGGTAATCCGCTCCAGATTTGACTCTCGTAAAATAAGAAAGATTCGCTTTAAAGTGATAAGGTGTCCTTAATTGTGGGTGTTGCTTTAAATCAATAATTTTCAATTGATTCACTTTAATACACGTCCATGTATCGGAAATCTGCGCAAGCTATGCCCTTTAACATGTGTTAAAATTGCTATATTGTACTGGACTCACCATACCTTTACTCTTGAAGAACTTTGGGTAACCAACGTAACCTTCGAAAAATGACTCGTACTATTACATAAACTGCATCTACACTATTAAATAAATAATTTAAGAAAGCCCAGGAAGTTAATTATGCTCTACTCCACCATTTTCTCCGAATTGTGGAGGTGTGGAAAGCTCTGGGAAACAGTGGAGGTAAAAGCTAGTCGGTTTAAAAGCTTCAAAATCAACTGCAGACACTTGTAAAGCGACTTCAGCTTCATCAACAATCTCCAGAGTGACAGGGTCATCGTCACTGGATTCTCCTTGAATTGTTGAGGCATGAAATAGGCGGTGATGAGAGCTTCGTGACTGCATTTAAACTCCTGGTAACATTGCCTGTAGGGTTCTACCAAACTGCCTAACTGTGCACTAAGTTCATCACTGTGTTGCAAGTTGGGCTCAGCACTCATTAAAGCATCCTTGTGTTCTTCAATGTTGCTGAAATATTGTATCACCTGGTGCTGAGTTATGTATCCCATGAACAAGGTCAGTTATTTTTAAAATCCGGCAAAAGTACATTGGTTCGTAGCAGTTCCGTACGAAAACTAGTTTATGCAGCATAGAGATTTTCGGGTAATGAGACGACTCTCTCAAAGCTGGGAAATAAACCTCATTCCCGGAATTTCCGGGTAACGGAAAAAATATTGTCGGAAGTTCTGGAAATTGTGCATTACATCATCTCTTGAACCCGGAAAAATATTCCCCAATCCCGGAATTTTCCAGATGTCAGAAAATTGTTCTCAGAATTTCCAGAAAATGCTCCTGATTTTCATCTCTTAAACCTGGAAAAAAATCTCCCATAGCCAGAATTTTCCGGGTACAGTCGGGTCGGGATATATCGCGAGATAGGGTCCAAGGATGTTCACTATATACTAAATTGCAATATTTAATTCCATGTAATCAATGGAGAAAATAGGGTTAGGTTCTGGAGGCCAATAAAAGTGACTAAACTTGACATAAAATGGCACAGTCTAAAGTTAGCAGAATATAAATTACATTGCTGGAATCCTTGCAAGATAGCGAACAATTTGAATATATACATCATATATTTTGCACAAGAGATAAAAATTTTAGACCTTTGTACTAAAATGTACTACTGTACAGTGCATGTAATTAGTACTAAAATTATTATGTCTATTGTGAACTATAACATGTTTATATTCAAATTAATCGCTATCTTACAAGAATTCCAGCATTGTTAATTATATTCTTTTAAGTCAATTCTTTGACATTTTATAAGAGAAAAACTTAAACTTCCCATATATGACAGATAAATAAATACCATTAGATAACCGTTGTCCTCACTCCCGACCCAGCTGTCATTATACATCACCTCCCCCCTCCACTTCCGGCAAGATTGAAAGTGGTTTTAAGCTTAAAGTTTTTATCTTATAAAATGCCATAGACTAAAGTTAGCAGAATATTAATTGCAATGGTGGTATCCTTGCAAGACAGCGAATAATTTGAATATAGACATCATTTATTTTGCACAACAGAAAAAAAAATTGTATTATGGGGGCTACAGGGAGTTCTGCTATAACGCGTGTTTTGACAACGCGAGTTGGCTCTAACGCGATTGATGAATAGAGGAACAATATTTGTAAAACGCGTTTGCTCTAACGCGATTCCACTCGAACGGTTGTTGTGGCTTGGTGCGGGGTTATGCAGTGTTTACAGTTCACATTCGACATCACATGTTCAATTGATTTATGTGTTTTGCTTGTGAGCAATTGCAGAAATAATTTACCGTATATCTCGGCCTATAAGAAGGAATTTGAACCATAAAAAAATTAGCCCAAAGTTAGGGGGTCGTCTTAAAGCACTAGATATAAAAGTCTTACCTCTTAAATATTGCGGTTTAGCATGTCAAGAGTGGTGATGGAAACATCGTAAACCACTCAAGGTCCTACCACTAATTATTTTATACTGAAACTTACGTTTGGGAAGCTGGTTTAAAATTAAGATTACCGGTATATTAAAATAATAAAAATGTATTATAAACCTGTCTAACATACCGTAAAAGAACAATATACCCCGGTAATAAACACAGCTGCTATCATCACCCCCCCGCCCATTTGCCAGTGACAAGAAAGGGAAAGTGACCCTGACTGTGACCGCCTGTGGCTATTTTTAGCCGTCCTTGTGTTCGGAGGTGGTCAGTAATGCATATCTGTATATTTACTGATCATAATACTTATCTCCTATAAATAATTCATTTAAAATTTATTTTTTTACAAAGAATATTCAGTAAATGACTGCGTTAATTCTTGAAACTACCGACAGTGGTAAATTTAGGATATAAATGATGAACAGAAGTCACGTCATGGATTCGGAGTTTGGTCCTTAATGATCACCATAAATATCTGGTCAACTTCACCTACCAGGTATAATGGTAGCCTCCCTTTTTCGCGAAACAAGTACAGTAATACCGCGCTTAACGCGGTTTCACGTATACGCGGTGCCTCGCCAGAGCTGAACTTTCTCTTAACGCGGGTTTTTTCCACGTATACGCGCAGGGTGTCCGGCTCGAGATGCTGTTTTTAGATTCGCCCCACCCGCCTGCCTGCCTGTTTTAGCTCATAAAATTCATACAAATTACCCAGCCAGAATATAATTTACATTGCTGGAATTCTTACAATATGATGATCATTTTGAATATAAACATCATAGATTTTGCATTAGACATACAAATTTTAGATATAATGTTTACTCTGAGTAAATATGTTATTTTTTGTGCAAAATATATGACATTTGTATTCAAAATATTCCTGGTCTTACAAAGAATCCAGCAATGTCAATTATATTATCCTAACTTTAGTTTGAGGTATTATTTATTACTAAAAACGTAAATATTCTGGTTTTCCCACACATCTGGTAGGGAGGGACCGACCGACCATCTGTTACTGTGTGAAGAATATTTTTTTTTTTTATTAAATGAAGATATTTGTTTTAGCTCATAAAATTCATACAAATTACCCTGTCAGAATATAATTTACATTGCTGGAATTCTTACAATTTGATGATCATTTTGAATATAAACATCATAGATTTTGCATTAGACATACAAATTTTAGATATAATGTTTACTCTGAGTAAATATGTTATCTTTCGTGCAAAATATATGACATTTATATTCAAAATATTCCTGGTCTTACAAGGAATCCAGCAATGTCAATTATATTATCCTAACTTTAATCTGAGGTATTATTTAATACTAAATGTTAAAATTTAGTTTTTTCACCCAACATCTCTTGAAGGGAGGATTGGTGGGGGGTGGGGGGGAGGGTTGGGACTGACCGCGCGGTTGGAAGAGGGGGGGAGGCAAGGTGGGGTACTTTGATTGACAGATAGTGTTGTGAAGAATATTTTTTTTTTATTAACTGAAGATATTTGTTTTAGCTCATAAAATTCATACAAATTACCCGGCCAGAATATAATTTACATTGCTGGAATTCTTACAATTTGGTGATCATTTTGAATATAAACATCATAGATTTTGCATTAGACATACAAATTTTAGATATAATGTTTACTCTGAGTAAATATGTTATCTTTTGTGCAAAATATATGACATTTATATTCAAAATATTCCTGGTCTTACAAGGAATCCAGCAATGTCAATTATATTATCCTAACTTTAGTTTGAGGTATTATGTATTAAAATTTAGTGGTTTTCCCCCCAAAATTTCTCAAGAGGGAAGAGCCTTATTTTAAATAACCAACCATAAATAAATGCAAAAGGAAAAAAGATCAAAGGTGAGAAAAATTATATTGTATACAGTCAACCCTCACTTTACGCGGTTAATGTAACCCGCAGGGTCCCGCGGAAAGTGAGGAACGCGTAAAGTGAATAACATAACATATGGGATTAATTGAAATAGAGTCCGAGCCGACCCCCAAACTCCACTTTTTGACGACACACAACTATGTTGTAGTAAAAAATTTTATCTTAACTTTATGATGGTATGAAAAAACAAGTAATATAGAAGAGGTTAGGTTAGGAAAAATAAAGGTTAGGTTAGGAAAACTAAAAGTTATGTGGAACACTTACGTTAGTAGAAGAGATGGGTCGGCATACGGGGATGGAGGCTGGTTCCGAGGCAGAGGGCAGATAACTAGCCCTCAGGTGAATCACCATTACTAGGTGAATCACCATCACTGTCACTTACAATTGTCAGGGCTTCCCTGACAAATCCCTCAAAGTCATCTTCACTGTCACTATCACTGGCTTGGGCTGGCTGTGGTGGGTTACGGGCGAAGAAATCTGTTATACTTTGCTGACGGCTGGTGTTGATGTTGTCGTGATACACCTTGATGTAGGGCTCCATAGTCTGCAACAGCTGGGTAGTGAAGATTTCGTACCTGTTTGCGTCAGGGTCGTCAGAAAGGAGGAGCTTGGCTTTCTCGATACACTCGATGGCACCCCTAACATTACTATAGGATAAGTGTTGTTCTTCTTGGGATGACGCACCACCTGCCTCTTCACTGACGTCGTCATCATCATCATCTACCATCTCCTCGGTAGTCACATCAGATTTCATTATCACCTCCAGGATGTCGTCGTTGGTGGTCTCGGAGAAGCCTGGAACTGTAACAGTCTGCGCAGCTTCTCTGGCAAGGTCCACTGCTACTGCAACAGTCTGAACCTCACCAGTCACAGATTGACTCCTCCTCTCACCTGGTATTCCATGCAACACATGTCTTCATGCGTGACGAATTGTAGCAATAGACAGCTGATCCCATGACTTCACCAAGAAGTCCACAGCTTTCTTGATGTTAAATACTCTCCAGAATTGTTTGAACAGTATTTTTTGCTGTGCCAACTGTTGATCCTCATCTTCTTCGCTCTTGCTATCGGTGGTGGTGTCACGCAGGTTGCGCAACTTTTCCCTGGTGTTGGTGTAGTCATTCAGGAGTTTGAATTTTTTCGGTGAGAATGCAGCTTTTACATTACAGATTAACTCTTGGTCCATGGGCTGTAATATAGACGTAGTGTTGGGAGGAAGGAAGACCACTTTTACGTTGGGGTGACGATCTAACAGTAGGGGCGAGTGTCCTGGTGCGTTGTCCAGCAGCAACAAAATCTTGAATGACACATTCTGTTGCTCACAGAATTTCTTTACATCGGGAACAAAACAGTCATCAAACCAGGAGAGGGACAGTGTAGAGAACATCCACGCCTTACATGCGGTCAGCCAGTGGACATTTAGCTTGGTCATGTCCATTGTTTTGTAGGCGTGCGGCTTGCGTGCTGTGTGGATCACCGATAACTTGAGCTTACTGATACCGGAGGCATTGGTGGTAAACAGGACGGTGATACGTTCCTTCTGCATCTTCCGGCCCCGAATCTTGCTGGCATTCTTTACAACGAAGGACTTGGAAGTTAGCTTTTTCCAGAAAAGACCAGATTCGTCCATGTTAAACACCTGGTCGTCGGTGTACTGTCCTTCCTCCATAATCTCACGTAAAAACGGAGGAAATTCCCTAGCCGCAGCACGGTCAGCACTCGCTTCTTCACCACCAATGTTTATATTCGTGATCTTGTTCCGGATCTTAAACCTCTGTAACCACCCAGAGGAAGCATTAAAGGGTTTGGGCTCTGTAGTTCCCATCTTTCGTGCCACTGCAATGTACAGTTCACGTGCGTAGTCCTTAACAGAGCACGTGTCGACCGCCATGTTCCGTCGCGCCTGACGCACCAAGTACCTCACAAGTAATTTTTCTGTCTTGAGAAGCACCTGGTTGTGAAAATACTTGATCATAGAAGCACCTGTAGACTTTGTGATCTTCATGTGCTCCTTTATCTTGGCTGCATCCTTCTTTATTGTTCGAATCGTAGATTCATTCACACCATGCTGGCGCGCCAAATCAACCTGCCTTGTTCCTTTCTCCAACTCTTGGATGATGGTATACTTCACCTCGTAGCTTAAGGAACGTCGTGTCTTCTTTGGCTTAGTGCCGCTGGGTCCAGGTAAGGAAAGGTTTCTCTCTGGGGGTGGTGGTCCGGCGGAAGCCATTTTAGAGAACAATGGATGCACGTTTACACGGTCTGGCGTGGAGGGATGAAACTGGCGCGGCTAGGTCAAGGATCATCTTTCCTCCCGCCCTCCCTCCCCCGGGTGGACACGTCATAATACTTTAAGCCAATTACAGCTAGCAGCAGAGGGGGGTAGGGATGCATGGCCAATTACAGTCGGATACGTCATATGACGTCAGTGATAACGCAACAAAGACACACACTGCGCAACCTTACCGCGCGGCTTGCCCAAGCGGAGGGAGGAGGAGGGAGAGGCGAGGAGCACAGGCAGGCAGGCGGGTGGGGCGAATCTAAAAATAGCGTCATGCCGGACACTCTCCGCGTAATGGGGTTCACGCACCTCGTAATGTGAGCACGTTAGGTTCTGGCAAGGCACCGCGTTAACGTGGAAACGCGGAATGTGGGACCGCGTAAAGTGTGGGTTGACTGTATATGTTGTGTTGTCAAAGGAAGAGAAACAATTGAAACTCTGCAATTGTGTGTAAATGAGGCAGAAAGATAGATCAGCAACCTAAGACTTGGTCACAATTTTCGTGATGCCATATGGAAGTAGGATCTACCATTAGACAATACTGTACGTTATGCTTCCAATATCTTCCCAGGCGGTAGTATCTCCCTGTTTGGTAGACGCCTAAAACTTTTAGTAATATTACTTTGATACAACATGATAAATTAGACAAACACTGAAAATAAACAAACAATAGTTATTTACCAAGACCTTCTCTCTGAGAACAGAGGGTAATAGATGGAGGGAGATAAGAAGGCTATTTATAGCCCGTCTTTGTGTCGGAAGTCGACCGCACTATTAATAATTCATTTAAAATTTATATTTTTTACATAGAATATTCAGTACATGACTGCTCTTATAAAATAGGCCGAGATATACGGTATGTAATATTTATGTTTGTGTGATGTAAACAGAGCGCTTGGCCTCTCTCTCTCTCTGTATGGGTGGAATTCGTGGTTTAGAGTGAGTGATACGAATGTCGTAACATTACTAGGCTGAAGGCGCCTGAATGCTACTTAAACACATCAAAACTATGTTAATTGATCATTGTATAATAAATTCATTCACTCATAATTTAAAATTCCCTTATCATCCTGTGTTATATACAGAAATACTTGAGTCCCTGAGCGAGTACACAAAAAGAAAACGGAGGACTAAAACATCCTGAAGTGGGTAGAGAACGGACATCTCTACTGTTTTGTGGGCGCAGTAGCATAATATGAATACAGTAGTACCCCGCTTAACGCTGTCAATAAAACCCACAGGGTACCGTGTTAAGTGAAAACCGCGCTAAGTGAACAACAGAACATATGGGATTAATTCCAATAGAAACTGGCCCATCCCCAAACTCCACTTTTTCCGACACAATACCTATGTT
Source organism: Homarus americanus (assembly GCF_018991925.1). Taxonomy (NCBI): domain Eukaryota; kingdom Metazoa; phylum Arthropoda; class Malacostraca; order Decapoda; family Nephropidae; genus Homarus; species Homarus americanus. Next base: position 4,699,839 of record NW_024711292.1, on the reverse strand, counting down.
CTAGTAAAAATAACATCTTAATTTTATGATGGTACATGCACACAATTAATACTTAAGAGAAATAGAGAAATACAGTCACCAAGTTAATGTCCATTCAAATAATGGACTCAACTCCCTCCCCCTCTTCTCACACAACACTGCTGGCTCTTCCCTCTCTGAGAAATTTTTGGGGGAAAACCACTAAATTTTAATAAATAATACCTCAAACTAAAGTTAGGATAATACAATTGACATTGCTGGATTCCTTGTAAGACCAGGAATATTTTGAATATAAATGTCATATATTTTGCACAAAAGATAACATATTTACTCAGAGTAAACATTATATCTAAAATTTGTATGTCTAATGCAAAATCTATGATGTTTATATTCAAAATGATCATCAAATTGTAAGAATTCCAGCAATGTAAATTATATTCTGACCAGGTAATTTGTATGAATTTTATGAGCTAAAACAAATATCTTCAGTTAATAAAAAAAAAATATATTTTTCACACTGTAACAGATGGTCGGTCGGTCCCTCCCCACCCCCCACCCCCCACCAACCATCCCACCAGATGTGTGGGAAAACCAGAATATTTACCTTTTTAGTAATAAATAATACCTCAAACTAAAGTTAGGATAATATAATTGACATTGCTGGATTCCTTGTAAGCCTAGGAATATTTTGAATACAAATGTCATATATTTTGCACAAAAAATAACATATTTACTCAGAGTAAACTTTATATCTAAAATTTGTATGTCTCATGCAAAATCTATGATGTTTATATTCAAAATGATCATCATATTGTAAGAATTCCAGCAATGTAAATTATATTCTGGCTGGGTAATTTGTATGAATTTTATGAGCTAAAACAGGCAGGGTGGCGGGTGGCGGGTGGGGCAATCTAAAAATAGCTCTCGAGCCGGACACTCACCGCGTATACGTGGTAAAAACCCGCGTTAAGTGAAAGTTCAGCTCTGGCGAGTCACCGCGTATACGGTAAAACGCGCTAAGTGAAACCGCGTTAGGCGGGGTAATACTGTAATATGTAAATTACAATTTACATATATATGTATACTGTATGTAAATTGTAAAAATTTAAATAAAAGAGAAAAACTAAATACGTAGCGTTTAAAGTGTACTGTATAGTGTTGTGGCTTGGCGCGGGGTTATGCAGTGTTTACAGTTCACGTTCGACATCACATGTTCAATTGATTTATGTGTTTTGTTTGTGAACAATTGTAGAAATAATTTATGTAATATTTATGTATACAGTATACCTGTACATTATATGTAAATTGTAAAATTTTAAATAAGAGAGAAAAACAAAATACATAGCGTTTTAGACCCGCGCGCTCTGTTTACTCCACACGTTCAGTGTGAAACACGTGTGAAGTTTTTAAGCGTCCTCAGTGAATTCTGATTACTGTTTCTCCAATTTTGTGACTTTGGAAAAGAAGAATATCTCTGGGAAGTGTTCTGGTGATCGCATTTCCAGTGGTGATCGTAAAAGAAAGGCTATAACACTTGAAGAAAAGCTTGATGTTTCATGACTTCTCAACATCAACCTTCTCCCCCATCAAGTTATATTCATATTTTTTCAAGGTAAAGTGTAACATTTGCTGTATGATTTCATTATTAGATATGAATGTAACATTTATTTAGACTGTGCTCTCCTTTGTGTTAGGCTAACTACGAATTTTTTTTTCGATTTGGAGTAATCTGCACCTAACCCTATTTTCTCCATAAGCCCTGTTATTTCTATTACGCGAATTTCTATAACACGATGTTTTACAAGAACACAACTATCGCGTTAAAGCAGAACTACCTGTATTTAGTGGATTTTTAGTAGTGTTTCTGACTTTATACGCTTTTTGGCTTTATGTGAGGTCTCAGGAACATAACCCCACGTAAGTTGTGAGTCTACTGTAAATAAATTTATCGTTATATATTGGAAAATTTTGATAATTTTGGTAGTCGTGATAAATTTGAAATATTTCCTGCCCGACTTCCCTCGCGAAATAAAAAAAAATTATCGCTATATACAGTATATAGGAAAATTTTGATAATTTTGGTAGCCGCGATGTAAAAAAAATCTTTATATAAAGTCGCTATATATCCCGACTACTGTACTGGGAACATTTTCTTGGAATTTTCCAGAAAATGTGCCCCTTGAAAATTGTTCCCAAAGCCAGAGTTTTCCGGAAAATTCCAGCTTGGGGAACGATTTTCCGAGAAAATTTCAATTCCGGCTATCAGAGAGTTCTGGGTTTGAGGGATTCCGGCTGGTGGAGATATTAACGTAGAGGATTTGTTTTACTGTGGATATTTAGACTCATCTTGTAGAAACTACATCACATAGCAAGAATTACTTGAAAGTGATAAAAATAGTAATAGATAATCTAAGCTAAGTTATTAAAAAAACACTAAATTGGTGATATGTTGAAAAATTTAGATTTTTCAGAAATATGTTGGATAAAGAACTCCTCTGAGATGCTTGGATGAAAATGTATGGAGATGTTATGAACAAGTGAATGTACTGGTATTAACAGGTTGGTGAAACACTGCTGGTGCAGTTAAATGTAAAGAGGGAGAGGTAGACTAATAGACTGCTGATGTCTTTTTGAGTAGTGGGCTCGGGTACCATTGGATCTCAAATTTCAGGCTTTCCTTGCAAACATAACCAACAGAAGGCACCTTTAACCACGAGGATTCAGAAAATGTATAGTTTCTGAATTTTAATTACAAATAATTATGCAGATAGGAAGTAAATACAGGCACCAGACACAGACATAATTGGTGATGACCGTGCCCTGACCCCATTGATTTTGTGACAGCCAGAGAGTGAAAAATTTATTTTACACTAACTGTAGGGTTTTTACTTAAAAATTATGTATCATAAAAAAAAATATTATTTTGACATACAGTATTAGTAAAAAAGAATAACTCTTTCAGGTATTGTGCCCAAAACACGTGACTAGTGTAGTTGACGCTGTGTGCGAGAGAATCAGAACATATGGATTGGAAAATGAAGAAGCTGTAAATATGTCTCTTGACAGATTGGCACAGATTATCTTAGTTGCATTACACACAGAATCTCTTTCTGGATCCCTCAGTAAGTATATTCTAATATAAAGGCAAACCCCAATTTACAAGGCTGTGAATTATATCCTAAATTAATGCATTTCTTTACTACCAGTTTGCTAACTTATTTCGATAACATAGGTGTCATCTTTCTTCTACAATCATCATATAACTTACTCCTCAAACTCACAAAGACAAGTAGACTCATCACCAGTAAGCTCACAGTCACTCAGGCAGATTGTCCAATTTATCCTGCTATATTTTTATGTAATATGTGTAAAATTAAAAAAAAACATATATGTTCTGGGTTCTCATGTGTCATATGCTAATTATTTACACTAAATGTGTAGAGTTATAAGAGAAAGTGTAGAATTTGGAATTGTGATCACTGGCTGGCTGGCTGATGGGACTGACAGCTTGGCAGAACTTGGTAACAAGTATACATAACATTTTGTGCCCCTTTGCTTACATTATTTTTCCATTGGCTTTAAGACACTTAATGCTATACCACTTTTTGAACATTTTAAGCCAGTCCATGGTGAAATCACATTGCTGTTGAATTTTAAATTCCTCCTAAACTCCAGAGCTTTATCACAAAGCAATAGTCTAGAAATGGCAATTCCTTTGTTTCTTCATTGCTTTAACCATTCATATTGCACTTTGTCCAGGCATTTTTATTCATAGACTGTGCTTAGTCCAGTTTGTGCAGAATTTCCACATTTATTTTTTTTACACTTGCTACTTTGTTTTCTTTAAACACTGTTGAACTGGAAATGTTGGTTAAAGCTCAAACAACTGTAACCACAGCATTCACGCTATTTCAACAAAGCAGCGTAAATTTAAGCTGACACAATAACTCGCTGGGAGGTCAATTGTGAGATTTTTTCAGAGAAAATTTATCTTTATTTTATAATAGGAGTTACAGTAATTGGAAAATGTGCATCAATTTACTTGCATTTTATTTTTGCACAGTACCTTTTGTATTTTTTTCTTCAGGAACATAACCCTATCATAAATTGGGGTCTGCCTGTAACTGCTAATCTCCAAGTTCCTTTTATCTCCTCTTTTCAGTCTAATGGAAGACTAATGTTTAACCCAATACATGTACTGTACTACAACCTAAGCAGGAAGAATTAAAGAAAAGAACAATCAAGAGGTCTGCACCTGTGGTTCATAGAGTGCCTTCAATTCCACAGATGGGGACTCATGGAGTTTTTAAAGGCCTCTGAGCCGCACAGGCACAGACCTGATGGAGTTCAGAATGAAATCCAAATGTAACAGGTGTGAACCTATCAACTTTGGAAGGACCATGAGTGCCATAGGCTGTGGAGTTTATAAGGGCCTGATGTGCTCAGAGGCCCTTCTGAACCTAACATCAGTGCCTGTGGCATTCAATAATCATTCCAAACCACACAGGTCTGCACCTGTGGCACTTGGGCCAGGCTCTGAAGTTGACAGATCCACACCTGTGGTACAAAGAGGCCCTCTTAAAGTTGACAGGTATGCATCTATGGCACTTGGAATGGATTCCAAATCTCATAGGTTCATCACACTTGTGGTGCACTTAGGCCTTTCTGAATTTTGCAGGCTTGTACCTGTGGCACTTGGAATGCCTTCCAAACTACATAGGTCCATGTGTGTGGTGTTCTGAGGCCTTTCTAAACCTCATAGGTCTGTGCCTGTGATGCTTGGAGCACCTTCCTCATAGGTCTGTGCCTGTGATGCTTGGAGCACCTTCCTCATAGGACCATGCCTATGATGCTCAAAAGCCCATCACAACCTATCAGGTCCTTGACTGGGGTATGCATAAGCTGAACCTCACAGGTCCACTCCTGTGGCACTTGGAGCAGTTTCCAAACTACACAGGCCTCTGTGTGTGGTGCTCAGAGTGCCTTCCAAACCTTACAGGTCTGTACCTGTAATGCTGAAAACATCTTCTGAACCACACAGGTGTGATGTGCATGAGACACCTAGAACAGATTCCGTTCTTCACAGGATAGTGCCTGCGGCACTCAGAAAATCATCAGTACCTCTCGGGTCCTTGTCTAGTTTATTAGAAAACCAAACCTCACAGGTCCACTCCAGTGGTGCTCAGAGTGCCTGTGACACAGGTACATACCTGTGAATCAAAATTTTGGTGAGCTACAGATGATTTTATCTCAGTTGAGTTGAATTTCAGGTTTAGCCACTTGACATAGGTTCATAGAATTAATATTCTCAGATGTTTACTTTGTCTTCACATTACTGTAAATGTATCTTGGTATCTCCTGCAGCAGTAGACTGTTATAACTTTTCTCTTTGTACATAAACCTTCCTTTTTTGCAGGTGATATGTGGGACTCGTTGCACAGGCTACCAAGACAGAACCGTCTTATTTCTACTCTTTTGGCTACTCGTGAAACCCGGTGACTACAAGAATTGTAATGACTATTAATCAAGTTGTTGCTTAGTCAGTGGAAAGTCCATTGTTGATGAGACCTTCAAATCCTCTTTGATATTTTTTAGAGGACAAAAAATTGGATTTATTTAACAGTTCAAATTGCAAGTGTACACATAAATGATCAAAGTAAGTCAAATTGGTAAATGCAACTTTTGTAATTAGCTTTACTTAAGAGCTTAAGGTTTTATAATAAAACTTGTCTTGTTTTATTTTGTAACAGCATTATAAGTTCAAGAGTATAGTGCATATTGTGCTTATAATTTTAATTCTTCAAAGGGTGTGTTTTAAAGTAATTTTTTTGTGGGGGGAAAATGGACAACAGTGCAGAGAAGAGGCATTACCAATAAAAAACTTATCACATGATTGTTTTGAATCTTTATTTAAATATACTTACCAGGCGGTGCAGATTATGTAGAATATTTACTTCTCCCCAACAAGTGACGTGAAATTTACTCGTCTGGATATATTTTTTGCCTTGACAAATTATGGAGGAAATTTGCTTGCTTGGCTTTTTATGGGAAAAGTTAAACAAACATTCAAATGTACTGTGTGTATCAACTTACAGATTACTTGTGTCCATCTAAAATATCCTCACCCAGTCAGTTTTCCTTGCTTCTTATTCACATTGATATTTTTACTTCAATTTGTAGCACAACTCTGCTTACATAATAACCAGTGTTGTTGTTGTTTTTTTTTTTTTTTTTTTTTTTTTTTCAGGTATATGTACAGATATTCAGGTCAATTTAATGTGAGAATAGACCAATAGAAATAGGAGGGATAAGTTATGATATCACTGAGGCTGTAGCACACACCTGGGTGTGGGAACAAAAAAGTCAGGAATAAATTTTTCTGTGACATACTGTGATGTCACAATATGGTGTCAGATTAAGCACACCCACAGCTCCTCCCTTTCCATCACTTCGCTGGTTTAAGGATCTCACTTGATAAACATGTACTGTACAGGGAAGTGGGGGTCATGCAGTACCTGACAAATTCCCACGTGGGTAATTTCTTCTCAAAATAAACTTGTCCACAGGGCACAAGAACATGTAAAATCACTTAGCTCACCATTAGGCTAATCTGCACAGCCTGATATTTACCTACCATATTTCCAGCTCATAAGATGCTACAAGCGATTAGACGCACCCTATAATTAGCAAAGTATATTTTGGAAAAAATTATTTTTGCAGATTCAATAGCCTTCCCTACTGGCAAGTCCAAGTCACTGGCTGTATGCTGTCATGTTTCTTACTACCACAGCTAACTATCACTTTATGGACATGTTATAAAACATGTGTTGGTATTCTTAATTAAATTTACCTGTTTTTGGAAAAACAAATATAATTATATAGGTACAGTCAGCTAAAGATGCATTGACCCCCACCGTGGCTCTTGTACTCGCAATTTTACTTGGCAATACTTGGTGAAGTAAGGCTGTATGTAATGGGGATTGTGATTGGTGGATCTATTTTCGGCTGTATCACTGTCAGGATAAATATTAAACACTCCAAAGGTAGAATTTTTATAAAAATAAACTATTCATTGTTATTTAAGATCATGACAAGTTTCCAGATGTTCATATATTTGCTTAAATAATGAAGACAATTTTATCTGAGAATCTTGTGGCATCCCTCATTGTAATCAAGTTGCCAATTCATTAATATAATTTCTTCTTTATTTCGGTAAGCAAATACTGTATACGAATATTTGGGAACTTGTCATGATCTTAAGGGGAGAGTGTAGTTTAGATCAAAGAAAAATTAAGAAAAAAAAAATCATAAAATATGAGAAAATTCCCAAGCAAAGGTGTTGCCTGTGGCTGTATCTGGGTGGAGTTTTATGATAATATTCGTAATATTTATGCAGTTATTTATGGTTTCCCCCCCTCCCTCTGCCCCCAACCTTCCTACGTCCCCTTGGGTAGACATATGAATGATCTTGGTAAAATATTTTTCCCCCAAAATATTGAATAAATAGAACATAAAAGACTATAGAAATTCATTTCAGGCAACTATCTTCTTCTCTGGCGAGTATAGGGAAGGGAAGACAAACAGTCACGTGTCATCAGAAGGTCCTGGACCTTGTCAAGGAAAGGTGTCTACAGTCAACCCTCGCTTTACGTGGTCCCACATTCCGCGTTTCCACGTTAACGCGGTGCCCTGCCAGAACCTAACGTGCTCACATTACGCGGAGAGTGTCCGGCGCGACGCTATTTTTAGATTCGCCCCACCCGCCTGCCTGCCTGTGCTCTCGCCTCTCCCTCCTCCTCCCTCCCTCCCTCCTCCCTCCGCCTGGGCAAGCCGCGCGGTAAGGTTGCGCAATGTGTGTCTTTGTTGCGTTATCACTGACGTCATATGACTGATTGGCCATGCATCCCTACCCCCCTCTGCTGCTAGCTGTAATTGGCTTAAAGTATTATGACGTGTCCACCCGGGGGAGGGAGGGAGGGAGGAAAGATGATCCTTGACCTAGCCGCGCCAGTTTCATCCCTCCACGCCAGACCGTGTAAACGTGCATCCATTGTTCTCTAAAATGGCTTCCGCCGGACCACCACCCCCAGAGAGAAACCTTTCCTTACCTGGACCCAGCGGCACTAAGCCAAAGAAGACACGACGTTCCTTAAGCTACGAGGTGAAGTACAAGATCATCCAAGAGTTGGAGAAAGGAACAAGGCAGGTTGATTTGGCGCGCCAGCATGGTGTGAATGAATCTACGATTCGAACAATAAAGAAGGATGCAGCCAAGATAAAGGAGCACATGAAGATCACAAAGTCTACAGGTGCTTCTATGATCAAGACAGAAAAATTACTTGTGAGGTACTTGGTGCGTCAGGCGCGACGGAACATGGCGGTCGACACGCGCTCTGTTAAGGACTACGCACGTGAACTGTACATTGCAGTGGCACGAAAGATGGGAATTACAGAGCCCAAACCCTTTAATGCTTCCTCTGGGTGGTTACAGAGGTTTAAGATCCGGAACAAGATCACCAATATAAACATTGGTGGTGAAGAAGCGAGTGCTGACCGTGCTGCGGCTAGGGAATTTCCTCCGTTTTTACGTGAGATTATGGAGGAAGGACAGTACAGTGACGACCAGGTGTTTAACATGGACGAATCTGGTCTTTTCTGGAAAAAGCTACCTTCCAAGTCCTTCGTTGTAAAGAATGCCAGCAAGATTCGGGGCCGGAAGATGCAGAAGGAACGCATCACCGTCCTGTTTACCACCAATGCCTCCGGTATCAGTAAGCTCAAGTTATCGGTGATCCACACAGCACGCAAGCCGCACGCCTACAAAACCATGGACATGACCAAGCTAAATGTCCACTGGCTGACCGCACGTAAGGCGTGGATGTTCTCTACACTGTCCCTCTCCTGGTTTGATGACTGTTTTGTTCCCGATGTAAAGAAATTCTGTGAGCGACAGAATGTGCCATTCAAGATTTTGTTGCTGCTGGACAACGCACCAGGACACTCGCCCCTACTGTTAGATCGTCACCCCAACGTAAAAGTGGTCTTCCTTCCTCCCAACACTACGTCTATATTACAGCCCATGGACCAAGAATTAATCTGTAATGTAAAAGCTGCATTCTCTATGAAAAAATTCAAACTCCTGAACGACTACACCAACACCAGGGAAGCGTTGCGTAACCTGAGTGACACCACCGCCAATAGCAAGAGCGAAGAAGATGAAGATCAACAGTTGGCACAGCAAAAAATACTGTTCAAACAATTCTGGAGAGTATTTAACATCAAGAAAGCTGTGGACTTCTTGGTGGAGTCATGGGATCAGCTGTCTATTGCTACAATTCGTTTTGCATGGAGACATGTGTTGCATGGAATACCAGGTGAGAGGAGGAGTCAATCTGTGACTGGTGAGGTTCAGACTGTTGCAGTAGCAGTGGACCTTGCCAGAGAAGCTGTGCAGACTGTTACAGTTCCAGGCTTCTCCGAGACCACCAACGACGACATCCTGGGGGTGATAATGGAACCTGATGTGACTACCGACGAGATGGTAGATGATGATGACGACGTCAGTGAAGAGGCAGGTGGTGCGTCATCCCAAGAAGAACAACACTTATCCCATAGTAATGTTAGGGGTGCCATCGAGTGTATCGAGAAAGCCAAGCTCCTCCTTTCCGACGACCATGACGCAAACAGGTATGAAATCTTCACTACCCAGCTGTTGCAGACTATGGAACTCTACTTCAAGGTGTATCACGACAACATCAACACCAGCCGTCAGCAAAGCATAACAGATTTCTTCGCCCGCAACCCACCACAGCCAGCCCAAGCCAGTGATAGTGACAGTGAAGATGACTTTGAGGGATTTGTCAGGGAAGCCCTGACAATTGTAAGTGACAGTGATGGTGATGCACCTAGTAATGGTGATTCACCTGAGGGCTAGTTATCTGCCCTCTGCCTCGGAACCAGCCTCCATCCCCGTATGCCGACCCATCTCTTCTACTAACGTAAGTGTTCCACCTAACTTTTAGTTTTCCTAACCTAACCTTTATTTTTCCTATGTTAACCTTTATTTTTCCTAACCTAACCTCTTCTATATTACTTGTTTTTTCATACCATCATAAAGTTAAGATAAAATTTTTACTACAACATAGTTGTGTGTCGTCAAAAAGTGGAGTTTGGGGGTCGGCCCGGACTCTATTTCAATTAATCCCACATGTTATGTTATTCACTTTACGCGTTCCTCACTTTCCGCGGGACCCTGCGGGTTACATTAACCGCGTAAAGTGAGGGTTGACTGTACTCTGCTGCACTGCACAACTTGCCTCACTTGTACTGCTGTACCAGGCTTCTCTCCTCGAATATCAGGATGGCTTGTGATTCAAAACATAAAAGAGAACAAAAGCATTGCTAAATCCAAGAGGATGAAAGAAGAAAATATTCGCTAAAACTAACGACGGTAACAGCCGTCTTGGGACAGAGGCAGCCCAGCCCCAGCTTTCCACTACTCGAAGTCCCCTACCCTCTACCTCATGTAAAGAATTTAACTGGATTTCAGTTGGAGATGTAAAAATACACAAAAAACAAGTTATTACATGTAAAATCAGCTCAGAATGAGCACTTACACAGGGGAGAAAGGTTGAGAAACTTTATTGGCCTGTATCTCAAAATGAACTTTTCCAACACTCAGATTGACAATTCTGTCAGTTTTTGACCGATTTCGATGAAACAAACACTCAGCAGAGGAAGAACCTTTCCTCAACATAACTACAGATTCCAAATTTACCTATCTTGTAAGATTAATTTTTGGTTGAATATTTAATCTCGATATTTTGACGAAAATTTCAACCAAACTTTAAAAATTTATCTCCTTAAAACCAAAGACAAAAGCAAACATTACGCCCTGAAATATTCAATGACAATACTAGATTTCTTAGTCAGGGGTGCCATTTCAGATTTTGCTTAGGGGGGTAACACCATTACATGCAAAGAGTAGGGGTCAAAATCCTGCTCCATAGTACTTGGCATTGACCTTGCAAACCTTTGACGTGGTGACTGCATAATTAATTACTAAATTGTCATGATATATAGTATAGTAAAACGGATGTGATGAATAAATCCAATATTGTTTTTTAATTTTATTAAGAGAACAATGACGATATCAGCAAAGCAAACTTCTTTACCAACATCAAGAGTACAACTCTTGAATTATTGACCAAATAATTGTATCAGCTAATATATTGACAAAACTAGATAGTGAAATATCATCAGTGAAAAATTCAGAATAGGATAAATCTTTGACATACTCAGTCTACAGCTAGTGGCTATTAACTGTTCTTACATCAGAGGGTAACGGCGATGCTTCAGTCGAGCAAAATTATCAGCCAGTTCTTCCGTATTGAATGATTTAACCATTTTCTGTTCATTAGCCATTAAAAGTAGACTGGAAAGGCGGTCATCACCTGTCGTTGTTCACGGGTAATCTTTGACGTGTTTTAGCACTGAAAATTATTTTTCATTGCCCGCAATAGTAACAGGGAATGGCTAATAGTATTCGTAGCAAATTGAGTACTTCAGAAAAAGCAATCGGTAAAGCATTTAGATTCTGGTAGTACTGTACACAGCAAATAGGGCCTCAGGCTTCTTCTGATCTAAGAATACCTTTGCAGAATGCAGTTGTGAAGATAATATAACTGAATCAATGTGTGCATTGTAATGTTTAGAAAACAAAGCAAGCTTTTCTTAATATTACTTTGAACCCAAGGATTTTTTAAATGCTAAGATCGTCCTTTTTCATTCAGAGACCCCCTCGGCCTAAGAGAATCCCACCTTGGTCTCTGGAAAAAATTACTAAATTTCTTATGGAGCCTAATTACAATATAAATCTGAACAGAGATAAATTACTATAGAAAACAGCCTTCCTTCTAGCACTAGCAACAGGTATGAGAATAAGTGAACTGATTTCAATTTCCAATAATCCATCATTATTGGTATTTTCTGAGTAGGATGTTACCCCTTTTTCCTACTGAGATCCTGAGAAAAATGAAAGGGAAGATTTCCAAGCTCAACCTATTAGGATAAAACACCTAATGGATGAGACAAGAGTTCCTCATATATTGTTCCCAGTTAAAAATCTTCAGGAATGGTTACCCAGATTCCCTAATCGAGGCCCCTATGTTTTCTCATCCAGGGATGGTAAGAAATTGTCTAGTCAAATGACAAAATCTTTATCTCAATTAGTGAATCAAGCAGACTCTGGCAAGAAATTTTGGGCACATAACACTAGGAAATATGCAGGGTCTGTGGCCTTTCTGCGGCATATGAGCCTCAGTTAGATCAAGGAAATGGGCTTTTGGAAATCTTCTAAAACTTTCAAGGACAGCTTCTTCATCACCATAATAAAGTGAATATCCTAATTGAGATTTGTAAATTAACATTTTACCTTCCGGTAAATGTTGCTAATTTTGGAAATATTCTACACGGTTTTAATCATAATCTGGACCTAAGTTAGCGTAGCCTTGTATGCAAAGTCACCTCCCTCTCCACCTCTTGCTCGGGTATTCAAGCTAAGCGTCGCATTCTGGGTTGAACAAAAAGCCGTTTTTTTCTAAAAACCAGTTTCTGTGATATGACCCAGAATGTGACGCTGATAACCCACCCATCTCCACCCCTCGAGAGTTGACTTTCATTCACTACTCGCTCTAAGGCCTAAGGCAAGTGATGGAGGTGGCAGTGCATGCGATGGGGGGTGAAGGAGGGGGTTTCGACAATTGCAATTAAATGCCAGGTAGCGATATGTCCTAATATTACCTTTTAAGTAATTATTAGATGTTTTAATTGCCTGTATGTTGGTCTGGCGAGTTATTGTTAGGCATTAACATACCTAAACAACTAGGAAGGGAGAAATATGTTAATATTCTCACCTGCTTTATCTGCTATGCACTTGAATCTCATGCAACAAAAGACTGCGCAGAAGAAGGCCATACTTTCCGGAACTGCAAGAATCAAGCCAAAGCATGTATAAACTGTAAAAATTGGAAGGAACCAGGATTTAAGACCCACAGAACCCTCGCAATGGCCTGTCCATGCAAAGAGAAGATAAGTGAAAAAGTAGCAAAGGAAAAACAACAAGAACAGAAGAAGAACACAACATATGCTGCTATTGCAAAGAAAGTAGTTGAAGAAACAACGCAACCACAGAATACCACCAAAATTGTACTGAGTGAATACGAGACTACAGAGTGCTCATCTCCCTACTATATTCTCACGTAATGAACATAGGGAACCCAGGCACGTTCGAAACAGAGATGAACAAAATGCTTGAAAGAAACAATCTCCCAACAATGAGTTTCCCAGATAACCCGGCCTCTGGATTTGTGCTATAAGCGTCCCGCCTAACCAACCCAGTAACACCACAGGAGACAGACTAATCAGAAGAAAAAGGAGCAGTAGAGCAAACACCAGCCACAACAGTACACGAAACAAAGGAAGCTGACAAGACAAAGCCACAAATGATCAAAACATCCACCCAAAGTACAGTAGAGAAACAGGACCTTCAAAATACCATCCAAAGAGAAACAGGTGCTGTAAGGAAAAAAGTTTCAACAGCAACCATGGGTACCGAGGACGAGTAAACGCTTCAGACATTAGATTATGCAGACGACTGTGAACTACAGTTTCACTGGTGATAAAATATTAGTCGCTAGTGAATGCAAAACAATGCCAGACATAATACAAGCCATAACAAAACAAGAACTAAAATGGACCTGAAGCACCAGTAGAAGCCTACCTCATAAACCAAAGAATTAAAATAAGGAGACACAACTTAAAAAAAGAAGAAGAATGAAAATCCCAAAGAATCCAAAACGAACTGGTTCCGGACAAGCGATCCCCACCTGCGCAACAAATAAGGAAGAAAAAATCAAAACACAATGAATAACGAAAAACACAGAACACTTACCATCATACAACACAGCGTCCGCAACTGGGAAACAAATAAAAACAACCTTGCAAACACATACATCGGCGTTGATCCGGACATAATTTTAATAAATAGTCACGGCAATTCAAATTCCAAGAAAATAAAAATATTTGGATATACAACCTCCCAAAGAAATAAAACAGAAGAATTAAATGATTGCGTGGCCATTGCTGTAAAACACAGACTCAAACATCAAATCATCGATGATTTCGAGGACGAATTCCCGGGAATCAAAATCACTACCACACTTGGAGAAATAGCAATAGCCACAGCATATTTACCGCCAAGAAGGAACTACCTACCGGCCCCAGACTTAATAAAACTATTGAACTTCAACTGCCCAACATACATAATAGGAGATTTTAACCCAAGACATCTGATACTCGGCCACAGAAACAGGAACAGGGTAGGCACTGCACTGCATGCCATATTCATACGACATTCATTATTCATTGGCATTAACAAAACAACAACCCCAGACAAAGTCTTCACCAATAACAAGGCTTTCAGTGATCCCTCCGTTAACTAGTTACCTTCCATAAGATTCTTAACTTCGGTTAACGAGCAATCCCTCGATTAACGAGTTTTTTACAAGCCGACCTCAACATGTTTTCGCTTGCATTTGGCGGTCCACCACCTGTAGTATTAGTCCGCTAATACAGTAATTGGTTTTAGGGCTTAAATTCCTTACTATTTTAGTAAATATCAAGAAGTTTATACTATTCAATAATTTTAAAAGTTTAATATTAATATTTTTTAGTCATTCTAACAATTATTGAACATAATTGAAGGTAAAGAAACTAGTTTCTGGAACGCCATCCAGCCTGTTAACACACAAACAGGTGTTAGTCTCTCTCTCTCTTTTCAGTGGAGGTAACATATTGCTTGAGACTCTGTTCAACTAAATGCTTTTTTTGTGTTTCCAAGCAAATTATGGGTCATTTTGAAATTTATTTAACATATTGACAATATATAATGCAGTGCAGTGTTGATTTAAAGAAAATAATCTTGAATTACACCAAGAGAACTTATATTTTATGGGTGAAATGGCGCCATGGGGTGACTTCTCTTCCACCCCAATGCCTTCTCTTCTCCCTTCTCCTTCATCCCATTCTAATTCCCATCATCATCATCATCATCATCATCATCATCATCATCATCATCCAGGAGCCTTCTACATACACACCTCAAAGTAAGTGTGCTTTTCTACATTTTTTGTTGAATTTAGGCAATTTTCTGTGAGCTGGAACCAATTACCCAAAAACCCATTGAAACAATGGTTTCGGTTAACGAGCAACATGCTGGAACGGATTGTGCTTGTTAACCGAGGAATCACTGTAAAACATGGACCTCTAACTACCAGTGACCACATCCCAATGATAATAAAACTATCTACAAGCCCAATCCAAGTTCCAACAACTCCACGTTTCCAAATGCAAAAAGCAGACTGGGAAGGTTACAGGAAGCAACTAGAACAAGTCAATATCCCAGATCTCCAAGGCAAAATACTAGAAGATATAGACAACAAAACAGATACCCTTATACAGGTGCTCCCCGACTTACGACGGGGTTAGTGACCCAAATCCAGGTCGTAAGTCTGACATAGATAAAAAATAAATAAAAATAAAACCAAATTCAAAAAATTGTTTTAAAAAAAAAAATATTCTACAATGAAGTACAGTACAGTAAAAGTAATAAATAATGAGGAATGGATACAGTACAGTAAAAGTAATAAATAATGAGGAATGGATACAGTACAGTAAAAGTTATAAATAATGAGGAATGGATACAGTACAGTAAAAGTAATAAATAATGAGGAATGGATACAGTGTGACAGCACTTACCTTTAATGTAGTCAGCTGAATGCACACGGGGCCCCCATAATTTTCTAATTACCGGTATACATGGAGACTACATTAACTGGAAGAAGCAGAGGAGGAGACAGGGCTGGGTGGGTCATCAATGTTGCTTTCTTCAGACGGGTTTATGTGCTGTGGAAACTTGCTGGTTGAAGGTATTGGATCATCTTGAGGGAGTGAAGAGGCAGCACTGGTGGGGCGTGAGGAGACAGCACTGGGGGACTTCTTTAAATAGATGTCCAATTTAGACTGCGCAGTTTGCTTTTTCTTTTCATTATAAATTTCTCTGTAGCAAGCAAGTGCCTCTTGGATCATTCTGTTAACTTTGTCATAACACTCATAATTTTGATCCATGCCATCAAACATTTGCATTCCTTTATTAATTGTAGCAAATGCCTCTGCCATTGCTTCACTGAAAACTTTTTGGGGGTGCAGTTCCTTCTTCTACATTTAGACAGGCTTCTTCCTCTGCATCTTTGTGTGCTTCCAGTTCGATGAGATCTTCGTTACTGAGCTCTTCTGCTACACTTTCAACCAACTGTTCAACATCTTCATTATCAATTTCTAACTGAAGCTGTTTGCCTAACTCCACTATCTTGTTACTAATATCCAAAATAACTTCATTTTCATTAATTCCTCCAAAACTGTTCACATATATTTTCAGGATTTTCTTCCATATTCCATTCTTGCAATGTTTTGTAGCCTGATCCCATGCTGCACTAATGTTCTTTATACATGACAAAACGTTGTACTCCTTCCAAAACTCTGAGCGTTTTCTCACCTTCAGTAGCAGAAACAGCCTGAGCGAAGGTCGTACGTAAATAATACGCTTTAAAGGCAGCAATAGCACCTTGATCCATGGGTTGGATGACAGAGGTAGTGCTAGGTGGAATGTACACTACCTTAACATCAGGGTGCATGTCGTCCAGGTGTGGTGGGTGTCCCAGAGCATTATCCAAACTCAGCAAAATCTTGAATGGAATCCGTTGTTACAGACAATACTCCTTGGCTCGAGGAATGAAACAATTCATGAACCAATCCTCAAACAGTACAATGGTCATCCAGGCTTTCTTGTTTCTGCGATAAAACACTGGCAGTGTGTGCTTGCTGACATGTTTAAAAGCCCTGGGGTTCTCTGAATGATAGATCATGAAGAGCTTTAGCTTGAAACCAGCAACATTGCCCCCCTAACAGAAGTGTAATTCTGTCCTTGAATGCCTTGAATCCTGGCATTGTTTTCGCCTCTTCGTGGATGTATGTCCGCTCAGGCATTCGCTTCCACAATAATCCAGTCTCATCTACATTGAATATGTGCTCAGGCAAATAATTCCTTTCCACAATCACATCATCTAACTCCTCCTTAAAAGCTTCGGCAGCACCAACATCAGCACTAGCTGCCTCTCCACTCACCTTAACATTGTGTAGACTGTAGCATTTTTTAAATCTATTAAACCACCCATGACTTGCTGTAAAGGTTTGCTCACATTCATCTCCTGCCTGCTCCTTTGGGTCTTTGGAACAGGCTTCTTCCTTTAGCCTGTAAGGTTAGAAGGCTTAAGGGCACACGCTTCTGTATCTGGTCTTCTATCTATATCACCAATAATTTTTCCATATCGTGAATAGGACCTAGTCTTTTCTTCGAAATTATAGTTCCCTTTATAGGTGTTGTTCCTTCACAACATCACGAGTACATTCCTTGTCCTTCAGAATAGTGGATATGGTCACGTGAGATTGTTGCTACAGTTTTTCCATTCTCATGCTGCATTGTTATCTTCATTTTCATCTCAAAAGTAATTGCCTGTCTCCTTTTCTTTGGAGCACCACCAGCACTCTCACTTGTATGCTTTCCAGTCATTATAAAGTCAATTAAATACGATAATAATGTAAGTTCACAGCGCGATCAGTGTAGGATATGATAGCCAAACACCAACTAAGCTCTGTACTGAGTGAGTGTACCCACACGGTGACCCAAGCCAGCCACGCTCTCGCTCAGGATGGAAACGTTTCGGTATAGAAAATGCGCGCGTCATTTGAAAAAAATTTTGGTTGCGACTGCGGCGGTCGTATGTCCCGACGGTCTTAAGGTCAGAGCAGGTCGTAAGTGCGGATTGACGTAAGTTGAGTCAGTAGTAAGTCGGGGACTAGCTGTACTTAACATCAAAAAGGCAATGGAGAACAATATACCAATCACAACATATCGAATGCTACCTCACATCAGGACAACTTATGAATTGTGAATGCTACAAGTACAATATAATAACATAATGATGTACAGTATTACCCGCTTTACACGGTTTCACTTTCCGCGATTTCTCATTTACGCGGTACCTTGCCAGAACCGGACTTTCACTTTCCGCGGTACATCTACTCATATACGCGGTGAAGTATAATTTTTTATTTTTTTTATTTAGCTCATAAAATTCATACAAATTACCCGGCCAGAATATAATTTACATTGCTGGAATTCTTACAATATGATGATCATTTTTAATATAAACATCATGGATTTTGCATTAGACATACAAATTTTAGATCTAATGTAATAATTTGGTTTGCACAAAGCAAATATTTTATCTTTGTGCAAAATATATGAAGTTTACATTCAAAATATTCCCTGACCTGCAAGGAATCCAGAAATGTCAACTATATTATCCTAACTTTAGTCTGAGGTATTATTTATTACTAAACGTTAAAATCTAGTGTTTTCACCCAAACATTTCTCAGAGAGGTAGGAGCTAGTGAGCTGGGAAGGGGGGGGGGGGAATTTGAGTCCATTATTTGAATGGACATTAACCTGGCGACTGTATTTCTCTTAAATATTAAATGTGTGAGCATACCATCATAAAATTAAAATGTTATTTTTACTACAACATAGGTATTGTGTCGGAAAAAGTGGAGTTTGGGGGTCGGGCCACTCTCTATTGGAATTAATCCCATATGTTCTGTTGTTCACCTTACACGGTTTTCACTTTCTGCGGTACCCCGTGGGTTCAATTGACCGCGTAAATCGGGGTACTACTGTACATTCAAAACTATCCACCAACAACAGAGCTTATTAGAAACTTGAGGCAAATACAACAAACGTTAAGAGATGAAAGTCTGACAATGCACCAACAGATATGGAACGAAGGGAGGTGGTTGCTATGAGGAGTTATGCTGAGGCTTTAGCAGGGCCATGGGAGATGGCAGAGAGTAATGCAGGATCAGAACAGGTTCTACAGCAGCTAGGGACTCTGAAGAAGTGTGTCGAAGAAACGACAATTAGCGGACATACTGTTAGGGGAGAGGAGGAACAGCGGGAACGTTTCCAGAGCAGGAACAATGTAATAGTTTTTGAGGTCCCTGAGAGCCAGGCGTAGGGAACTGAGAGTAGGATAACACACGATAAGATGCAGTTGAAGAATATTTGTCCAAAGGTTCTGAAAATGCCATCAACCCCTCAGGATGTGAGGAGGCTGGGACAAAAGCAGGGGGATAAGCCTCGCCCCCTCAGGATCACATTAGTGAGCGAGGAGGAGAAATGGGAGGTTATTCGGCATAATGTGTTGTCTAATGGTAGACACTGCTGCCATATGGCATCAGGAAAATTGTGACCAAGTCCCAGGTTGCTGATCTGACTTTCTGCCTCATTTACACACAATTGCAGGGTCTCGATTGTTTCTCTTACCATTGACAACACAACATACATATATTGTTTCCCCTAATTGATTTTTTTTATAGTTCTATATTATTATTCTTACAGTGTTATTATTATTGTTGCTATCATTATTATTTTATTTTTATTTTTATGATAAATTTTATTTACTCTGAATAATTATTACATTTTTGCCCCGCTGTGGGTCAGTGACCTGTACCCAGATGGGCTAATCCCCATAAAAAAATAATAATAATAAAAAATTAAAAAAAAATTAGCAAGGAGCGAGGCATCTGGGGAGTGTGTATTCATTCACCCAGATCGCACGGTAATGCAGAGGGAACAGCACAAGAAGTTCCTGAAGATCCTGTTTTGTAAATGCCTGGATGAACAAAAGGTCCCCAGTGAATGGAAAGTGGCTTATGTGAGTCCTATCTTCAACAAGGGCGATGGTCACTCCACAAACAACTATAGACCGGTGAGCCTGAACAGCATAATATGTAAAGTACTTGAAAGTATTATCAGAGATGGAACAACTACTACGAAACAACCTTGTAAAGGATTGCCAACTCGGTTTTATGCCGGGACGCTCCTGCTTAACACAATTGCTCAAGGTATTGGATATTTGGACCTATATTCTGGAACGGGGTGGTAATATCGACAATATTTACCTAGATTTTGCCAAGGCTTTCGACAGTGTACCCCACGAAAGGCTGAAAATCAAACTGGAAGGGTACGGAATTCGAGGAAATATCCTAGCGTGGATAGAAGACTTTCTACATGACCGCAAGCAGTGTGTGGTGATTAATGGCACGAAATCATCATCTGTACCTGTCACAAGTGGGGTACCACAGGGCAGTGTATTTGACCCGCTGTTGTTTGTTTGTTTCATAAATGACATGCCTGATGTTGTACACTCCTCCATACAAATGTTTGCCGATGATGCCAAGTTATTTCGGGAAATTAAGAACCAAACGGACTGTGTAGAGCTGCAGAAGGACCTCTGTGGGCTCCAGGAATGGTCGAAGAAATGGCTGCTGAGATTCAATGTCATGAAGTGTAAGAGGATGCACCTGGGGCGTACCAACGGTAAGGAGGCGTATCATATGTCCCAACTGGATGAAACTGCACTATTTGAAACTGAAAGTGAGAAGGACCTAGGTGTGTATGTTAACAATGAACTGAAGTTCTCGGGCCATTGCGAGAAGAGGGTAAATCAGGCAAATAAATTATTGGGTCTTATAAGGTCGTTCAGATATCTAGCGGTCCATCCCTCGTAACGATCTTCAAGAGTGAAGTGCTTCCCCATCTGGAGTACTGTCACCCCATCTGGTCCCTGAGATATGCTAGGGACAGTCAATTGGTTGAAAATGTTCAAAGGAAGGCCACCAGACCGGTGCCCTGCACTTGGGCACCTCACCTACCCTGAGAGATTGGAGCGCCTGAACTTGCCTAGCTTATACTACAGACGGGCAAGGGGTGACCTAATTGAGGTGTATAAGCATCTCAAGGGGCACTACTCAGTCGAGTGTCCTTACTTGGAGCTGGCGGACGCTCGCTCCACAAGGGGTCACAGCTCAAGATTGAAGAAGCCGCAAGTCCAGAAAACTGTGAAGGCAATCTTTTTTGGAGTGAGAGTTGTGAACTCTTGGAACAATCTACCAGAAAGTTTTGTGACAGCACCGAGTGTGAGCTCTTTCAAGACCAGACTTGACCAACACTGGAGCAGGTTCAGGTACATTCAGGAGCCGGTGCATGCCCAGTACTTGCCAACAGTGCATAGCAGAGACGTGACCGATTGCCCAAGCGGCTAACGAGCCGATCATTTGGTGAAGAGGATAAAATAAAAAGAAAAGTAACAGAGACGTGACCGATCGCCCAAGCGGCTAACGAGCCGATCAGTGGTGAAGAGGATAAAAGTAAAGTAAAAAGTAAAAAGAAGCAGAGGAGGGAAGAGTCGAGGAGGAACGGGCACGGGTTAACATGGGTTATATTCAGGGGAGGGTTGTGGAAGCAAGTGTGCAGACACAGAGCCAGGGGGCAGCAGCTATACCCCCACCCGGTATTCTGCCCATTCTGGGGTCACTAATCCTAAGGGGATAACTTAACTCTACTCTTAATTTTAAGGTCGCTGCCCCCAGACCCTCTGGACAGTATGTGGCTTGTTAGGTAGCTGACAGAGCAAGCCAGGCATTGGGTTTGGGTTTTTTCATTGACCAAATCAAGAGTGGGAAGAAGGATGAAACATCAATCATGACTTAACTAATTTATTCCTTATAAAACATATTGCATCCATTTACAATGCAAAAGAGTTGGCTTTCATCAAATAACTACTATTATCATCTTCATTCTTCATACCAACCTTTGACCTCCTTACCTCGTTCATTCCTTCTTACCATAACACCCAACACATCAGGCTGCACCACATGTTAAAGTATAGCACCACATGTTACATTATAGCACCACCTCTCGGGTACACTCCACACCTACAAGTATGGAACTCTTCGGTATTCTTCAGGTACACATACCAGGTACCTCATCCACACTCTACTCTTGTCAAGTAGATGGGATACTTCCCAGGTAGTCATACCAGTACTGGTTCCCCGCCTGGTATTCTTAGGTCGCTACGTGGCGACCGCGAAACTTCTCAAACACACAATTATGTTCTATCCTGGGTGGTCATATGTAGGGTATCCACAGATTTACAGTGGAGGTGCATAATGGCCATAAGCAGAACACACCACACCCGGTGGGTTCCTCACAGTGGAGCAGTGGTGGTGGCTTGGCCGACGCTCTGGACGCGCACCTGTTTTGGTGAGAAGTCGGGCGTCACTGAGAATAATGCCTGAGGAGCTTTTATCACCACGCATTATTACAACTGTATTACTTCACTTTATAATATTAGGCCAAGTTTTAAGATGTAAAAAACTGCTAGATAAGTCTCTGAGTGCTGATGAAGCACGATAGAGTTCACTGACCTGTTTCGGTGAGAAGACCGGCGTCACTAAGGGCGATGCCTGGCTTCTCACACTGAACTAGACCTACAGTTTCCAATCTTTAATTTTCACTTTGACATTATTCTGGTTCTCACATATACACTTTCCTATCCATTGTGACCTTATGCCTTATACTTATATATCTTCATCTTAAATTACATACTAAAGTAAGGGTCTGGTTTGCTAGTTCCTGGGGAAATTCATTAGGTTATAACAATACCTCGGCACCATAGCCCGGGGCGGCCTAGGCGCCAACAGTTCACATATGCCTGATACATTATCCTTTTTCCAAATCAGTGTTCTCAAATCTTTTCATCTGATATCTGTGGTAGCTATGTTCACTAATCGTTCACAGACGTAAATAGTATGACCTTCAGACACGGTCTACACTTATCCCATGTAGTACACTAGTCCGTATCAATTGGACCTTCCCAAGCATCGTATAGACACTTTGTGTTCTCCTTTATATCACAAGTACATACACTTAATATTATATGACCGTACCTTGGTACAATTCGTATAAAACAACATACAATAGGTGAGTTATCCCTTACAAAGTTTCCCGTTTTCTACCGTTTTCTCTGACTACAAGCGCGGTGGATTTGAATGTTATGTAGCATAATATGAATTAAAGAGATATTAAGAATGACAATGATGTACGCAGTACACCGGGAGGTGGTACCATGTAAACAATGACATTTTTAACTACACCCTGCAAAATGCAGTGTACTTAGCAAATGCTGCCGCTTCTGAGAATGGGGGGTCTGAGTTACTAGTAAGAGCAGAGACGTTACTGAGAACAAATTCTGGCTTGAATGTCATGTACACTAATACTGACATGTTGCTTGGTTCAGAGAGAGGAGTTTGAAACACTACTGAAGGTACATCAACCCGATATTGTAGGAGTTGTAGAAAATGTACAATAACAGGAGAATCGACCCTGAGGAATGTGAGTTTAGTATGCTGGATATGACTCATATACGAACCTTTCTCAAGAAACTTGCAAGAGGGGTGTGGTTATTTATGCTAGGCAAGACCTTAGAGCCAGCCAGGCGAGGGTACAGGGAGAGGATGTTTTGAAGAGTCCAAGTGGTGTAAAGTTAAATTAAAGGGAGGGGACTTACTTATCGTCGGGTGTATCTACAGATCCCCAAACTGTGGCCCACTAAATCAAAGGAACTTAAGAGCCTTAATAGACAATACAGGGATGCTTAACCCAAGCCACCTCCTTATCATGGGGTACTTTAACTATGGCGACATCGACTGGAGAAACGAGTCCACCCCGAATGACTTGAATAACCCTGCTACTCTTTTTGTAGAAACTCTGAGAGATAATTTTCTGTTCCAACATGTTAGAGACCTAACATATTACAAGGGGAGCAAACCCCCAAGCCACTAGACCTCATCATATCAAACGAGGAGGGTATGGTGGCCAAACTGGAACACCTTGCCCCAGTTGGCACCAGCCACCATATAGTGTTGTCATGCAGATTTAAATGTTACCTACTTCAAGATAAGGCCAGACCAAGGTGCAAATATTACAAGGGAAATTACAACAGGATGAGGGAAGAGATGAGGGGTATCCACTGGCCTGACTTATTAAGGCACAAGAATGCAGACACTACGCTGAATATCATAACTAGTAAAGTGACCCATTTGATCGATAAATATATACCCAAGACCAAACCCAGTGCCTCTAGGAATACGAGGGGATCCCTACACATGAACCATGCGGCGGTCTACAAAGTTAAGAAGATAACCCAGAAATTCAAGATGTGGGTTGGGTCAAATGATGAGCAGGACAGGAGGATGTATGCAAGAGCCAGAAACCAAGCAAAGGCAGAGTGTAAAAGGGCTGAAAAGGAGTTCCAGTAAACTGCCAGATTCTGGGGTCACTAATTCTAAGGGGATAACTTAACTTTATTCTTAATTTTAAGGTCGCTGCCACCAGACCCCCTCTGGACAGTATGTAGCTCGTTAGGTAGCGGGCAGAGTAAGCTAGGCATTGGGTTGGGTTTTTCATTGACCAAATCGATAGTGGGAAGAAGGGTGAAACAACATACATGTCTTAACTAATTTATTCCTTATAAAACATATTGCATCCCGTCAAAATACAAGAAGAGTTGGCATTCCTCAGAAGAACAACTATGATTTTAGTTACACTGCCCAACCAAATACGTCTTACATTAATTGCATGTCATTAACATATCCATTCCTCATAACAATCATTGACCTCCTTACCTCGGTCATTCCTTCTCAGTATAACACTAAACACATCAGTATAACATCACCTGGTACATTACAAAAAGAGTTGGTCTTCATCAGGAGAACAACTATTATTTTCATTACACTTCTCTTGATGAGCAGATGGGATACTTCCCTGGTAATCATACCAGTATTGGTTCTCAAGTATACAGTGATTTTTTCCTATCCTGGGTGATGATATGTAGGGTATCCATAGATTCACAGTGGAGGTGCATGACCACGGTGAGCAGACTCACCCCACATGGTGCGTCCCCTCACTGGGGAGGTAATGGCTGACGCTGCATGGTACCTGTGTTGGGTGAGAGGGCAGGTGTCACTGAGGGCACTGTCCTGCGCCTCTCACTAAACGAGGTCTACAATTTCCAATCTTACTTTTCACTTTGATTTTATTCGGATCCTCTCATGAACACTTTCTTATTTATTGTGACCTTATGCCTTATAATTAGATACTCTGTATCTTAATCCGAAATTACACACCAAAGAAAGGTTCTGGTTTGCTAGTTCCTGGGGAGATTCATTGGGTTATAATATCAATGCGGCACGCCCGAGGTGGTCTAGGCGCCAACCCAAACAAAGCCTAGCGTCATATTTTCATGGCGTGGGTATACAAGATATTCTCTTTGAAGCATAGTTTCTGGATCACTTCCAACACTTCACATAGGTCTGATACATTTATCCTTTTACCAAATCATTGTTCTCATGTATTTTCATCTGAAGTGATATCTGCGGAAGCTATGTTCACCAATCGTTCACAGACGTAAATAGTATGACCTTCAAACCACGATCTACACTTAGCCCTTATAGTACACTAGTCCAGATCAGTTAGACGTTCCCAACCATTTTATAGATACCTTGAGTTCTCCTTAACGCTATGAGTACATACACTTAATATTATATAACCGTACCTGGATACAATTCGTATAGAACTAACATCAACATTCAGTAGGTGAGTTATCCTGTAGTGGATCCTCTCCCCTACAAATCCCAACTGAGCTCCGGCTGCGCGCCTACCAGCCAATCAGCGTACAGCCAGCTACGCCAAGAGACTAGGTCTATGCAGTGGACATAGGGGTACGATCGCCGACCTAGTCTCGACCTTCAACTTCCAGCTCAGGATCAGAGAGTTTCACACCTTACACGTCCTCTCCCGTGATTGGCCCTCGCGCTACGAGCACCTCAAATCCTGAGGTTTCTAAATCACATAAATACGACCCCGAGGTCATGCAGCAATTTCCATGTGGGGAAAACATTGAGACACAGGCCGTCAAAGTAACCCTCCAAGAACGGGAATTAACTGTTCACAACATCTACAAGTACCCAAGGGGCTCACTGGAGGCGACTCAATTATTCGCTTCAGCCGCTGACCACGCCACACTCATAGGAGGGGATTTCAATACACATCATCCCTTCCTAAGCTCGGTAAGCCCCACAAATGAAGACGGCCTACACCTAAACACCACCTTTCAAGACACACCTGAAATCTGCCTTCTGAACACCGGAAAGCCCACCCACATTAGGGGAGGAAGGCTAGATGTAACCTTCGTCTCCAGTGCACTGCAGCCTTCGGCCTCCTGGCAGCTACACCCCACGCTGACCAGCGACCACTTTGCCACCCTAACAACACTGAAGGTGAACAAACTGCCCACTCCACCCCCGCCGAGATGGAGATACAATACCCAAAAGGCAGACTGGGGACTCTTTAAGAAACACCTGGCTAAGTGGCGCGAAAAATCACAGCTGGCCGGTGCAGCACCCGTGGACGAGACAACCCTCCACCAACAATTGGTCGAGGCATTTCACCAAGCGGCAGAAGAGGCTATCCCAAAAACAAAACCCACATCAAGACAGTACAACGATTACTGGTACTACTGTCCCAGGGTGAAAGAACTCAACCACAGAGTGAACATGGCCCGAAGAAACTACAGGAGACATCCCACGGAAACAAACAGACATCTCCTGCAAGTCATAGTTAAGGATACCAGGGAAGAGAAGGAAGAAATAAAAAACGTAAGCTGGCTCAAGTGGTGCTCCAAACTGAACGAGCACACCTCTTTCGGCAAAATGTGGGCCCAGATCCGAAGGGCATCTGGGAAGGCAACAACCACCACCACCAACCCATCCCAACCCAGAAGAGGAAGCCGAGAGACTTGCAAAACTGTTCTCTGACCGAGCAGCAACGAAAAACCTCCTGAGACAGGCGGAGGAGACACAACAGCGTCTGTGACAGGTCAGACTCCAGATGATCGAAGAGGCCTGCAACAGTGAAGATGACACCGATAGACCTTTCAACCAACAAGAACTCCAGAAGTCGATAAATCGAAGCAAGGACACAGCACCAGGGGCCGACAGGATAACCTACTCCATTAGGGTGTGTCATACGGAGGCGATTTTTTTTTTTTTTGAGTTTGAAAAATTGGCCCATGGTATTAATGATGTAGTTCTATGTGCAGAATCATGTGATATCTTCAGATTTGAAAAGTTTTCATTTTTTGCTAGGTAAATTTTAACTTGAAATCTTATGAAAATTCAGTATTCCCACCCTTTTACCAACACCACTAAATAGCTTATTTAAGTAAAGTAAATGTATCAGGTTAATTTATTAGGATGAAAATGATCCAGAATAGTGAAACGAATGATCTTGACACATTTATTAAATTTAATATTCCTTTAGAAAACAAAATCATCAAATACAAAACCGGTTTTACTACTACGACCGGTGTTGCTGCACACCATAGAGAACATGTCTTTCTTGCTTCTGTTTCTACTCATCACCTCCCTGCTGACCACCTGAGCTCGGATGTAGCCTTCCCTCCTCTCCTGGCTGTACACGTGACTGCTGGCCTCGCTCACTTGCTGTACACAACGCTCTATACTCTGGGTGTGCGAGGGCCAGGCAGGGACATGCATGGGGTTGTCCAGGAAAGCTCTGACTTGAACATTGGTGAGGCTGCAGGTAAGAGGGGGCTCACTGCCAGCCTGGATGTTATCCAGATCTATGAGATCAGTGAGGGTCTTGGCACCTAGATTGACTTCAGGAGTCTTCCTGACCCTGAAGGAATCGTCACCAACTGATTCGTCATGCCCAGATCCTCTCATAAGTCTCATATCCAAGATCTTTTTGACTGCCACTCTTCTCTCCTCCTCATCCTTACTGCAGAGCATTGTCTGCAGAACTGCCTTGGGATGAGCATACCAGGAAGATCTCCTCACAGTCTGCTCCACAATCTGAACAACCTTCCTTGGCTGACTCCTCAGGAGCTCAAGCTGGAAGAGAACATGCCTCGGACCTTCGGAGAACGATGACTTGACCTTGGTGTTGAACCAATTTGGCAAGTAGACACTCACGATGAATTGGACAATAAGTCTCTGGTTGTGAAGCTGGTTCCCTTTCAGTTTATGATGAGCGACCCAAATTCTGCAGAACCTGAGAGCCGTTGTGAGCCACCTAGAATGTGAGACTGGACCTATCTGCAGGTAAGCAAGTCTATCAGGCATGACCCCAGTTTTGATGGCACTGCAAATCATGTAACCATAGTACTGGTCAGTACTCAGGTTGTCAATGACAGTATGTGCAAGCTCAACGAGTGTAGGCCAACTGTGATTTTTTCAAAGCTCGGATTTATTTCTAACTCAGTGGCAGAGTCCAGCATCTTGCCAAGAGGACCAGACCATCTGTTGTTTGAAAGAGTCTTGCCATCCAGCTCCTGGATCAGATGTCTGAGTGGCAACTCGTTGGTGTGGAGGTCACAAGTTATCCAGACCAGCTTCCTCCCAATCTTCCGCTCTATCCACTGTATGACCCCCCCTTGCCACCCTGTGTTCGTGTTGGTGCTGTCCTCTCGAATGGCCTGCAGGGTCTGGTCTACGTTCCTCTCTCTGAGCCAGTTCACAATGTTATCTGCCACTATCTCAGCTGGTTTCCTGATGTCATCTTTCTCTGGAGTGAAATGCCACAAATACTTCCCTCCTGGTTCACTGCAGCAGGAGTAGTGTTCCTCCTTCACCATGGCAGGGAACAACTTGTCAGTATCTCCAACTTTCATGAACACTTTAGTGTCATCCCTTCTCCCATCAAAGAACAAACAATTGATTCCATTTTCTCTTATCCCCTTATCAAACTCCTCTTCTAGGTTACTGACAAGTTTCTCCTGAGCTCTCCTTACTTTGTTATGATCTATCACCAGGTGAACATCATCAGGTGTTATCAAACCACCGTCAACCCAGGCAGCTGTTGCTATCTCTGCAGTTTCTCTGAGACCAGTGTGGTGTCGCATGCTGGCCAGAGCTATGCTCGGGATATCTTTCCTATTTCGAATCTTATGCCTGGAAGGTTTGGGATCATTATTTTCTGGGTTGGGGACAAAGTCACCATTCTCCTGGTCAGCACTCGGATCAGCCATGCGGAAGTCATTAAACTCTGAATCAGCTTGACTCCAATCATC
The DNA here is from genome assembly GCF_018991925.1 of Homarus americanus. NCBI lineage: Eukaryota > Metazoa > Arthropoda > Malacostraca > Decapoda > Nephropidae > Homarus > Homarus americanus. Next base: position 4,670,692 of record NW_024711292.1, on the reverse strand, counting down.
GGCCTTTTTTACCTCACCCCTGGGCCTTCTCAAGTCTCTTTTCCTCGGCAACTTTTCTCCTCTTCTGTCTCTCTGTGGCAGCCTCCTGTCTCTTGGACTCCGGAATATCTTGGCTAGAAATCATGAGAGCCCCTATACTGCCAGTCTTCTCTCTCTGTGCTTTGACAAATGCCAGTTCGATCACAGGAATCTTCAGTTCACGCTTGCAAATACAGGAGATGTGGGCCTCGGATTTACAGTCACCATCGCATCCAAACTCAGGACAGAGAACAATTGGGCACTTGCAAGTAATTATGTCAAATAACTGGTCCAGTTGCTTGGCAAAGCTGTCCTTAACTGCAAGTTTTCCTCTCCCAAGAGAGATATCTCTTGCCTTTTTCCCAACTGGCTAGCAGTCTCTCACTAATCTTCTTCTGACTTGTTATGACTGGAGGCTTGAACTGAGCGTAGCCAGAGGTACTGTGCCAAGACAGCTTTGGTCATATCACTGGCAATGTCTTTGTTTGTGTAAGTTCTTTGGTTCTTTTCACTGATTTGCCTGATTAAAACACCGTATCTCAAAGCATCTCTGAATGTAGGCAACTCCGACTTCAGGAGCTCTCTCCCAGACCCAAGATAGTGACTGAGATGGTTGGATTTTTGGTTCCTCGTCCTGACACAAGCAGCCATCGCAAATATTATCAACTTATAAATGCATCAGAATCTGAAACAGAAAAAATATTGTTAGTTGGGTTGTTAAAGAATGAAGTCAGAAAGCAATGTTCACTATTTAATTGTAATGCACTAATGCAGCTGTACGTTAGATTTTCGATAAATTTCACGCTAAAATTTACCTAGCAAAAGGTTGCAAAATATTGAAACTGAAATTATTTTCTGTTTATATACACTAAAATCTACCAAAAAAGTGATGGGCCATTAGTTTTAGCTGATCTTCCCTCCTATGACACACCCTACTACTCCATGCTTTCCCATGCTGGAAAAGCCGGACACGAGGCTTTGCTACAAGTCATCAATGCTTCGTGGACAGCACAAAGACTTCCACCAGAATGGAAGAAGGCAGATATACAGCCCATTCCGAAGCCCAGAGAACCAGACAAACCGAGACCCATCTCCCTTCTCAGCTGCAAAGCGAAGACGGAAGAAAGAATAGCTCTCAACCGACTCAAGTGCAATGTAGGCAGCCCACACCCTCACATTTTTGCTTACACCGAGAACACCGGCACAGGCAACAACATCGCCGAGATACTCAGCACAGTGGACAATAAACCAGCTTTGGTGGTCTTCCTCGACCTGGAGAAGGCCTTCGAACTAACAAATCCACTGGCCATTATAACGACGCTCGCTGAAAAAGGCATCAAAGGAAGGTTGCTGGGGTGGATCCAGAACTACCTCACGCCGAGAGAAGCAAGAGTACGCTTTCAGGGAGCAACCTCAAGCTACAGGGTCCATGAAAAAGATACCCCACAAGGAGGCATCCTCAGTCCAATGCTGTTCAATGTCCTGATGGAAAATCTTGTCAAACTTCCTTTCAGACAAACAGCCAAGCTCCTATGCTATGCAGACGACTTACAGCTCATAGTAAGAGGATCAAACAGACTAGCCAACATGCAACACGCACTCCAACTTATAGAGGAGGAGTGCAACAGACTTGAACTCAAGATAAATCCAGCCAAGTCGAAAGCGATGGCCATCTGCACAGACACACCAGACATGATGCTCTCCATACAAAACACGCCGGTAATCTGGACCAACACCCACCAGTCTCTTGGAATCTGGTTCGACCAGAAACTCACTTTCAAGCCGCAACTCGAGTGTCTCAGGCACAGGACGAAGAGCAGACACAACATAATGAGGTCGCTCACCAGAACAACCGCAGGAGCGAACATACACGTGCTCAAAGCCTACTACACAGCCATCAGATCTCTGGTAGATTACAGTGCTCCAGCACTCATTGGACTGAGAGAAGACCAGATAGCTAAGCTAGAAGTTATCCAAAATAATGCTCTCAGGACCATGCTCGGAGCACCCATGTGGACCAGAATTTGCAATTTGCAAATGGAAACTGAACTACCACCCCTGGCAGTACGAGTCAAGCAGGTGACAGCCGGTCTCCTCGCCAAAATCTGTAGATCAGATAAGCCCACAACTGCCAAAACGCGAATCAGTGCTTCCCTCCACCTCGACCACAGAGTGCGAGGGGCCACCTGGTCACACGAGACAAGCGAGGTCATCCGACACCTGCAAGCAGAAACACTCGTCAAGAACAACCAAGACATACGAGACAATGGTTACGTAGTTCCTCCATCATGGAGCCCTCCACCAGCCACATTCAAAATTACCGACCTAGGTGATAGCAAAGCCAGCCTCCAGAAGGAGGACCTCAAAAGAATAACTCTGGAAGCCATAGCCACCGAGACACCGGCTGATGCAGCATCATACTTCACAGACGGCTCGGTGGATCCAAAACATCATACATCCGGAGCGGCCTTCTACACCCAAGGTCAGACCCTCCGATGGAGACTTTCTAATGACTGCTCCACCCTACAAACAGAGTTGGTAGCAATCTCAAAGGCCCTACAACACGCTGCAACACAACACAACAAGTCCATCATAATTCACACGGACTCGAAATCGGCCATGCAGGCGCTGCAACACAATCAACCAAGATACAACGTCCACATCATAACCTCGATCCTCGCACAGCTACAGGAATTCCAAAGACAAAACCGCCCAGTCATCTTACACTGGATTCCCAGTCATGTAGGGATCAGGGGAAACGACGTGGCAGACGAAGCAGCCAAGGCAGCCACACGTTCCAGTAGCGTACACATTCAAGTTCTAGCAAGCGTGCAACAGATCAAGAATCACCTCAGAAAGACTAGCAAGCTCCACATACAAAAGAGCTTCCTTCATGCATTCAACGCTGGTTCCCAATCAGCCAAATGGTACCTGGCTGCTACAAAAGGGGAACCACCTTTCGAGGACAAGAAAACACCAAGACAATCCCAAGTTAGCCTTCATCGACTACGACTAGGGTACAAGTGCTCCTGGCAGATGATCGGAAATGACGTCATGGAATGCACCTACTGTCAGGAGCCAACAGCCAACCCACTTGAACACTATCTCCTCGACTGCGAAGTCACACAAAGTCTCCAAAACAGAACTCAAAACTTCCAAGAAGCACACACAACACTAGCAGCCACTCTAACCCGAAAGGCCCAAACAAACCACATTCACCACCTTCTCCGGGTCATCACACGATACCCACCACCCAGATAGCTTAGAAAGTATCCTCTCCCAGCAAGTGCGGACCCCACTTCGGGGGGCGCGCCACTCCGAAACTGACCACGTCCAAGAGTGGGGGTTGGTGGTAAGCATCCACTGATCGGGGGTCCGCTCACACTTCCAACCTGCAGTATCCCTTTCTATCTGCAGGTAGGACAACCTCCAATCCCAAATCCAGTCTGGCTGCTCCAGGAGCTCCAGCCGGAACCACCAAACGGGCCGCCTATAGGCAAAGGCCCGTGTCGGACTACGGTCCGACAATCTCAACAACAACAACAACAGCCGGGGAGGTCATTCTACACTCGGCTACCGGACCAGCAACATCTCTCAACAGCTCCTCACCACCCAGCTTCCTCAGAAAGCTCCTCGCCCTACAGGACCTCTTAGCAAGTTACTCCTCACCTAGTAACTCCTAAGCACTTCACTGTACAACAATATATATATACAGAAAGAGCATTGTGAGTTTCTATTCTCCCTCATTCCTGAGTGTGAGATATCTACATGTACGTACGTTTGTGTACCCATACTAAGAGAAAATAGACAACTAAAGAGAATTGACAACTGGCCACATACAGTACGCTACAATCCTTTATCAACGTTTCCCGTTTTCTTGAGATTCTACAAGCGCGGTGGATTTGAATGTTATGTAGTGTAATATGAATTAAAGATTTTTTAGGGATGACACTGATGTGTGCAGTACACCAGAGGCTGGTTGCAAGCGAGGTCAAGTTAAACCTAAAGGCGTTTTACCCTTATGCAAAGGCAAAATTAAAAACGCGAGTAGGAGTATCAGACCTGAGGCTTGAAGATGGTAGTTATGCAGATTCTGACCAGGATAAAGATGAGGCATTGAACAGCTTCATTTCCTCAATGTTCACAAGAGAGTATGCGATTAACCTTCCTGCGTTTGAGGACAGATGGTTCGACACAGCACTGACCCACATTGTGTTCATAGAAGAGGGTATTAGAAATAAACTCAAAGCTAAAGGTCCATAAGAGTCCCGGCCCTGACATAGTGCATCCCAGAAAGCTAAGAGAGTTGTGCTCACACTCGGTGCCATCACAACACTTCCTGGTAGATTGTTCCAAGAGTTCACAACTCCGAAAAAGTTTGCCCTCGCAGTTTTCTGGACCTGCGGTTTCTTCAATCTTGAGGTGTGACCCTTTGTGGGGTGAGCGTCCACCAGCTCCAACTAAGGACACTCGACTGAGTAGTGCCCCTTGAGATGCTTATACACCTCAATTAGGTCGCCCCTTGCCCATCTGTAGTATAAGCTTGGCAAGTTCAAGCGCTCCAATCTCTCAGGGTAGTTGAGGTGCCGAAGTGCAGGCACCAGTCTGGTGGCCCGCCTTTGAACATTTTCAGCCAACTGACAGTCCCTAGCATATTTCTGGGACCAGATGGGGTGACAGTACTCCAGATGGGGAAGGACTTCACTCTTGAAGGTCGTTATGAGGGATATCTGAATGACCTTCTTATAAGATCCAATAATTTAATTGCCTAATTTACCTTCTTCTCGCAGTGGCCTGAGATCTTCAGCTCATTCTCAACATACACACCTAGGTCCTTCTCACATTCAGTCTCAAATAGTGCAGTTTCTTCATCCCGTTGTGACATATGATATGCCTCCTTTCCGTTGGTACGTCCCAGGTGCATCCTCTTACACTTCGTGACATTGAATCTCAGCAGCCATTTTGTTCGACAATACTGCCAGCCTGGGGTCACTAATTCTAAGGGGAAATACTTAACTCTAAGCTTAATTACAAAGGTCGCTGCCACCAGACCCCCTCTGCACAGTATGTAACTCGTTAGGTAGCGGGCAGAGTGGACGAGGCATTGGGTTAGGTTTTTCATTGACCAGATCGATACGGGGAAAGAAGGGTGAAACCATAACATGTCTTAACTAATTTATTCCTTATAAACTCTATGGTAACAAAAAATACAATTGCGCTGGCCTTCCTCAGAAGAACAACGATGAGTTTGGGTACCCTGCTTACAATATCATTTAACACTTCGGACTGCTTCACCTGTATGGAATATAGCACCTTGGGTCATCATACATAGAAACACCATCTCACCTCCCTGTAGCTCCATCTCAACACACCTGTTACACTCCACACCTGCAAGTATGGGGCTCCTTGTAATTTCTAGGTATACATAACAGGCACCTCGTTCGCACACCGTCCTCGGTGGGTAAAGACGAGGGCTTCACCAAGAGACATACCAGTACTATTTCTACGCCTGGTATTATAGGTCGCTCCAAGTGACGACCGCGGAGTTTCTCAAGCGTTTCCTTATTTGTTCTACTCATTTGGGGTGGTGTGCTGGGGATCCACAGGTTCACAGTGGAAGTGCATGACCACTGTGGTGTGGCCTTCACAGTGTGGTCATGGCTGACGCCCGGTAGGCGCTCAGAACGCGTCGTCCTGTGTTGGGAGAAGTCGAGGCATCACTGAGAATACTGCCGGAGGGGCTTTCGTCACCACACATGAGTGCACTATGACTTCACTTTATGACAGCAGGCAAGGTTTTAAGATGTAAAAACTGCTAGATAAGTCCTTTTTAGGGCTGAATAAAGCATGATGAAGGACACTGACCTGTGTTGGGAGAAGTCGAGGCATCACTGAGGGTGAAGTCCCGACTCCCACCCCCCTCTCTGTTTAGGCCTACAGTTTCCAATCTTCAATTTTCACTTTGGATTCCTATGGTTCCCACATCTCCATTTTCCTACCTATTGTGACTTCATGCTTTATAAATACATATCTTAATCCTAAATTACACACTAAGGTAAGGATCTGGTTTGCTAGTTCCTGGGTAAATTCATTGGGTTATAATATCAACGCGGCACACCCGAGGCGGCCTAGGCGCCAACCCAAACAAAGCCTAGCGTCGTATTTTCATGGCGTGGGTATACAAGATATTCTTTTTGAAGCATAGTTTCTAGATCACTTCCAACACTTCACATAGTTCTGATACCTTTATCCTTTTTCCAGATCATTGTTCTCATGTATTTTCATATGATATCTGTGGAAGTTATGTTTGCTACACGTCCACAGACGTAAATAGTATGACCTTCAAACCATGATCCACACTTAGTCCTACAGTACACTAGTCCGGCTCAACTGGACTTTCCCAATCATCTTATAGATACCCTGAGCTCTCCTTAATGCTATGAATACAGACAATTAACATAATATAACTGTACCTGGGTTCAATACAACACATGGTCTAGTAACATTGAGTAGGTGAGTTATCCTTTATCAATGTTTCCCGTTTTCTGAGATTCCACAAGCACGGTGGATTTGAATATTATATTGCGTAATATGAATTAAATGGGGTTTTTAGGAATGACAATGATGTGCGCAGTACACGACCATTCTTGGAGCTCACAGAGATCCTTCTGCAGCTCTTCACAGTCCTCATGGTTCTTGATTTCCCGAAATAACTTGGCGTCATCGGCAAACATTAGTGTGGAGGAGTATACAACGTCAGGTATGTCATTTATGAAACAAACAAACAACAGCGGGTCCAATACACTGCCCTGTGGTACCCCGCTTGTGACAGGTACAGGTGATGATTTCGTGCAATTAATCACCACACACTGCCTGCAGTCTTGTACAAAGTCTTCTATCCACGCTAGGACATTTCCCCGAATTCCGTACCCTTCCAGTTTAATTTTCAGCCATTCGGGGGGTACACTGTCGAAAGCCTTGGCAAAATATAGATAGATATTGTCGATATTACCACCCCTTTCCAGAATATGGGTCCAAATATCCAATACCTTGAGCAATTATGTTAAGCAGGAGTGCCCCGGCATAAAACTGTGTTGGCAAACCTTTACAATGTTGTTCCGTATTAGATGTTCCATCGCGGCATCTCTAATAATATTCTCAAGTACTTTACATATTATTTTGGTCAGGCTCACCGGTCTATAGTTGTTAGTGGAGTGACGATCGCCCTTCTTGAAGATAGGACTCACATAAGCCACTTTCCAAACAATGGGGACCTTTTGTTCATCCAGGGCTCGGCAAGCCCGTTGCACACCTCCCGCCTATCAGCCGGGAGGTGGCTGATATATATAGAGTATATACCTTAAGCATGCATGTGCTGATAACAATGAACCAGAATGTGAAACTGTGCACGTCCCTGAAGACAATGTGGGTGGAGTTGTTATGTTCCTTGTTACATTTTATACTTTTCCCTTTATCCTCTTTACCACATTTTGCTGTATTTTTTTAACTTTTACTTTTATCCTCTTCACCACTGATCGGCTTGTTAGCCGCTTGGCGATCGGTTACGTCTCTTTTCATTTATCTTCTTCACCAAAAGATCGGCTCGCTAGCCGCCCGGGCGATCGGTCATGTCTCTGTCACGCAATGTTGGCAAATACTGGGCATGCACCGGCTCCTGAATGTACCTGAACCCGTTCAGTGTTGGTCAAGTCTTGTCTTGAAAGAGTTCACACTCGGTGCTGTCACAACACTCTCTGGTAGATTGTTCCAAGAGTTTACAACCCTCACTCCGAAAATTTGCCCTCACAGTTTTCTGGACTTGCGGCTTCTTCAATCTTGAGCTGTGACCCCTTGTGGGGCGAGCGTCCAAAAGCTCCAAGTAAGGACACTCGACTGAGTAGTGCCCCTTGAGATGCTTATACACCTCAACTAGACCACCCCTTGCCCGTCTGTAGTATAAGCTAGGCAAGTTCAGGCGCTCCAATCTCTCAGGGTCGCTGAGGTGCCGAAGTGCAGGCACCGGTCTGGTGGCCCTCCTTTGAACATTTTCAACCAACTGACAGTCTCTAGCATATTTCAGGGACCAGACGGGGTGACAGTACTCCAGATGGGGAAGCACTTCACTCTTGAAGATCGTTACGAGGGACGGACCGTCTAGATATCTAATCGACCTTCTTATAAGACCCAATAATTTATTTGCCTGGTTTACCTTCTTCTCGCAATGGCCCGAGAACTTCAGCTCATTGTCAACATACATACCTAGGTCCTTCTCACATTCAGTCTCAACTAGTGCAGTTTCTTCATCCCGTTTAGACATATGATACGCCTCCTTATCGTTGGTACGCCCCAGGTGCATCCTCTTACACTTCATGACATTGAATCTCAGCAGCCATTTCTTCGACCATTCCTGGAGCCCACAGAGGTCCTTCTGCAGCTCTTCACAGTCCGTTTGGTTCTTAATTTCCCGAAATAACTTGGCGTCATCGGAAAACATTTGTATGGAGGAGTGTACAACGTCAGGCATGTCATTTATGAAACAAACAAACAACAGCGGGCCCGATACACTGCCCTGTGATACCCCACTTGTGACAGGTACGGATGACGATTTCGTGCCATTTATCACCACACATTGCTTGCGGTCATGTAGAAAGTCTTCTATCCACTCTAGGACATTTCCCCGAATTCCTTACCCTTCCAGTTTGATTTTCAGCCTTTCTTGGGGTACACTGTCGAAAGCCTTGGCAAAATGTAGGTAAATTTTGTTGATATTACCACCGCGTTCCAGAATATGGGTCCAAATATCCAATACCTTGAGCAATTGTGTTAAGCAGGACCGCCCCGGCATAAAACCGTGTTGGCAATCCTTTACAATGTTGTTTCGTATTAGATGTTCCATTGCGGCATCTCTGATAATTCTCTCAAGTACTTTACATATTATGCTGGTCTGGCTCACCAGTCTATAGTTGTTCGTGGAGTGACGATCGCCCTTCTTGAAGATAGGACTCACATAAGCCACTTTCCATTCACTGGGGACCATTTGTTCATCCAGGCATTTACAAAACAGGATCTTCAGGGGCTCGGCAAGCCCGTTGCACAACTCTCTTAGCACTTTAGGATGCACCATGTCAGGGCCGGGACTCTGATGGACCTTTAGCCTGGACAGTTTATTTCTAATACCCTCTTCTGTGAACACAATGTGGGTCAGTGCTCTGTCGAACCGTCTGTCCTCAAACGCAGGAAGGTTAGTTGCATCCTCTCTTGTGAACACCGAGGAAAAGAAGCTGTTCAATGCCTCAGCTTTATCCTGGTCAGAATCTGCGTAACTACCATCCTCAAGCTCAGGTCTGATACTCCTATTCGCATTTTCAATTTCGACTTTGCATAGCGGTAAAACGAATTTGGGTTTGATTTGACCTCGCTTGCAACCAGCCTCTGGAACTCCTTTTCAGCCCTTCTACACTCTATCTTTGCTTGGTTTCTGGGTCTTGCATACATCCTCCTGTCTTACTCATCGTTCGACCCAAAACACGTCTTGAATTTCTGGGTTTTCTTCATAATTCAGTCGACCGCCGCATGGTTCATGTGTAGGGATCCCCTCGTATTCCTAAAAGCACTGGGTTTGGTCTCGGGTATATATTCATCGATCAAATGGGTCACTTTACTAGTTATGATATTCAGCGTAGTGTCTGCGTTCTTGTACCTTAATGAGTCAGGCCAGTTGATACCTCTCATCTCTTCCCTCATCCCATTGTAATTTCCCTTGTAATATTTGCACCTTGGCCTGGCCTTATCCTGAACTAGGTAACAGTTAAATCTGAATGACAACACTATATGGTGACTGGTGGCAACTGGGGCAAGGTTTTCCAGTTTGGCCACCATACCCTCCTCGTTTGTTATGATGAGGTCAAGTGGCTTGGGTGTTTGCTCCCCTCTGTAATGTGTCGGGTCTCTAACATGTTGGAACAGAAAATTATATCTCAGAGTTTCTACAAAAAGAGCAGCAGAGATATTCAAATCATTTGGGGTGAAGTCGTTTCTCCAGTCGATGTCGCCATAGTTAAAGTCCCCATGATAAGGAGGTGGCTAGGGTTGAGCATTGCCGCGTTGTCTATTAAGGTTCTTAAGTTCCATTGATTTAGTGGGCCACAGTTTGGGAATCTGTAGATACACCCGACGATAAGTAAGTCCCCTCCCTTTAATTTAATTTTACACCACTTGGACTCTTCAAAAACATCCTCTCCCTGTACCCTCGCCTGGCTGGCTCTAAGGTCTTGCCTAGCATTGATAACCACACCCCTCTTGCAAGTTTCTTGAGAAAGGTTCGTAAATCAGTCATATCCAGCAATACTAAACTCACATTCCTCTGGGTCGATTCTCCTGTTCTTGTACAACAGTTCTACAACTCCTACAATATCTGGTTAGTGCACTCTCAGTAGTGTTTCAAACTCCTCTCTCTTATCAAGAAACGCGTCAGTATTAGTGTACATGATATTCAAGCCAGGATTTGTTCTCGGTAACGTCTCTGCTCTTAGTAGTAACTCCGCTCCCCCCCCGCCCCATTCTCAGAAGCTGCAGCATTTGCTAAGTATACACTGTATTTTGCAGGGTGTGGTTAGAAATGTCTTTGTTTACAGGCGCTCGCCTCCTCCTGTCCGGTAGACGGAGCTGGTGCCGCCTAAGCCTAAGGAAGGGTTGGCCTAAGCAAAGGGCTTTACTGAAAATAAGCATTTGATATCATTATCGGCTATACAGTATTCCCTTACTGTTTACCATTATTGTTTACTGGATATTCCCACGGTCTGTGGACTCTGTATACTATTGTCTGTTCTCATGCTGAACTGTATACCTGCATAATGTATACAGTATACATGTCTTAATTGTAAACCTGTATGACATTTTACTCAATAAATTTATTATTATTTTTATTATTATTACAGAGTGAAAAGGGCAGGTGATTATTATGCTCGAGGAAAGAAGTTTACTGTCGATGATACTTAGAAGTTGATTGAATTTGTGCGCCAAAATGAGTGTCTTTGTGTGACAAACAAAACAATTTATTTATACTGCACTTGTGCACTTACCTTCAGTATTCTTTAAAACTTAGCAATTGTTTCATCATTTCACTCAGAATATATTGTGGGGTTTCGAGATGTTGTCTCACACTCAGGATGGGTTGGAGAAAGGAAACTCACAATGCACTCTCTGTATATATATTGTATTGGATGTACAGTGCAGCTTGGTGCTGGGAAGCTGCTGCGTGGTTAGAAGCGTGGAGTAGAGAGAGCTGGTTGGTGAGGAGCTTGCTCAGAGGAGGTGTTGCGTGGCTGTAGGTAGAAGAAGAGGGCAGGTCACGGCGAGGTGAGGTCTTATATAGCGGAAGTAGGCATGGCTTGATAGCTGACCTCCGCTTTGTCAGACGTCGCTAGTAGCCGACCTTAAGCCACGAGGCATTGGCTGGGGAACCCGAAAAGGGATCTGCTAGTCAGCGACAAACGGCAGTTGTAGTTGTAGGGGAAATTTCCACTACAATATCACAACTTATTTTTGTAATGCATTCATATAATACATTTAGAAACCTAGCAAGTGCTATTTTATAACTTAACTCATTAAGCATCAAAGGAGATTGGAGCGCCTGAACTTGCCTAGCTTATACTGCAGACGGGCAAGGGGCCACCTAATTGATGTGTAAAAGCATCTCAAGAGACTCAAGGGGCACTACTCAGTCGAGTGTCCTTACTTGGAGTTGGCGGACGCTCGCCCCACAAGGGGTCACAGCTCAAAATTGAAGAAGCCACAGGTCCAGAAAACTGTGAGGGCAAACTTTTTCGGAGTGAGAGTTGTGAACTCTTGGGACAATCTACCAGAGAGTGTTGTGACGGCACTGAGTGTGAGTTCTTTCAAGACCAGACTTGACCAACACTGGAGCGGGTTCAGGTACATTCAGGAGCCGGTGCGTGCCCAGTACCTGCCAACAGTGCGTAACAGAGAGCCAGTACATGACTAGTACTTGCCAACAATGCGTGACAGAGATGTGACCGATCGCCCAAGCGGATAACGAGCCGATTAGTGTTGAAGAGGATTAAAAAAAAAAATGAAGCTTATGACAGACCGCATCTATAAAGCTAAGGATCTTCAGGAATAAAACTACAGCCCTTTAATCACAACAACAACGAGTGAGTACATGCTTACATATGACTATTGCATAACTATAAAAAAAATTGTGATTGTGTTGCTTAATACATTTCATAAAAAATCCATACACACACACACACACACGACCACCGACGGGTCAAGACGGGTCAGACGCACCTGGCGCTGCTCAGCAGCAGCCACGTCAACTATTATGTTGGCCCATACCAACTCCCTCCCCTGAACCCTCCTCCCCACCGGAATATCAACAAGTTCTCGCCAGAAGTTACTATTTCATTTGGGAAAGGAATGGAACCAGTGTTGAAGAGTGGTGAACAGTGCTTAGTCAGTGAAAAACAACTCGGCAGTTGAGTCTTACCCAAGCTAACCTTCACACAGTAGGGTCCCAGGTACCCAGTGATAATTCCCCTGAGACTCCACGATAGAGAAGCCTGGGACCACACCTCACCCACTTGAGTGAGTGAAGTCCTGTGACAACTGACCACGTGGTGTCCCCATGATGCTACGACACCACATAGTGAATGAGTTGCTACAGCATCATGTGAAGTTCCTCATAACACCATCTGTGAGGGAATTACTACACCACGTGATGCCCCTCATAACACCATCTGTGAGGGAATTACTACGCCATGTGATGCCCCTCATAACACCATCTGTGAGGGAATTACTACACCACATCACGCCCCTCATACACAATCTGTGAGGGAATTACTACACCACATCAGGCCCCTCATAACACCATCTGTGAGGGAATTACTACATCATCAGGCCCCTCATACACCATCTGTGAGGTAACTACTACATCATCAGGCCCCTCGTAACGCCATCTGTGAGGGAGTTACTACACTACGTGTCTGCTGTTCAACACCTTGGAGTGGATTTCTCCCCTACAAACGCTGTTTGTCGCTGAGTAGCCGACCCCGCGAATTCCACAGTGTGTGCCTCATGGTCTAGGTCAACCAGCGCCGCCCACGGAGCGGGGGTCAACTATCTACCCACGCCTACCTCCGCTATAAAAGACTTGACCTCATGGTGACCTGTCTCTTTTCTACCTACACCAACCAGCCAGCAACACCTCCACCTCCTCCGTCGCTGCCTGGCGGTCCTCGCTCCCGCCGGCGAGCATGGTGACCCACAAGCTGGTCCTCCTCTGAGCATCCTCACCAACCAGCTCTCTCTTCTTCTAGCTACAGCCGCGTCAAGCAACACCCCCTCCTCCTCCGTCGCTGCCTGGCGGCCCTCGCTCCCGCCAGCGAGCATGGTGACCCACAAGTTGTCCTCCTCTGAGCACCCTCACCAACCAGCTCTCTCTACATCACGCTTGTAACCACGCTGCCACAAAACCAGCACCAAGCTGCATTGTACATCCAATACGACATGTATACAGAGAGCACATTGTGAGTTTCCTTTCTCCATCACATTGTAGCGGATTTCACCCCTACAAACGCTGTTTGTCGCTGAGTAGCCGACCCCACCAATTTCCCAGTGTATGCCTGGTGGTCTAGGTCAACCAGCGCCGCCATACATCACGGAGCGGGGGTCAACTACTAAGCCACGCCAACCCCCGCTATTTAAGACCTGACCTCGTGGTGATCTCCCTTTTTTTCTACCGACACCAACCAGCCAGCAACACCTCCTCCGCCGCTGCCTGGCGGCCCTTCCTCATCCTCCGCCTGCCTGGCGGTCCTCCCTCCCGCAAGCTGTCCTTCTCTGAGCATCCTCACCAACCGGCTCTCTCTACATCACGCTTGTAACCATGCTGCCTTCCCAGCACCAAGCTGCATTGTACATCCAATACAACATGTATATAGGGAGCACATTGTGAGTTTCCTTTCTCCATTCCATCCTGAGTGTGAACCAAACATCTTGAACCCCACACCATCCTGAGTGTGAACCCAAACATCCCATACCCCACAACCTCAGCTCACGTGATCTACGTGTGAAAACATTGATCTGTATGTTCACTGTATGTTCCTTCACCTTTCTCTTATGAAGGCTTTTGTTAAACCACCAATGTATGTAATAAGTCATTTATGTCCAATGTATATTTTCAGCCTTCAGGCTGCAAACTTTTTCAATAAACCGTTTATTATTATTATTATTATTTTTATATTATATGTATATATATATAAATAAATAAATAAATATATATATATATATATATATATATATATATATATATATATATATATATATATATATATATATATATATATATATATATATCATGTAAATCCACAATGAAAACGTGGATAAGATAAATCTTGATAAAATCACACGGGAAAATGGAAACAACGGAGTACCTGATGTAGGTACTGTGGGGTATGAAATGTTTGGTTCACACTCAGGATGGAATGGAGAAAGGAAACTCACAATGTGCTCTCTATATACATGTTGTATTGGATGTACAATGCAGCTTGGTTACAAGCGTGATGTAGAGAGAGCTGGTTGGTGAGGATGCTCAGAGAAGGACAGCTTGTGGGTCGCCATGCTCGCCGGCGGGAGCGAGGACCGGCCAGGCAGGAGCGGAGGAGGTGGTGCTGGCTTGGTTGGTGTAGGTAGAAAGAGAGGTCACCACGAGGTCAGGTCTTAAATAGCGGGGGTAGGCGTGGCTTAGTAGTTGACCCCCGCTCCGTGATGTATGGCGGCGCTGGTTGACCTAGACCACGAGGCATACACTGGGGAATTGGTGGGGTCGGCTACTCAGCGACAAACAGCGTTTGTAGGGGAGAAATCCACTACAATACTCCCCCTTCCCTCCAGGCGGTGTAGGAGACTTGTTGTCTGCAGAGTTGCTTAGCACATGTGAGGCAGAACGGGCGGTGCATGCCCCATGTGAGACAACGGCGATGGCGTGGATGAGCCGGTCGCTGGATACAACTGTCTATATACACACTATCTGTGGGAGAAGAGAGGGAGAAAAAGGGTGTGTGGAGGCGATGAATGTTGTGCTTCCCTCACGGCAGGTACAGAGTCGTCAGATGCGCCTGCTGGGGTGTGTGGGCCTGGGTCAGGAGCAGGGGCTGCGTCAGCAGAAGTGGATGAGGGCTCGTGACAGCAGCTGGGTCCACGACAGCAGCAGGGTGCAGGACATTAGCAGGGAGTACCTGAGGGAGAAAAGAGGGGTGTGTGGGTCCGCACTCAGGAACAGAGGCCGCATCAGGGGCGGCAGGGGTTACTGCTGGGCCGGGCTCGGCGTCTGAGGCAGGACGGGTGTGCTGGGGTCGGTAGGACGTGGTGCTTGGGGCAGGAAGAGGAGCTGGTGTCTGCTTAGAGTAGCAGAGCTGCTCTAGGGTGTCTAACCTGCGGTGTAGAGACAGTAGTTGTAGAGCCGATGACAGCTGCTTCTATGTGGATAAGCCAGTCTTCCATGTTGCTTGAAGATTGGGAGCTTGATCAGTTTCTCCTCCATCCTGTGTGAGTGCGAATCTCCGGGGGTCACCATTTGTGGGGTATGAAATGTTTGGTGTTCACTCAGGTTGGAATGGAGAAAGGAAACTCACAATGTGCTCTCTATATACATGTTGTATTGGATGTACAATGCAGCTTGGTGCTGGGAAGGCAGCATGGTTACAAGCGTGATGTAGAGAGAGCTGGTTGGTGAGGATGCTCAGAGAAGGACAGCTTGTGGGTCGCCATGCTCGCCGGCGGGAGCGAGGACGGCCAGGCAGGCGGAGGAGGAGGAGGTGTTGCTGGCTGGTTGGTGTGGGTAGAAAAAGCGATCACCACGAGGTCAGGTCTTAAATAGCGGGGGTAGGCGTGGCTTAGCAGTTGACCCCCGCTCCGTGGTGTATGGCGGCGCTGGTTGACCTAGACCACGAGGCATACACTGGGGAATTGGTGGGGTCGGCAAACAGCGTTTGTAGGGGCAGGGCCGGTGCTAGGAATTGCGGGGCCCAATTAGAAAATTGATAGTGGGGCCCTCTACTCTACAAAGTCGAAGATTGATGTTTTATATTTCGTGTAGTATGCCCGCCTTAGCCAAAAAGCATTAATTACTTGATATACTAAAAGTTTAAAAACAGTATAAAAGTTTTGATTTTTTATTACAAGTTAAGACAATTACAGACAAACTGTTTATGCACGGACCTTTTAGAAACACTTTTCTGGCTTTTTTATTTGCAAAATCTTTCAAAATCATTTTAAAGTCAAGGGTTTTGGTAATGTCACTTTCTATAGATAGCATCGCCAAATTGTTTAGTCTTTCTTGTGAAATTGTTGACCGTAAGTATGTTTTAATCAGTTTTAGTTTAGAAAAACTTCTCTCACCCGATGCGACTGTTACGGGCATTGTTAAGTAAATTCTCAAAGCAACAAAAACATTAGGAAATGCAGTGAATCGATTGTTTACTACCAGGTATTCAAACAGGGCTTGGGGCTTGGCGACACTGGTGGGCAGAAAAGTTTTCAGAGCTTCAAGTTCTTCAGCCAACAGATAACCATCTACATCTTTACTTGTTACAGTACCTACCTCTACATCAGTGTTCTGTTTTAGTTTGGTGTCAATTAAAGCTGCTTCAAGGTCTACTGTGTGTTTCCTTATTTCTGCCTTTTGTAAGCCCTGAAAGTTATTTAAAAATCCAAATAATTTTATATGGCTTTTAAGCTGCATAAATCTAGATATATATATATATATATATATATATATATATATATATATATATATATATATATATATATATATATATATATATATATATATATATATATATATATATAGCTCAGGGCTGGGTGAGTACAGACCAGTCTGTACTCACCCCTGAAGATGTGAATTATACGAAAGCGCTTGGGAACTTCGTGTTTTCTTCTTGTGGTTATCAGCATATACCTGGATCACGCTACAGTGATTTACTTGCATATATATATATATATATATATATATATATATATATATATATATATATATATATATATATATATATATATATATATATATATATATATATATATATATATAGTGAAATTAATTTAGGGTAATTTGTGACAAACAAGGTAATTTTGAGACAGAATCTAGGGAATTTTTTGCAACGAGACCTGGCAGGACTGCAGTATGTACTGAGTAACTAAGTGCCTGAGACGGCGCCTAGCCTTATAGTCGGCATTATGAAAATATTATTTGCATCAAATTACTGAAGGGGGGGAATAATAGCTAGCGACTTTCCATGGAAGATTTAGCGACAATTAGCTACTTTTAGGTACCAGCCTAGCGACATTTGAAAATCCGAGATGGCAACCCTGCTAGCCTACTGCTGCTGCTGCAGAGTCGCAGACGGCCAGTGTTGATCGGTAAGCTTGGCAGTACGGACTCCCTTACCTCATTCTGTGTACACCTCTTCTGGTCGTCTAACCATTCCTTACATTCTACAGAGAGGTTTGTGTTTCATAATTTTTTATTAATAGACTATAATAATGTAATGTACATTGAAGTGCAGTTATAGTAATGTCAAATGTATGTACATTGTACAGTATCTATTATTTAATGATAATATAATTCCGCGAACACTTTCAGGCCCCTCTATTTTTGAGGACAAACAAAAACTTACCCTAAAGTAACCAAAAATATATTAGTAGAGGAGGCGGTGGTAAAAATTTCCCCAATTTATTTGAGATATTATTTTCCTAGAGTATATTGGTGTTTTTTAATTGACCTAACCTAACCTATCCTAGCTTAACTAACTTAACGGTAAATTTGCATTGCCACACCGTTCACTTTTAGCAAGTAAAAAATATAATTTTCTAGTGTATTTGTGTGTGTTTAGACCGAATATGACCTTCATTTTTGGCGGAAATTAGCCGGTTTTAGCGATTTTTTTTCGTTTGACGTTTTCCGAAAAAAAGTGGCTAAGCGACTAAAAAATACACAAAAAACACTAGAAAAACAAAAACCTAACCCAACCTAACCTAACCTAACTCAACTCTTACCATATGACGGAATCGCCTATTTCTTACCTTATTGGCCTGGTTCCTGTTCGTCGTTGCATTCTGAGATTCTTACACAACGCCACATATGTTGGTCTTTGCGATATTTACATTTAGTCTTGCACTTAGGACACTTTACTGAGGTTGGAAGAACACCATGCGATCGAAAAAATGCTATAGTTTCTACGTTTTTTTTCCAAAAACTCGCAATGAGCTCCATATACTTTAAGTGACATCCATCGCAGACTTCCATGGCCGGAATTGAACTTGAATTTCAAAATATGAGACCCAAAATAGAACTCGATTTTGATTGGGCCAAATATACTCTGAATTAAACCCAAAATCATTTTAATTGGTTCCAAAAGCAAAAACGCTCTTGATTGGCCGCGTGACGTGTACGGGAATGCATGGGCGTGATGATTTATGAAGGAGACGCGAGAGACACGCAGTGTTGGGCGAGAGGCAGACGATAATGGCGGGAGGTTAATGGAAGAAAATAGATTTTTTTTGGGAAATGCTATCTCCGTTATTATAAATTTCCACCGGTAATGTAATAGATGAAAATTATCTTATAATTAGACGTCTTATTCGAATATGATTATAGATTAGTGGTAGGAATGAACGGTGTGTAAACGCAATAATACCAACTTAACGTAACTAAGTTAACTAACTAACTAACTAACTAACTGAGGATGCTCCACATTCGTTCGATGTTCTGGGCATGTACCGTCATGTAGTAACATACATAATAAAATGTTAAATATCTCGCTTATACATAACTTGGGCCAAAAATGCTTTAGAGGAAAATTTTCTTAGAATTTTAAAAATTACAGATTGGAACTAAAATTCCCTGGATTCGTTTAATGGTAACTAGTGAAAGTGCCTTTTTTTCGTCTTAATCTATGATCGTAAATCATTTGTATTGGCAGGGCATGAAAGAAGAGGGATATCATGGGGTAAAACATGGCCAAAAAATTTCAGATATTTTACTTTTGGACATAGCGCCTCCGAAAGTTATAAACTACCGAAGCATTTAGATTTCACTGTTATGAGCATTTTGAACCGCATACTGTATATACATGGCATAAGATTCTTAAATTCGTTAATCTAATGTACCGGGTTAATCTAATTCTCTACGAATCCCATCTCAACATGTTTTCGCTGTACTGGCCGGTCAACCAATACATTAATCAGTTCTGGGGTTAAATTTTACTATTTTAGTAATATCAAGAAGTTTATATTATCTTAAATAATTTTAAAAGTTTAATATTCAATTTTTAGTCATTTTAACAATTATTGAACATAATTGAAGGTAAAGGATTAGTTTAATGCGCTGCATCCAGCTTCCTTAACACAGCAAAGGTAAGATTAATCTCTCTCTGTTTTCACTGAGGTAACATCTTGCTTGAGACTCTTCTTCAACTAAACTTTTTTTGTGTGTTTCTGCCAAATTATTGGTTATTTTGAAATATATTTTATATATTGACAATATAGTAATGCAGTGGTGCGTTGATTTAAAGAAAATAATCTTGAAATACACCAAGAGAACTGGAAATTTATAAGTGAATGGTGCCATGGGGTGACTTCTTCCACCCCAATGCCTTCTCTTCTTTCTTCTCTCCACCCCCATTCTAATTCCCATCATCATCCAGGAGCCTTCTAAGGATATACACCTCAAAGTAAGTGAACTTTTAATACCATTTTGTTGAATTTAGCAATTTTTCGGTGAGCGGAACCAATTACCTGAAAACCCATTGAAACAATAGTTTTCGTTAATAAATTTTTTCGTTAACGAACAACCTGTTGAACGTGATTGTGTTCACGAGGGGACTACTGTATATGTACAATTTTAAAGAATAAAGAGGAGTTAAAACTGTGCAAGTGGTTGGAAGTGGAATCTTTAAAAACTTAGCAAAGCAAGGTGTAATGCATTATGAGGATGGTAATTTACTCTAGTGTGGATAAAGGAGAAAGAAATGGCAGGTGATAGCATTAGTGAAGCTAATTTGTGAGAAGGCCAGACAATTGTTTGATAATCTTAGCCAAGACTCCCAGTGAAGCAAAGTGATAGTGATGTGCCAGTGTTTAGGGGTACCAAGGGGTGGCTTTATTGGTTTTAGAAGGAGAAATAAATTACAGTACATACGTTGTGGAGACATGGTGATGCTGCTAGTGCAGATAAGGTAGCAGCTAAGGAACACCATGACATTTTTTGAATGTACTGAAGAGGGAAGCTTTGTTTCAGCAGGTATTCAACTGTGATGAAACTGGTCTTTTGAAAATGCTTGGTCAGTACACAATTACACATGAGGAAATCTCTGTCCTGGGCCATAAGCAAGCCAATGAAAGACAGGCTGATTCTCCTTCGTGCTAATGCTTGGTGACTGCAAAATAAAGCCACTCCTGTGTACCTGCAGAAAAAACCTCAGAGCTTTCAAAAACATTAGAAGACCCACCTTTTGGTGTTATGTGGGGATGTGTCAAACCCAAAGGTGACCAGGAATTTATTCTCCAAGTGGGGTGATTGAGGTGCTAACTACAGGTTCGGGAATACTTAGGGAAAGAATAATTTACTGAAAGCTGGTTGGTGATGGACAATGCACCAGCCTGCACCCTCCTAATTCTGATGGTTGAATTGCCAGAGGAGTTCAACTTCATTACTGTGCACTTCTTGCCACTCCACCCAACACCTCTCATCCAGCCCATGGATCAACAGGTAATTTTAACTTAAGAAGCTGTACACAAAGCTAGCAATTGTTTAGAAAATATTTTACTTCCAATTTCTTCCAGTGATGTTAGTTTGAAGGAACTTTGAAGTAGTCATCAATATTACAGACGCTGTTTTTTTAATTACCTCAGCCTGGAAAGAGGTTACTAGGAGGTGTCTTTAGGTTGCTTGGAGGCCATTGTGGCTCTGACTGTGTGCTTCCAAAGAGACTCTTTGAGGGCTTCTCAAGAGTTAGAAGAAGAGGCTGTTGTTCATGAAATTGTGTGTCTGGGCACCCATGGCCTGGAAGTGGATGATGATGATGTTGGAGGAGTTGGTGGAAGAGCACAGAAAAGTGAACTGTTTCACCGAGGGAGCTGCTCTCGAGCCACACAAAGAACAAAACGAGACACTGAAGGAGCATAACTTCTGAGGAGTCATCAGGGGAGGAGGAGGATGAAGGAGGAAAGTCAAGATCATTCCAGCCAAGGATCTTTCAAGATGCTGCTTCTTTGCTGGAGCAAACTGTCCAAACTTGTTGAGGATTATCATCCTGATGTTGGTTCTGTGCAAAAGGCCATCAGTGTGTTTAATGACAATGTTATGAACTACTTTTGAAGGTCCAGAAATCAAGGTTGAAGCAGCCAACCCTGGATTCCTTCTTTAAAAAGGCAACAAAAGAACCTATTATGACAAAGTATGCTCAGAGACAGTCACCAAAGAGGGCTAGGAAGGATGACTCCTTCCTTCCAATCTCTTCTCCATAATTCTTCCCTCCCTCTGCCTCCTGTTCTGCATGCTGAACAACACTAAGGTAAGCTAAAGTAATCAGATATTTTTACATTTTCCACAGAATTTTCTTTTTCTGAAAGTTGGAAGTGGTTGTATTTGGAGGCCTGGAACGATTAACTTATAGAATAAACTTAATGCTATAACGAACGAGGTTCTAGAAC
>NW_024711292.1:4613080-4648845 GCF_018991925.1 Homarus americanus | reverse complement strand
GGCGGTCGACACACGCTCTGTTAAGGACTACGCACGTGAACTGTACATGGCAGTGGCACGAAAAATGGGAACTTCAGAGCCCAAACCCTTTAATGCTTCCTCTGGGTGGTTACAGAGGTTTAAGATCCGGAACAAGATCACCAATATAAACATTGGTGGTGAAGAAGCGAGTGCTGATCGTGCTGCGGCTCGGGAATTTCCTCCGTTTTTACGTGAGATTATGGAGAAAGGACAGTACAGTGATGACCAGGTGTTTAACATGGACGAATCTGGTCTTTTCTGGAAAAAGCTACCTTCCAAGTCCTTCGTTGTAAAGAATGCCAGCAGGATTCGGGGCCGGAAAATGCAGAAGGAACGCATCACCGTCCTGTTTACCACCAATACCTCCAGTACCTGTAAGCTCAAGTTATCGGTGATCCACAGCCCGCAAGCCGCACGCCTACAAGAGCATGGACATGACCAAGCTAAATGTCCACTGGCTGACCGCACATAAGGCATGGATGTTCTCTACACTGTCCCTCTCCTGGTTTGATGACTGTTTTGTTCCCGATGTAAAGAAATTCTGTGAGCGACAGCATGTCCCATTTAATATTTTGTTGATGCTGGACAACGCACCAGGACACTCGCCACTACTGTTAGATCGTCACCCCAACGTAAAAGTGGTCTTCCTTCCTCCCAACACTAGGTCTTTAATCCAGCCCATGGACCAGGAGTTGATTTGCAATGTGAAAGCTGCATTCTCAACAAAAAAATTCCAGCTCCTGAACGACTACACCAACACCAGGGAAGAGTTGCGTAACCTGAGTGACACCACCACCGATAGCAAGAGCGAAGAAGATGAGGATCAACAGTTAGAACAGCAAAAAATACTCTTCAAACAATTCTGGAGAGTATTTAACTTCAAGAAAGCTGTGGACTTCTTGGTGGAGTCATGGGATCAGCTGTCTATTGCTACAATTCGTCACGCATGGAGACATGTGTTGCATGGAATACCAGGTGAGAGGAGGAGTCAATCTGTGACTGGTGAGGTTCAGAATGTTGCAGCAGCAGTGGACCTTGCCAGAGAAGCTGCGCAGACTGTTACAGTTCCAGGCTTCTCCGAGACCACCAACGACGACATCCTGGAGGTGATCAGAGATCCTGAAGTGACTGCCGACGAGATGTTGGAAGAAGAACACGTCAGTGAAGAGGAGGAAGAAGGTGCGTCATTCTCCGAAGAACACAATTTAAGTCATAGTGATATTAAGGGTGCCATGGAGTGTGCAGAGAAGATGAAGTCCTTCCTTTCCCGCGACAATGACGATGACCGCTATGAAGTCTTCCATACTCGGCTGGTGCAGGCTATGGAGCCGTACATCAAGGTGTATCACGACAACATCAACGCCAGCCGTCAGCAAAGCATAACAGATTTCTTCACCCGCAACCCACCACAGCCAGCCCAAGCCAGTGATAGTGGCAGTGAAGATGACTTTGAGGGATTTGTCAGGGAAGCCCTGACAACTGTAAGTGACAGTGATGGTGATTCACCTAGTAATGGTGATTCACCTGAGGGCCAGTAATCTGCCCTCTGCCTCGGAACCAGCCTCCATCCCCGTATGCCGACCCATCTCTTCTACTACCGTAAGTGTTACACCTAATTTTTAGTTTTCTAACCTTACCTTTATTTTTCCTATGTTAACCTTTATCTTTCCTAACCTAACCTCTTCTATATTACTTGTTTTTTCATACCATCATAAAGTTAAGATAAAATTTTTACTACAACATAGTTGTGTGTCGTCAAAAAGTGGAGTTTGGGGATCGGCCCGGACTCCATTTCAATTAATCCCATATGTTATGTTATTCACTTTACGCGTTCCTCACTTTCCGCGGTACCCTCCGGGTTACATTAACCGCGTAAAGTGAGGGTTAACTGTATATTATTTTAAGAAAACTATGGCTACAGGAGGAAAATACAAAAAAATTTCCTAAATACTCCCTGCCATAAAATACGGTACAGTATCTTTGGTTTTACTGTATTAACACCAAACTTCTATATAAATGATATGTGTGTGTATGTGAGGGAGGGAGGGTTCGAGGCAGAAGAATGGAGGACTCCTCAGTTGTCAGGCAGCTCACTTTCCCCCCACTCACACCCAAGTTATTTCTTTTTTCTTTTTATAGTTTTATATTATTCTATTATCTTTATTTGTAAGCCACATTAGAGTATTTTAATTATTTTTCTATAACTTTTATAGCATTAATGTTCTATAAATGGTTGTGAAACATGGCACAGTGTATGTGTGTCTACTGTGCTGTATGTGATGTCATGGGATGCAGCTGGAGTGGTGAGTCAGCCACTCCACACACTTTCACTTTCCACACAAACACCCATGCTCTTCATATATCTATGCTTATTGTTTTATATTATATTACCTTTATTTCTAACCCACATTAGAGTATTGTAATGATTTTTCCAAAATTTTTATAGCATTACTGTTGACTTTTAGTAGTTGTGGAACATAACCTAATTTTCCCCATAAGATTAAGTAACAGACACGAGTCCCTCGGTTCATCTGGACATTTACCACATCCGGACACCCTCTACCCCCATATTGTGACTCCACATGGCGACGCCTCGCTTGGCAGTAGCAAACACCAAGAAATCCACACCAAACAAATTATCATTTTAAAAAAAAAATTATAATTTTATATTGTGATTTTTTTCTTTAATTGTTAAAATTTACCCCAATTTCCGTAAGGGAGGATTTACGGGCCGTAATGCAAATTTATTGGTCATAATTAACAAATTCCGTAGGAGCGAAATTCCATAACGCGGGGGATATATATACAGTCATCCCTTGGTTATCACGCCTAATTGGGACCGCACTGAGTGCATGATAACGAAAAACACGATAACGAAAGTACAGAACCTATGGGATTTATTCTAATTGGTTCCAGGCACCCAAGACCCAACCCCAACTTTCCCATTTTACAACCATTTAGACCCACTATAGTGACGTGAAAAGTGAAGTGAAGGATTAAGGAGAATGCAACGAGGCAGCTGATGGAGATCCCAAAAGAGGACTTTGCAGACTGTTTTGAAAAGTGGAAGGGACGCTGGGAAAAGTGTGTGCGGTCCCAAGGGGAGTACTTTGAAGTGGACTAAGGTGCCATTGTCCTAGGTAAGCAATATTTTTTTTAATAGTAAATAGCTGGATACTTTCCGGACAGACCTCGTAGTTGGGAACAACCAGCCACATCTGTCGACTCATCAAGTCGGATTGCAAATTTGACTAAAGATGCTCTCTGCATTTCAGCAATGACTTGTTGCTTGATGTCTTCAGACATCTCTGTTATTCGTTGATGGACAGTGTCATTTGAGAGAGGTACTGATGTGACTTTCTGCTCGACATCACATCTGATGACACAACGGTCTATATCCTTACAGCAAGGGATGATCAACTTCTCGGCAAGATCGTGTGGTTTTTCTTGTGTAATTCTCAGTGATACCATGTTTGATGCACATACTCCAGATTCATTATGTTGACTGAACTGCCCCGAGTGACTGAGTCCCTCTTCCTTTTGCTTGAAGAAGGCAGAATTCTTACTTTTCGGATTTGGATGATAGCTAAGCTATTCAAATGTTGCTTGAGAAAGTTTGGTTTCATGCACTTCGGTGACAAGACCTTGTGGCATAAAACACACTGAGGCAGTTCACACCTATTCTTAACAACAGTTGTGAATCCATAATGAATGTAGCTTTCATCATACAGATGAGCCCATAACAGTGTCTGAAATTGTTATAAAAATATATAACCACACAGTCATACATGAACAGTCATTGACACTACCACAGTCACATCACCACCACCATCATAACATCACCACGTTGTCATAATAAAATTCAACCCCACGCAGTCATAGACATGACCAGTTATAACACCTCGGTAGTCACAGGGACCACCAAAGGTCATAAATACAAGTTTATAAAAATGCTATAACACCACTACCGGTAGGCTATTATAAATACTACCACAGTGTCATAAACATCGCCACATTGGCATAAATATCACCACATTGGCGTAAATACCATCTTATTGTCATAAACACCAACACATTATCATAAATATGTTATGAAACATACCGCAGTTATTAAAAAAATATGTAGAGACAGTGTGTCAGTTTTGGCCAGCGACTGTGGCATTTCTGTTGTGCCAGTATCCCCGCCCCCCCTCCGTCCATGAACGGGACAGAAGATAATGCACAACCAGCCCCTAGGCCACCCATACATCCCTACCAAATTTCAGTTCTTATCTTCAAAACTGTGGAAGTGCTTATGGAACACATACACACAATGTATTTTCTATACAGTACTGTATAGAAATAACTACTACAGGTATTTGTAATGTTCATAAATTTTCTATCACCTGAATGCAAGTAGGCTGGTTTCATGCTGAGCAGACAAGACAAAACTGTTCTGACAAGACACACTGAACAAAAGGGCAAGACAGAACTTGGGCAGTCAGTTGTCAATAACAAAGAAAGTGCAGTAGCAATATGGTGTAAAATTGGTGTTATTTGGAGCCATGGGAGAAGAGATAGTGGATTCATCTTCTCAAGAGAAAAAGAACATCGATTTAATATCAGACCTTATTTTAGAGCTCCACTAGGATGAGGAGAAATTTATAAATTTTACTTGGATGAAATCTCAATCATTTGATTGTTTACTGCAACTTGTGGATAAAATAATAAACGGTTACACAAACAGTAGAAGAAGCATTACACCTGAAGAAAGATTTCCGAGGAATTTGAGGTGAGTAAACACCTTTCTCATAATAATTTAAATGTGATTGGGAGTTATTAACAGAATCTATTATTTTTATAAAGAAATTTAATTTGGGTAAAAGAAGATTAAAAGCAACAAGCAACTGAAGCATTTGACTTTCCATATTAGATCAAACATATAAACAAGGTATATCTATATCTGTAGTTTAAAAAGAAATTAAATTTCAATCAACTTGCATTTGCTATATGAAAAATATATGTCCTTGATCCAACAATGTTGAAGTAAACAATTTCATGACAACTTTCAATGTAAAAAAGTTGAAATTTACTGTAATTGGTGGGAAGTGTGCACTCTACGTACACATGCAAAATGTGAATTATTTTTATAGCAATATTGTACAGTAATGGATATGTACCCTCGCAAAATGAATCCATCCATTGCTGATTAAGCTGTTGGCACTTTTAATTCAAGAGTAAGGAATTTGTTTAATAATTATATATACCTGTACTGTGTTTCACTATCTCAACCCACTAACAAGATGACCTGTGGGTCAGCTGCTGCTAGGCTACTGTGTATACATATTAATAAAATACAAAATATTATTTACTAGAAACACTCATTTCTTTTGAAAATTTCTACCACAGCTTATCTAGAGTTCCTCTGTCGTTATGCTCCTTCATTGAATAACCAAAAATCTACCGCCTCTCTTCCAAGAGAGATTTCAATCATTTGGCATCACATTCACCAGTGTTGATTGTCTGGGTTATAAGAGTTGTGACTAGACCAGACAAAGGGTGAGTAGACAGTACCAGTAATGACTGTTCCTGCTTTGATGCCTCTTGTCTTGTTCTTCAGTGTGGATGCTCTCATTTGATCCATTGTATTTTTGTGCATCAGACATGACTGGCAGTGTTGCTAACAGTTTTGTCTCTTCAGTGTGAAACCAGCCTTAGACCTGACATGATGCAAATGCTACAGTAATATAGTATATTTTCCCTGCCCTTCCCTGGAAAAATAAATTCCCAAACATTTCCCCAATTTCAAAGATGAGTGGCCATCCTGTGTATGAAAGAAATATATCCTGATAATTATTCACAACTTACTTCCATTTATCAATTTTGTCATCAGGCACTAAGTTGGGAATCACCAAGAAGCCATTTTCTTCATAGAATGCTCTCTGAGCAAGTGCTAGTCGAGAGTTGTTTAGAGTGTACTGGTATCCAACATCATCACTTGTTGCACCTATTCTTGCAGAACTTGACAGCAGCTGAGGAACCTGTAAAACTCGTTAAGGAAAATAGGTGCTATATTATATTCTTAACCCTCTGACTGCAAGTCACAGAAATGTGACTGAAAACAAACTGCCATTACCTGCGTAAACTGCATTTATGTGATAATCTTCATTATATTTTCCCCACATACTGATTTGAGTAGGAACTCTTGCGCTTCTCAAATCTGCCACACTCTGATGTCTGGACCAGCATGAGAAGAGAAAGGGAAGCCACAGATGTGTTGAGGTAAATCTGCCTCATGCCTCTCAGCTGATTGCCACCACCCACACACTACAGTGAGTTCTGCTATAACGCGTGTTTTGATAACGCGAATTTGCTCTAACGCGATTTATGAATTCGGAACAATATTTGTATAACGCGATCGCTTGTTTGCTATAACGCGATTTTTGCTTACTATTTCTCCAATTTTGTGGTATTAACTGTGAATATGGTAAAGAAGAATATCTCCAAAAAGCATTCTGATGATAGAATTCCCGGTGATTATCGTAAAAGAAAGGATATAACACTTGAAGAGAAGCTTGATGTTATCAACCTCAAAATCACCCTTCTCCCCCATCAAGTTACATTCATATTTTTTCAAGGTAAAGTGTTAAATTTACTGTATGATTTCATTATTAGATATGAATGTAACATTTATTTAGACTGTGCTATCCTTTGTGTTAGGCTAACTACTAAATTTTTTCGATTTCGAGTAATCTGCACCTAACCCTATTTTCTCCATAAGCCCTGTTATTTCTATTACGCGATTTTCTATAACACGATATTTTACAAGAACACAATTATCGCGTTATAGCAGAACTACCTGCTACTACATATCTCAGTGATATAACCCTGTTCTCACCATAATAGTCAAGTTACTGATGCCATATTATTCAATAATGTGTTGCATATAATAATAAAAAACCTTCCCAGCTTTCCCTACTGTCATGGAGATTAAAGGATGTATACCAGGTATATCCTTCTTATGTGATGCTTGGTGCAAGAGGGCATACCAGGTGAGTCCCTCTGACTGAAGGGGTTATTTTGAAAATTCCATTTGGTCTGTACACAGACAATTACCAGTAAGTAGATCACTAAAAAACAAAATGTAAATCAATAGGATCATAATAACCTAACTAAACTTACCTAACTTGATTCAAATATATTTTGGCAATGTTATGATGGTAAACATCATCTTAAATATAAGAGAGCAAACTATTTTCTGCTATTTACTGAAAAACAATAACTTAGTTTGATTCATAGGGCTTACAGTATTCAGATGAATATCATTATTAAATAATGCTGCAAAAATTTCAACTCCATCTTAGAGTGACTTAAGATGGAGTTGAAATTTTTGCATCAGTTGATTTTTTCCTCAAACTTGTTATCAGGTCACCATAGAATGCAAAAGAAACTTTATATTTTGGAACCATATTGTGGTTTTCACTTCACAGAACACACCGAATACACATTTGTAGATTTCACAGGAGCTTGGAGCTTCACATAAAAAATATTTTCTTTTCTCATCAAACTTATCTTTATCATTCTAAATATTTTATTATCCCACCTCTGCTAACGGTCGTGTAATATTTCAATGTGATTCTGATCTTCTAAAATGTAGTTTTTGCATAATGTAGTATTACTGATATGTAATTTGTCTTAGTATGCCTTATTGTGGGTAAAATAAGTATACCCTGTACTGTATATTAAATGCATCCTCCGAAAGCGTGAAATTGCTACCCGTTGAACAGTTAACTCGTGTATACTGTAATACTTCTGATAAACTTCCTACGTGCTTATGTTTGAAATAATGAATGCATGTATCTTTATATAATTTAGCTAAATATCTTTCTCGTAAAAAAAACGGTCATTGCAACGATAATGAATAATTTCATTTAGAAAGACATCCTTACTCAGGACAAAATCGGACAGGTTTGCAACAGCCAATCAGCTATAACTTTTGAGGAGGGGCGGGGCATCTTTTCTCAGCTGAGAAAAAACACACTATACAGTAATACCCCGATTTACACGGTCAATTGAACCCGTGGAGGCCCGCGTAAAATGGGAAACGAGTAAATGGAACAATAGAACATATGGGATTGATTGAAATAGAGACTGGGCCGACCCCTAAACTCCACTTTTTCAGACACAATACCTACGTTGTAGTAAAAATAACATCTTAATTTTATGATGGTATGCACACACAATTAATAATTAAGAGAAATATCAGTAATATTAGGTTTTTTAACACTTACATTAGTAGAAAGGATGCCTGGGCACACGGGGAAGGAGGGTTGGTTCCGAGGCAGAGGGCAGATTATTGGCCCTCTCCTGTATCACTTGTATCAATTGTATCACTATTCACCACAGAGGCTTGCAGGGCCTCTTTGCCAAACCCCTCAAAGTCCATATAAGTCTATATCCTCACTATCATTGACTTGGGCCGACTGTGGTGGGTGGCGGGTGAAGAACTCGGTAATGTTTTGATGACTGGGCGACCTTGTGCGCACCCTGCCCGCGCCGCTTCCCGCGTAAATGAGTTGATGCACCGCGTAAAGTGGGAATTCTGGTTCTGGCGGGGTACCACGTAAATGTAGAAACGCGTAAAAAAAAATGCGTAAAGCGGGGTATTACTGTAATGTGTTGTGCCAATATGTGATTATGACAAAAATTGATGCTTGTTTTGTATGTACAATGTATAATGACAGTTGATGCTTGTTTTGTATGTACAATGTATAATGACTAGTTATGTCTGATCTAGGTCACAGCCTTTCCTTCCTCGGGCAATTTCTTGAGTAAATAAAGGAGAGAAAATTACAAGAGTGTGTCATAGCCCTACTATGGGAGCCCGCTGCTTTGTTTTTGCTACATGTGCATGTAACAGAGTAAAGAAAAAAAATTACGTACAGTACATCTACCCAAAAATACAAGTTGAAAAAAAGAATAGCTAACACAGCTTGTTCTGGTAGGGGGGAGAGCTAAAGGGATGTAGTGACAAGCAACAGGGACAGTCTAACTTGGTGATCTGCCAAGTGCACGCACGCACGCGCACACACTTAATTTTTCTGATCTTATAGCAAATGCCATCACCACGGAGATGTACTGTAAAATTTATATTATGCTATTTTATATGTATTTGACTCAAATTTAATTAAATGTACAATACATGTACAGGTATTGTTTAATGAAGAAACAGGCAACTTATTTAGGCTTTGACGAGTGTTATCTGCAGCCATGGAACCTAACCCCCTATTTCCCATAAACCATTAATCTTGCCAACTGCAGATTTGCCAACCATGGGGTTCTTCAGGAACCTAACCCCCATGGTTGGCTAGGCACTGCTGTACATAACTTGCAACAAAGATGCAAGTGGATGGAACAGGAAACATGGATTCCATCTATTCCAATCGACAGAAATTGCACATCCTCCTCTGGACAGACTCCCAAAATCTGAATCCAGGAAGACGAGTCTGACATGTGGCCTGACATCGGGTGTTTTAACAGTAAATGTGGTCATAAGGTAACAATAGACATTTGTCAAGAAAAGAAACTCCTTCCTAGAATTACCCATGGAAATATCAAATGTACAGAGCAACCAATTATGATGCAGAGGAGTCAATGGTAAAAAGAAAGACATGCTATTTCACATCTAACCAATATAAATGAAAATAGAATCCAAATGGCCTGACTGCCCATTATGGACTATGTTGATACAGCCTACTGACACTAAGCCTCTGTACACCAGGAAACAATGCACTACCCTCAACTGCTGTCACTTTGCCCAAAAAGTCAGCAGCCTATTCATAGCTGGTCAACCATAGTGCCACAGTACTAGTTCACCAGAAACTCTTAAGACTGGGACAAATACTGTACCACTTGCCTACTACATCCACAAATGAAAGCTGACTTAAACTTCCCTGAGATAGGAAGCCAAAGCAACCAGAAATTGCTCTTCTTTATCACTCCCCATGATATTAAACCTAATTTACCTACATTTCTACAGCGCTGCCTGTGAAACAAATGCTCAAAAAGAGAGAGAGGAGGAGTTAATCTTCATAAGCCACTTATGTTATGTCAGTGTTTTGTGATAAGAGGATTCCACTTCCATCTGCTGTCAATATTAGTCTGAGTTAGAAAGGAGCTACTATATGTTCTGAGGATGAATGTCAAATTAGTCATTGACTCTTCACTGTGCTGTTCTTCATGAACCTAAATCTCTTCACAATATCATTATTTTATCAATCATGAACACTGAATAGTAAGTCCTCACTTAACGTCGTGGTTCCGCTACCGGAAACCAAGACGTTAACGGAATCAATTTTCCCCATAAGAAATAGCCGTTTTTTTCTAAAAACAGTTTTTGTGATATAACCCAGAATGCAACGTCTATACTAGCTTTTAACAACTAGATATGTTAATGCCTAGCAATAACTTGCCAGGCCAACATACAGGTAATTAAAACATCTAATAATTACTTAATAAGTAATATTAGGAGGACACGTCGCAACATGGCATTTAATTGCAATTCTCGAAACCCCCTCCTTCACCCCCATCATACGCACTGCCACCGTCATCTCTTGCCTTAGAGCGAGCAGCAAACAAAAGTCAAATCTCGAGGGGTGGAGATGGGTTGGTTATTGGCGTTGCATTCTGGGTTATATCACAAAAATTGGTTTTTAGAAGAAAAAAAACGGCTTTTTGTTCAAACCCCAGAATGAGACGCCTAGCTTGAATACCCGAGCAGGACGTGGAGAGGGAGGTGACTTTGCATACAAGGCTCCGCTAGCTTAGGTCCAGATTATGATTATAAACCGTTTATAATATTTCCAAAATTAGGAACATATACCGAAAGGTAAAAATGTTAATTTACATATCTCAATGAGGATACTCACTTTATTCTGATGAGGAAGAAGGTCCTGGTTGTGGAGATTGACTGGGTGGGGGAGGGGAACCCAGCACCACCACATTTGAAGCATCTTTCAGAGATAGATGAAGATAGCTGTCTCTGAAAGTTTTTGAAGATCTCCAAAAGCCCATTTCCTTGATCTGACTGAGGCTCATATGCCACAGAAAGGACACAGACCCTGCGTATTTCCTAGTGTCATGTGCCAAAAATTTCTTGCCAGGGTCTGCTTGATTCACTAATTGATACAGATTTTGTCATTTGACTAGTAGAAGACAATTTCTTACCATCCCTTGATGAGAAAACATAGGGGCCTCGATTAGGGAATCTGGTTAACCATTCCTGAAGATTTTTAACTGGGCACAATATATGAGGAACCCTTGTCTCATCCATTAGGCATTTTATCCTAATAGGTTGAGGGTAACATCCTCCTCAGAAAATACCAATAATGATGGATTATTGGAAATTGAAATCAGTTCACTGATTCTCATACCTGTTGCTATTGCTAGAAGGAAGGCTGCCTTCTGTAGTAATTTATCCCTGTTCAGATTTATATTGTAATTAGGTCCCATAAGAATTTTAGTAACCTTTTCCAGAGACCAAGGTGGGATTCTCTTAGGGCAAGGGGGTCTCTGAATGAAAAAGAACAATCTTAGCATTTGATAAATCCTTGGGTTCAAAGTAATATTAAAACCCCAAGCCAGAGGGTCAACCAATGCTGATTTATAAGATGCAATTGTCGATCCTTGAATGCCTTTAACTCCGAACAGAAATTCTAAAAATTCCAACACAACTGTTTCCGACAATGATTCTGGAGTTGTTAACTTGAAAAATTGTTGAAAAAGATTTCAAGCTTTCTCAAATTGCATAGAAGTTTGGGGTCTATGATCTGCAAATACTTGATTAGCTATATTGGAATTACCGAACAACTTATTTAAACTCCTTTTGAGAAACTCCAAGCGTAAGTGCCAAGGATATCTCGAACTGAGAATGTAGTACCTGGTATAGACATCCTTGTTGCAATTGTAGCGGATTCGGGCACCAGTCCAACAGATCCAGGAACCAAGGTTGTAGGATCCAATATGGTGCAAGTAAGAGGACCTTGCCTTGGAAGGATCTGAGTTTGTGCCACTTTGGGCAATATTGTCACAGGTGGGAAAAGATAGATTGAATTCCAAAGGTTCCAATCTAAGAGTAGAGCTTTTTCCTAAAAGATTCGACCTCTCCAGAGATGCATAAAGTTGCATCTTGTGATACCTTTAGGAGCCATTCTGTTTCTGTCGATACTGGCCGGACACAGGACAACGCATCTGCCTAATTGTTTTGTACTCCCGGTATATAAGTTACTTTGAGGTAAAGTGTTTGTATTACACAAACACTGAAAATTTTTTCTGACAGTTGTAGAAGGGGCCAAGACCTGGTTGAGCCTTGATGATTGAGACAAAACACTGCCGTTTTGTTGTCCATGGCAAACAGAATCGTCATATTCTGTAAATTTGGGTTTGCCGACAAAAGAATAGGACCACAGCTAATTCTTTTACATTTATGTGTTTGTCCCAAAGGAAGTTGCTCCACTTCCCTTGATTGAATTCCCCTTTTGAGGAATGGTATCCCCATCCTATTTCGGAAGCATCCGTACAAACGACCAAATCTGTTTGAGGCGGAACCCAAGGAGAGGAACCGATTAGATTGTCCAACTTTGTCCACCATAACAGAAGATTCTTTATCTGAACAGGGAGAGAAGAAGCAATATTTCTGCTTCTGTGAAGTAACTCTGAGCCCAGATGAGGTAGTTGCTTTTTCCTTAACTTTCCCAATGGAACCACTATTGTGGCAAAATTCAACAGACCCATTAGTTTTTCCCAATCGTGCCAAGAAACCTCGTGCTTTACACAAAAGGCTTCTACCTGTACTTGGTTTATCACATCTGTTACTCTTGCTTCTGGTAGACTGACTGACTGACTGCTGATTTGTATCCCACTGGAGACCTAACCAATTCAACTTTTGACATGGTATTAAATTTGATTTGACCTGGTTTATCTTTAATCCTACGTTTTGAAATAGTACTAGTGTACGTTGGGTCGCCCTTTGACAATCTTCGAAAGAGTTTCCCACTATCAGCCAATCGTCTAGATAAGCAAAGGTTCTTATGCCCTCCTTCGCAAGGATCTCTCTGGGGATGTTCGCCAGTTTTGTAAAGACTTTTGGCGCAATCGTTAGGCCGAATGGCATCACTGTGAGTTGATAACTTACATCCCCTACTTTGAACACTAGAAACTTTCTGTACCTGGGAGCAACAGGAACGTGATAATAGCCATCTTCGAGATCCACTTTTGAGATCCAAGCATCGGGCGGAAGTAGATGCCTCAGATGATCGTAAATGAGCATCTTGAAACAGAAAGATCCAAAATCCATCTTAATTTGTCGCTGCCTTTCCTGGGGACTGGGAATAGGCGAGACATGAAACATTTCTCTGACTATAACAGTTCTATGACACCTCTGTTAAATAGTTGAATTACAAACTCTGTAAGTAAGGGGGTTGGTTTTTTACCCTTTTTTGGTAACGCTAGGGGAGGGCGCCTCAACCAAGTCCATGTGAGGCCCCCCTTGATTGTCTTGTAAGCCCATACGGAAGAAGTCCATCTGTTTTCCCAACCCCCTAGACGACCCAGCTGTCTGGCTTCATTGGAAGGGAGTGGTTGCTGATGTGGTGGATTAAGGTATCCTTCCGCTTCTGAACAAACGGTCACCCCTATTACGTCTTTGATTATTTCCTCCTCTAAAGTTTCCTCTAGGTTGATAACTGAACCGAGCAGCTCATCCTGTTCCCCTGTAATGCCTTCCTCTTTTAGATTTCCAAAAGGTCTGAGGACTCCTGGGAACATTAATATTAATAGTTTGCTCAACAGCTGATCTATATTTAACCAATGATTGCTCATCAAACAAAGCACAAAGCAGCAGAAAGAGGGGGAAGAACGTAGCAATAAATAAGCACTGCCACTTGAAGCATTATTTGTGGCTTGCTTCCTTAGCTGGACTTTAGTGTTAGGGCTTTCAACAACATATCAAAAATGAGTTGTACAGGGAATATGGGGTCCCTTGTAAAGCAGCAGCCAAACATTTGTCCACTGCTGAATTTTCTTCATAGTCCACCACAAACTTAGTAAATAACTGACACATCATAATTGCAGACCAAACAACTGCTGCCGATTTCCTAATTTTAAATTCTTCAAGCAGCAGTGCAGGAGCAACTGGTTTCAAATTTTTTTCATAACGTATATCAACATATTTTGGAGCCGACAAATACTGGGAAAGTTCATAGAAGGAACTCTTTTTGTCATTAAATTGGAACTTCAAAAAACTAAACTTGTGAGCATTCCTGTCTGCTGGAATGAATGTTCAGTCTTTCAATACATTAGCCCAGACTTCGTCTATTTCAGAGATCATCTTTGGGCAAATATCAGGCCAAGAAAGTGAAGTATCACCGTCCAAAAACAATAAATGATAACCCACAGTTGCTTGTCCTTCCTGTCTCTTTGTAAGTGCTGAGATATCAGGAAGTTTAGAAACATTTTCATAAAATACCTTGAATAAGGAATCCACAGATTCAGATGTAGTAGAAAACAAATTAGACTTTGATCTTACCAATGTTATCCAAGACCTGTTGGGATCATCCTTACACTCAATGCTATCCATCAGCTGCGTGGCGGTTGACAGCGTCTGTTTCCACTCATAGTAACCAACACTTTTGCCCCAGGTAGAAGTGGTTGCCAAAATGTGGATAGAATGAAGTCAGTCTCAACAGGTTCTCCCTGCTCAAGAGACTGAATACTATGATTAGAACCAGCCTCATCGTCCTGATCCTGGAATCCACTGAAATCAGACTGAGTAGATAGAGGTTTTTGTAGACTTCCTATTGCCCCATTGTCTGGAGGGTCCAATAACTTATTTTTCTTAGCAGAATCAGGCTTGTCTAAGTGGGGATTAAGTCTCTTACCTAACAACAATAAACCTAAACTTCCTGTCAACTTGGGATCCTTCCAATGTTTTACATTCAAAAATTTACTCTTCAAGGCCTTATTCCACCTATTTATAATTTGGAAATGCAATAATTCTTTCTTATCTCCTGAGCTGAACTTTCTAGTCCTTGTAGCTCATCACTCAATACTATCTCCTCAGGGACATTTCCATAGTCACCTCCATCATCCATTAGTCCAGACTCCTGTCCTTCATCCTCCAGTTGCACATCACTCATCTAAACTAGGAGGAACACTATGAGTCACATTATATCATTATACAAATATAAAGGCGAAAACATTTTCTCCCAAACCTAATCAATATGTCTCATACCCTACTGAATGATATTACCGTATTGATCTATGTTAAATTTTCTAAAGCCATTTGTCAAACTAAAGCTACAAATATGAAGGTTTAATTTATTTATCCGATTCTTCAACTGGAACTTTTATTTGCTTCTTAGAACTGCACGTACTGTATTAACTAAGTTATAAGGTTCCAGTAAAAGTCCAAAAATCCGGACCACCCAAGAATCCGGACTTTTCGAAAACTCAAATTTTTTGTATTTTATTTTATTTTTTAATTTAGTTGGCTTTTGTGTGTATGTGCGCATGCGTGAGCGCCACAGCTGCACAGCGACAACAAGCGAACATGCGGTCGCCACTTTAAAATGAGCAATCAAACTGTAACAACATTACGTATATCTCGGCCTACAAGGCGACGGGGTGTATAAGACGGCCCCCAAAATTTCCATTTAAAAAGTAGCTTTTGAGCCCTATTCGCTGTATAAGACCGGTACCCCAAATGTGACACTTACCATTGGGAGCTTACTGACCCAGTAGTCCTTTACCAACCATCCCATTGACCAGTGCTGTTTACACATCCTTGGTTTTTTAAAATAAAGCCAATTCACTTCAAGTAATGGCATCAAACGTTACCGGTTGATGTAGTGTAAACACTAGTGACTCACTTAAAAGTTTGTTATTTAACTTGAACTAATGTCGGTGTCGAATACAATTGTTTCATTTACTTAAAATGGATTTACCGATTTATTTGTTTATTTATATCATACTGTAATATATTAAACACACTGGAAGTATTTTCTTTAATTTATAAGCTTGCTTCAGCGAGCTACAGTATTCTAATTCAATAGTGTTTCATTAGGATTTGAGTGAAAAAGATTACTGTACATACTTACTACATACATTTATTACACAAATATATATATATATATATATATATATATATATATATATATATATATATATATATATATATATATATATATATATATATATATATATATATATATATATATATATATATATATATATATATATATATACAATATTTTATAATTGCAGTCATGTACTGAATATTCTATGTAAAAAATATAAATTTTAAATGAATTATTTCTAGTGTGGTCGACTTCCTACACAAAGACGGGCTATAAATAGCCGTCTTATCTCCCCTCTGTTCTGAGAGAGAAGGTCTTGGTAAATAACTTTTGTTTGTTTATTTTCATTGTTTGTCAAATTTATCATGTTGTATCAAAGTAATATTACTAAAAGTTTTAGGCAGCTACCAAACAGGGAGATTCTACTGCCTGGGAAGATATTGGAAGCATAATGTACAGTATTGTCTAATGGTAGACCCTACTTCCATATGGCATCACGAAAATTGTGACCAAGTCTTAGGTTGCTGATTTATCTTACTGCCTCATTTACACACAATTGCTGAGTTTCAATTGTTTCTCTTCCTTTGACAACACAACATACATACAATATAATGTTTCAACTTTGATCTTTTTTCCATTTATTTATGGTTGGTTATTTAAAATAATGCCAATTCACTTCAAGTATTGGCATCAAATTTTACCCGCTGTTGTACACTAGTGACTCACTTAAGCGTCAGTTATTTAACTGGAACTAATGTTGGTGTGAGTAAAATATTTCCATTTACTTGAAATAGATTTGCCGATTTATTTGTTTATTTATTTAGCTATAATATATTGTAATACATTAAACACACTGCAAGTATTTTCTTTAATTATATACTTGTTTCGCGAAAAAGGGAGGCTACCATTATACCTGGTAGGTGAAGTTGACCAGACATTTATGATCATTAAGGACCAAACTCCGAATCCATGACGTGACTTCTGTTAATCATTCTCATCCTAAATTTACCACTGTCGGTAGTTTCAAGAATTAACGCAGTCATTTACTGAATATTCTTTGTAAAAAAATTAATTTTAAATTAATTATTTATAGGAGATAAGTATTATGATCAGTAAATATACAGATATGCATTACTGACCACCTCCGAACACAAGGACGGCTAAAAATAGCCACAGGCGGTCACTGTCAAGGTCGCTTTCCCTTTCTCGTCACTGGCAAATGGGGGGGGGGGTGATGATAGCAGCTGTGTTTATTACCGGGGTATATTGTTCTTTTACGGTATGTTAGACTGGTTTATAATACATTTTTATTATTTTAATATACCGGTAATCTTCATTTTAATCCAGCTTCCCAAATGTAAGTTTCAGTATAAAATAATTAGTGGTAGGACCTTGTGAGTGGTTTACCATGTTTCCATCACCACTCTTGACACGCTAAACCGCAAAATTTAAGAGGTAAGAATTTTATCTCTGGTGCTTAAGACGACCCCCTAACTTTGGGCTGATTTTTTTTTTTCAAATTCCGTCTTGTAGGCAATCATTTATGTAATTTTGAGTCCTACTCTTTTCATTTACAGAGTACTGTACAAGCCCATAATAATGGCTCCTTAAGGAGATAAACTTCGTTGTGCGAAGAGAAAGAAGAACACGTTGAAATTGAGTGACAAACTTGAAATAATTAAGAAACTAAAACGTGGTGTGAGCAATACTGTTCTAATGAATACATACGACATTGGAAAGTCTACAAATTATGATATAAAAAGGCAAAGAATAAAATTCTAGAATTCACAGCTTTTTCTTTAAAACTGCTCATTTTGATAAATGAAGCATGCTATATTTGCTAATGAATAAACTATCAAAATGTACCTGTTCATCTCTTCTTCATTCCTCCTTAAATTTGAATTTTAAAAATACTGCCTGAGAATCCGGAAAATCCGAAAATCCGGACCGACCCAATCCCCAAGCAGTCCGGATTTTTGGACTTCTACTGTATTTATCCATCTGTTTCTGCGGTTGTTTATTGAAGATAATATATACAGTATTTAATTCAAAGGTTTAGAATATTCTCTCCTTTTTCACAGTGGACATCAGTAATTTATCATTATATATAATTACAGTATACCTGTACATATTTTGATTTTCTATATATTTAATATATCATGTATCATGTACCGTACAATAAATGATTTAATATGTAATACTACATTTTTTGCTACACATACATCAATATTCATTAATCATTCAGTACTTTTTTATGCTGCATTATCCATTAGGAATATGAAGCATTAAGAGTGAATTGTGTTTCAATTTATGAAACAGGAACCAGTACCACAATACAAAGTTCTGGTTCTGGCCAGTTATTTTACTGAAGTTCCAGCTAGAACCGGAACTTCATAAAAATCCAGGTTCCGACCGGAACTAAGTTCCGATGCATTCGTAACCCATGGCACCCTCAGTTCACACCCATTCTCGACGATAGTTGTGAATCCACAGTCAACCCTCGCTTTACGCGGTCCCACTTTACGCGTTTCCACGTTTACGCGGTATCCTGCCGAACACGGAATGCTCACTTTCCGCGGTGGGTGTACCCTTTTACGCGGAGAGTGGCGCGAGCAGGGTGCGCACAAGGTCGCCCAGTCATCAAAACATTACCGAGTTCTGCACCCGCCACCCACCACAGCCGGCCCAAGTCAGTGAGAGTGATAGTGAGGATATGGACTTATATGGTCTTTGAGGGGTTTGACAAAGAGGCCCTGCAAGCCTCTGTGGTGGATAGTGATACAATTGATACAAGTAATACAGGTGAGGGCCAATAATCTGCCCTCTGCCTCGGAACCAACCCCCATCCCCGTGTGCCCAGCCATTTTTTCTACTAATGTAAGTGTTAAAAAACCTAATATTATTGATATTTCTCTTAATTATTAATTGTCTGTGCATACCATCATAAAATTAAGAAGTTATTTTTACTACAACGTAGATATTGTGTCTGAAAAAGTGGAGTTTGGGGGTCGGCCCGGTCTCTATTTCAATTAATCCCATATGTTATGTTGTTCACTTTACGCGTTTCTCGCTTTACGCGGGCCGCCGTGGGTTCAATTGACCGCTTAAAGTGAGGGTCCACTGCATACTGAATGTAGCTTTCATCATACAGATGTTTCTTTGTTGATGAGCCCATAACAGTGTCTGAAATTGTTATAAAATCATATACTGTAACCACACAGTCATACACGAACAGTCACATCACCACCACTATAATAACATCACCATGTAGTTGTAATAAAAATCACCCTCACACAGTCATAAACATCACATCACTATTTACATACAACATTGTCAAATAAGTAAATAAAGACATCACCATTTACACTGTTTACATACACATTTTTCAATTTGCCTAAAAGATAAAAGTAAACTGCACACAATTGCCAGGAGTTGTACCTACTTTAACTGTTACATATATCTCCCAGTGCCATTATTCTGGGATTCAACTGAGCAAATCTCTTCACAACCACATCCATCTCTCTGTTATGGTGGACATGAAGCAGTGCCAGTCCTGCGAGTCTGTTCTCCACCATGGTCCTGCGGGTGTAAGCTTTCAGCCTTCTTAGCGCAGATACTCACCTCTCACATTCTGATGTGGTGATTGGAAGGGAACATAACACTCGCATTGCCTTGTAAATGTTACTATACATAATGCGATCACACCTGAGAGTTTGCATGATACTAAATTATAAAGTCCAAGTAAATACACATTCATCTGTTGCTTTGCATTACCTTGAAAAGAAAATTCATCGATTTCTTACACAGTACTGTACATAAAAGGATACAACAGCTTGTTGGTTTCTTTGGTTTAGATGACCAAAGATGACCTTCATGCGTGTCTGCGCCATGATGTGGCCACACTGAGCCGAGTCACTACAATCTGAAAAATTATGCAAAAATATAATACATACAGTATCTGTTTTCAACTCGGAAAAAAATGAAAAAAATGAGGGAATGATCCTGAAATTCTTTGGCTCTGTAAGGGTGACCCAGGTGGAGCTGAGGCACTCAATTTTTCCTTACTTAATGATCTGGAACAAATAATTAAACACCCTACATGCATTCCTGATCGACACGATCAACTTACTAACGTTCTTGATCTTTGCTTTACCTCTAACCCCTCACACTATTCATACTCAATTTCTGCCCCCTTAGGGTCTTCTGATCACAATCTTATTTCTATTACATCAAACTGGGCATGATCACCTTCCCCACCCCCCTCTAAATGCCAACTATGGCACTATTGGAGGGCAAACTGGCAATCCTTGCGAGAATTCTTCTCCGACTTTCTTGGGATGAATACTGCTTTTCCACTCAGGATGCCTTGGTATGTGCTGACAGCATTGCTGGGGTTATACAGGGTGGTATGTGTGCATTTATCCCATCTTCTACCAAAACTTTTACTTTACAATCATGATTTGATCGCTCCTGTTCTCTTGCATGTAGGAAGAGAGATATGGCATATCAAGTTATGAAACTATCTCCTCCTATTACTCACTCCTCTTTCAATACTTCTAGGAATCGTTGTAAGGCTATTCTTCGTAGGCCCAAGCGGAATTTTATAAAAAGAAAGACCGCTGTCCTGACTAACTCTTCTTCTAGTAAATCTGTCTGGTCCTTAACCAAAAGCATCTGTAATAACTTCTGCACTCCCTCTTTTCATCCTCTCTTCGGACCTGATAATTCTATAGCCAACTCTCCCCCTGATAAAGCCAATCTCTTCGGCACCTTATTCTCCTCTAACTGCGCCTTAGAAGATTCCAACTCTTTCCCTCCTACTCCTCCTACTGAACTTATGCACTTTCTATAATCTCCACTCGTAGGGTTGCTGGTGTGTTATCAAGGTTGGATGTGAGTTCGGCGCAAGGACCGAACGGAATATCCTCTCGTGTTCTGAGGGAGTGTGCTCAAGTTCTGGCCCCTGTTCTTGGTCACCTGTTTCATCTTTGCCCCAAAACCCAAACTTATCCTTCTTCTTGGAAGCATGCCTTGGTTCAGCCCATCCCGAAGAAGGGTGACCATTCCAATCCCTCTAACTATCGCCCCATTGCCCTAACTTCATCCCTTTTTAAGATTTTCAAAACTATCCTGAACTAGCATTTTCTCCGTTACCTTGAACGCCATTCTCTTTTGTCAGATCACCAGTATGGCTTTCGCCAGGCGAGATCTACTGGTGATCTGCTCTACTACTGCACCCATCATTGGTCATCCTCTCTTGGAGATTATGGGGAAATTTTCGGCGTGGCCCTCGACATCTCCAAAGCATTTGATAGGGT
This sequence comes from Homarus americanus, assembly GCF_018991925.1. Classification (NCBI taxonomy): domain Eukaryota; kingdom Metazoa; phylum Arthropoda; class Malacostraca; order Decapoda; family Nephropidae; genus Homarus; species Homarus americanus. The sequence continues at coordinate 4,627,394 of NW_024711292.1, read as the reverse complement.
ATGGTACAAGTCTTTGCTTTCTAAACTTCCCTCTTATGGTTTCTCTCCCCCACTTTGTTCTCTTAATCTCTCGCTTCCTTGAGAACCAATCCATGGCAGTTGTCGTCAAGGGATCGATCTCTCGCTTTTTCTCTACCAATAGTGGTGTCCCACAAGGTTTTGTACTTCCACCTACGGTACTCTCTTCCTTCTTTTTATCAATGATTTACTTCACACTACGACTAATTCTATCCATTCTTACGCTGATGATTCTACTCTTCACTTTTCTTTACATTTTCCCCTTCCCCCTAATTCTCAAACTAGATCTGTTTCTAGAGCTGATATCATTACATCTATCAACGCGGATCTGTGCAGCATCTCCGAATGGGGAGGTAGAAACTTGGTTAAATTCAATAGTGGTATAACACTTTCCAAATTAGATGATCTCCCACCAATTACATTTCAGGATGCAATCATTCTGCCAAATTCTAAAATAGTTATGCTAGGCCTCACCATTTCCTCTATTATGTCATGGAAGCCACACATCCTCATCATTGCTAAAGCTGCCTCCCGAAAGCTGGAAATGCTGTACAGATGCCGTAGCCAATTCACTCCTGAGCAGTTGCTTCAGGTATATAAGGGATTCATTCGTCCTAACTTGGAGTACTGCTCCCATATCTGGAGTGGCTCTTCTTCTGTCCAACTGTTAGATAGGGTGGAATCAAAGGCATTTCATCTTATTAACTCTCCTCCTTTAGTTGATAATCTTTCTTCCCTTTCTCTTTGCCACAATGTTGCTTCACTCTCTCTCTTTTACAGGTACTTTAATGGGCAATGTTCGGTGGATTTGGCATCCTGTGTACCGCCGGCAAGGCCGAAGGCTCGTAACACTCGTCTTGCTCGCGGTGCCCACCGTTTCTCTGTGGGTCGGTCACACTAGAATAACCCGTTATAGTACATCCGTCCTTCCTCACACAGCCAAACTGTGGAATGCTCTGCCATCTTCTGTTTTACCATACTCATACAATGTCTCACTTTAAAAAGCTGGGTTTCCAGGGTATTCATGGTATAGATGAATATAATCTTGTTCTTTTATATTTTTAATTTGTTTTTACTCTTATTTTTTTCGCCCCTCGGCCCCATTGTGGGTCGATGACCTGTGCCCGGGTGGGCTATTCCCCCCCCCCCCCATTCCCCCTAAAAAAATCAATGTAAATGTAGTTAAATCCTAGGTCATTAGACCAAGCTCAGCAATGGTAGCAAGGGCAGCACAACTTGTCACTCTGCACATAAACAAACCTTGGAGCACAATTAGTGACAACTCATAACAATATAAATGTTAAAAGGTTACATTTTTCACATGCCATATTTCTTAACTGATATTTTTCTTCACATATTTACAATGCAAAAAAAAACTGACAAAGGATTAAAGATCTCAAATACATATCCTGGGTGTCTACCTACCTTCAGCTCCTTTCATATGTGTTGTACTGATACTGTTCTTATCAACCAACTTATCTTTACATCTTCTTTCAGCGATACAGTATGAAGACAACAACAAAATTTCAAGTTCAACTCGTCTCAAACATATTTTGAAGTATACTGTATATAAAAGTATCCAGCCATTGAATAAATTTAAATAATAATAATAATAATAATAATAATAATTCATAGGTCTGGGTCGTGTTTCTCACTTTTGATCTTTTTTTCATTCTTGTATTTCTTGATTATTATTACAGTACAGTATTATTATTATTTTATTATTATTACAGTATTACTGTTATTATTATTATTATTATTTTATTTTTGTGTATTTTTTACTAAAATTTTTATTTACTATGAATAATTATTATTGTTATTATTATTATTATTATTATACAGTAATTATTATTACTATTACATTTTCGCCCCCAGGCCCTGGTGTGGGTCAGTGACTTGTGCCCGGGTGGGCTAATACCCGTTTAAAAAAAAAATCAGTTTTCAGAGCTTTTCGGTTTTCAGAATTTCGGATAAAGGGTTGTCAACCTGTATACTCAATATATTACAGTATGTAAAAAAAATACCACATGTTGAGAGCCGAATACAGATGACAATGATATATGGCAATCATCCTAAAGATAGAAAAGGTACTGTTATCATATTCTTGATAAAACCATTTTGACCTTTGTACATGATGTAACTAACAATGTGACATCTGGTCAACCTCTAGTCCTTTGTCCCCAGTCCACATATTCAGAAGAATGGGGATTGTACACTCAAACAACATGATTGTATGGGAGGCAAATCATAATTTTTTCCATATCTATATTCAGTACAGTACTGTACAGTATAGGGAGACCATTAAAATTAGAAGTTTAACCACAAATACACACAAAGAATGTTTATCTACACAACTCGGCTATTTACAGTGACCCCTCGTTTAACGAACACCTCGGTTAACGTAATTTCGATTAACGAACTGCCTTCCATAAGGATCTTCAATTCGGTTAACGAAAAAAAATTCGCTTAACGAACTTCTTACGAACCGACCTCAACATGTTTTCGCTTGCACTGACCGGGCAACCAGCTTTAGTATCAGTCCGCCAATACATTAATCGGTTCTAGGGCTTAAATTCCTTACTATTTTTGTAAATATCAAGAAGTTTATACTATTCAATAATTTTAAAAGTTTAATATTCAATTTTTTAGTCATTTTAACAATTATTGAACAAAATTGAAGGTAAAGTGACTAGTTTAATGCGCGGCATCCAGCCTCTTAACACAGCAAACAGGCGTCAGTCTCTCTCTGTTTTCACTGGAGGTAACATCTTGCTTGAGACTCTCTTCAACTAAACGCTTTTTTTCTGTGTTTCCAAGCAAATTATTGGTCATTTTGAAATATATTTTATATATTGACAATATATAATGCAGTGCAGCGTTGATTTAAAGAAAATAATCTTGAATTAAACCAGAGAGCTAAAATTTTATGGGTGAAATGGCACCATGGGGTGACTTCTCTTCCACCCCAATGCCTTCTCTTCTTCCTTCTCCTCCACCCCCATTCTAAATCCCATCATCATCATCATCATCCAGGAGCCTTCTACATACACACCTCAAAGTAAGTGAACTTTTCTACCATTTTTGTTGAATTTAGGAAATTTTCGGTGAGCTGGAACCAATTACCCAAAAACCCATTGAAACAATGGTTTCGGTTAACGAACGACCTTCTGGAACGGATTGAGTTCGTTAACCGAGGCCACTGTATATGCTGTCTCATAATAATAATAATATTTATTCAGTAAAACTGTCATACAAGTTTACAATTGGATAGATATGTCTATAAACTATGCAGTTATACAGTTCAGCATGAATAGCTATTGAGAATGTATGTACTGTATACGGTGCACGTAGGTCATGGGAGTTCACAGCTTTTCATGTGCTTAGACATTGCAGGTAAACAACTATGGTAAACAGTAAGGCAATTTGACAAAGGATAGCCAACAAAACTGTCAGGTGCTTATTCCCAGGAGGGGTCGTTTGTTTAGGCTTAAACTTGGTCTTTAATCAGTACAATTGGTGCAGAGTACTTCTGGGAATGTGAGATTTCCGGGTAACGAGACAACTCTTTCAAGCCGGAAAATAATCCCTCATCCCCGGAATTTTCCAGGTAACGAAAAAATTTTCTTGGAAGTTCCAAAATGATGCATTATTTCATCTCTCAAAGCAGGAAAAGGTAAAGGTGTAGAAGAGGGTAACCACCAGAAGGAATTGTCCGAATTGGTTGAATTTTTTTCTTCACACTTATATCATGATATTAAACACAAAAATGGAAATGAAAATGCATAGAACCTAATAAAACCTGACCTAACATACCCTTCATTTCAGGCGGAAATTGGCTGGGTTTTTTTTATCAATTTTTTTTCGTGGGACGTTTTCCGAACAAAAATTAATGGCTAAGCCAATAAAAAATACACCAAAAACCACTAGAAAAACAAAAACCAAACCTAACCTAACCTAACTGACTCTCACCATATGATGGAATCACCTACTTCTTACCTTATTGCCGTCTCTTCTTTGTCTTTGGGATAAGGGACGAGTTAGGACAATGCCACATATGTTGGTCTTTGCGATATTTACATTCAGTCTTGCACTTATGACAATTTACTGAGGTTGGGAGAACACCATGCGATCGAAAAAATGCTACAGTTTCTTCGTTTTTTTCCCAAAAACTCGCAATCAGCTCCATATAATTTAAGTGACTCCCATCACAGACTTCCATGGTCGGAAATGAATATGAATTTGGAAATATGAGAAACCCAAAATAAAAATCGATTTTGATTGAGTAAAAAATACTGCGAATTAAACCAAAAAAATCATTTTAATTGGTTGCAAAAAAAAAAAAACACTTGAGTGGCAGCGTGACATGTACGGGAACACATGCGAGTGATGATTTATGAAGGAGACACGCAGTGTAGGAGGTGAGGTAGGCTATAAGGGGGTAATTTGAACCATGTGAGGTCATTATAATACTAAACAAGGCTTGACCTTCCTAGACCAATTAAATGTTGGAATTTACTGTTGGCTGTTACCTTAGACCTGCCAGTAGATAGAGCTCTTGTAATTTTGCCCAAATTTATGAATAACAAAGGAACATAAGTGGAAATTAAGTAGATACGCAGTTCTGTGAATATACGGAGGCATACAGGAAGGTACCCATCAAATTTTTGTATATACAATAAAGAAGTCAAAATGAGTGAGACCAAGGATTCAGGGGACAGGAGGAGGAAGGCAAGTGTCAACAAACATGGCGGAAAGAAGAACACCAAAATGTGTGGAGAATGTGGATTAACAATCAAGGATAGCGACAAAGCAGTTAGCTGTGATGTTTGTGAAGTGTGGTTCCACATCGAATGTGAAAAATTACCAGAAAAGGTAAATAACTTCATGCAAGATGAGGAGGCAGAAGGAGTGTTGATGTGGTACTGCAGTCACTGCAAGAAGGGTTGTGCTAAACTGCACAAGTACATAAAAATAATTGAACAACAACAGGTGGAACAAATGACCAGACAAAATGAATTGGAAGGCAAAGTAAATCAACAGAGAATTTACAGCACAAGAACATGATAAGAATAAGGAGATATAAGTCAGGATGGGTATATTGGAGGCAAAGTCTGTTGAAATAAATGATGTGTTGGAAACAAATGCTAAAAATGACAGGGGTTTTGAAAACAGACTGGGAACCTTGGAGGCTAGAACAGTGGGTTTAGAAGGCAAAGTAGATTCTAGCAGGGCAACAGGTAGTGCCACTGAAGTGAAGCAGGAAGACAACACAGGGAAACCAGAGCCTGTTGGTGAACTTATAGAGGAACTAAATGAGAGAAGATGAGGGAAAACAACATAGTGGAATATGGTGCACCAGAATCTGGATCCCCAACAATGAGCGAAAGGATTGAGAGTGATAAATCTTATGCACTGAACCTAATAAAAGAATGTGGCATCACTAGTGGCCAGGAGATAATAGTTAAAGTGATTAGGCTGGGTAAATGTATCCAGGGAAAAGCTAGACCTACCCATGCTAATCAAGTTATCTACTGCAGATATAAAGGCCAACCTATTTAGAAACATCAGGAACCTGCAAGGTAACATGAAATTCCAAGACATAAGAATAGCCAATGACTTAACTAAAAGGGAGAGAGAACATGAAGCTGTCTTATGGCAGGAGGCAAAAAACTTAATGGACTCTGAGAAGGGGAGACACAGAGTGGTGGGTCCTCCGTGGAGGCGAAGTCGTCAAAATAGGGGTCCAAGAGGATTAAGAGAAGTAGTGATGCCCAAAGAGGAGAAACATGTACATACCGGTAGTGTAAATAGTGTAAGGAAACTGATTAAAAATAGGAAAAAACAAGAACAAAATGTTAATGTAGGTAAATTTCTTATTATGTTTAGTAATGTGGATGTGTTGAGGTCAGACAAGTTAATAGAGTTAAATGCACAGTTGAAGGAGATGGAAAATACTCCGCAAGTAATACCTAGCCCTTCAGGAGGTAAAGCCAAAACACTACAGATATGAACGGATTACAGCAGAATACAACCTAGAAGGATATGATATTATAGAGCAAAATCTCCTTAATAAGGAAGGGAGAGGTATGTTAACATATATTAGGAAAGGAACCAAATTTTACAGTGTTGAACTTGGTACTAAGTTTTGTGAATATTGCTGTAAAGAAGTGCCATGCATTAGTGGTAATTTACTATTCACCTCCATTTACAGAAGCCCTAATAGTGATGAAAGCAATAATACTAATTTGCTCCAACTTATGCAGGAAGTCAATGATAAAAATGTGCTTTATAAAATAATTGTAGGTGATTTTAATCTTCCACAAATATATTGGAGCAATTATACTTCTGTTATGGGACTGAATGATGTTGGTACCATGTTCATCGAGAAAGTACGGGTCTGCTTTCTCACTCAACATATAGAGGAAATCACCAGGATAAGAGACAGCACAGGCAATACCCTTGACCTGTTGTTCAGTAATGAAGAATCTATAGTAGGAGATATCAAGCTGGAGAGTCCACTGGGAAAGAGTGACCATGCCTGTATGGTATTTATTTTCATTGTGACATACAGGAGATGGAAGACAAAAGTAAAAAAACGAGCGTACGTGTATGAAAAAGCAGATTACCTACTGACGAAGCAAAGGCTTACGATGGACAGGATCCAATACTTATCATTGATACCAGATATTGAAAGTAAGTGGAATAAGTTCAAAAGAAAATTCCAGGCAGTCATTGACGAGTGTGTCCCTAAGAAGATAATCAGAGGACTGAGGGTTAGCAGAAAAGAACAAATGAAAAATTACCTATGAACAGGAAGCTCTGGACTAAAGTGAAGAAAAAACAGAGTCTGTGGGAGAGACTGAAAATAATGAAAACGAAGTTCAATGAAAGAGCATGCACAAGGGAGATGTATCTGGAAACTGAAAAGGAATACAGGAGATTAAATAACCAGGTCAGATGGGAAACTAGAAACATCTTGAAACGCAAAGAACAAGAGACTGCGAAAAATGTTAAGGCAAATCCAAAAGTGTTCTGGAAGTATGTACAGACAAAAACAAGAACAAAAGCTAGAATTGCAGATCTTTACAAGGATGAGGAAAAAGTACAGAAGACTGTGAATGATCAAGAAAAGGCAGATGTACTCTCAGAGCAATTCTCACAAGTTTTTATCAAGGAACCAGATAGGGGGATACCAACAGCCAACAAGAAAGAAGTGCCAGCTCTTCAACACCTGGAGATAACCGAGGGCAAAATTAGAAAGGTGATTCAAAAATTGAAAAGACAAAAGTCTCCCAGTCCAGATGGGTTACATCCAAGAGTCATTAAGGAGATGATGGAGGAACTATTTCAGCCTCTGAGGGTCTTGTTTGAAAGCTCTTTTCGAGAAGGAAATATACCTGAGGACTGGCGTATTGCAGTAGGGTCCCTCAGGGTTCTGTCCTCGGCCCCCTGCTGTTTGTCCATTTTATCAGTGACCTGCCTGAGGCAATTAAACACAACAGTGAGGTATACAGTGGTCCCTCGGTTAACGAGCACAATTCGTTCTAGAAGGTTGCTCGTTAACCGAAAAACTCGTTACCCGAAACCATTGTTTCAATGGGTTTTTGGGTAATTGGTTCCAGCTCACCGAAAATTGCCTGAAATCAACAAAAAAGGCAGTAAAGTACACTTACTTTGAGGTGTGTATGTAGAAGGCTCCTGGATGATGATGATGATGATGGGAATTAGAATGGGGGTGGAGGAGAAGGGAGAAGAGAAGGCATTGGGGTGGAAGAGAAGTCACCCCATGGCGCCATTTCACCCATAAAATTTTAGTTCTCTTGGTGTAATTCAAGATTATTTTCTTTAAATCAACACTGCACTGGATGCTGAACTTTCACCCAGAAAAAAGTAAATACATGAGGATAGGAAGAACAAAAGTTGCTGACCATGGATATCATATGTACACCACGATCAAGAAGACCACTGTAGAGAAGGATATAGGGGTAGTCACCGATGATAAGCTGACGTTCTTTGACCATCTAGCTGAGAAAATCAACAAGGCTAATAAAATAGTGGGCATTATTAGAAGAACTTTTGTTCATCTGGATGCACCTATATTCAAGGCTCTGTACACTGCTCTGGTTATGCCACACCTTGAGTATGCGAATCAAATTTGGTGCCCATATCTCATTAAGGATATTGAAGCAGTAGAGAATGTACAGAGGAGGGCTACCAAATTAGTACCACAGATCAAGGATTTATCTTATGAGGAAAGACTAAGGAAATTACAGTTACCGACACTGGCGTACAGAAGATCTCGTGGGGACCAAGTGGAAACATACAAGATAGTGTGTGGCATATATGACCAGGCATGTACAGCAGGAATGTTCCAGATGAGGGAGGCTGACACTACCTGGGGGAACACAAAGAAGATCTACAAAACAAGAGCGAGGCTAAATCTCAGAAGACATTCGTTCCCGAGTAGGGTTGTCAACAACTGGAATGGGTTACCTGAGTGGGTAGTGAATGTGGAGACGGTGGAAAAATTTGAAGCAAAATTAGATAAATACTGGAAAAATCAACAACAAGTATATAATTATAGGGCACAAATATCCGCCACACGCAGCCACTGTCTGAGTAGAGAAAAGGCTATTGAGATGGAGTCAAAGGTGTGAGCCTCTTCCAGAAGATCATCTGTGAGTATCTGTGATAATGGCAGAAGACTAATGGAAGAAAATAGAGAAAATTTTGGATACGCTATCTCCGTTATTATACATTTGCACCGGTAATGTAATAGATGAAAATTATCTTATAATTAGACGTCTTATTCGAATATAATAATAGATTAGTGGTAGGAATGTGTGGTGTGAAAGTGCAATAATGCTTAATTTGTTTATAAAATGCTAATAACATGATATTAAACACAGAAATAGAAAAGACAATGTATAGAACTTAATAGAACCTGACAATCTTTTTTATTTACTCTATCCCACTTCATAATTCTCCTCCCAGCGCCATTCTTATTGTTTACCTCACTGAATCCCTCTTCAAGAGACGTTTCTTATAAACGATGGTGAATGCTTCCACGTAATCCTCCTCGCCATTGCTGATGTATATCAACCTCAATATTAAGGTAAGTTGTTTAACACATAAATTAACAAGATAATGCATAGAACCTAATAGAACCTGACCTAACATACCCATAGGTTGGGTATGTTAGGTCAGGTTCTATTAGGTTCTATACATTGTCGTTTCCATTTTTGTGTTTAAAATCATGATATTAGTGTAGAAAAAATTTCAACCAACCCAGACAATTCCTTCTGGTGTTCACCCACTTGTACACCTTTACCCCAGAAAAAATCCCTCATCCCTGGAATTTTCTTGAATTTCCAAGGTAACGGTCTCAGAAGTTCCAGGAAGATGCATTATTTCACCTCTCAAAGCCGGAAAAATCCCTCATCCCTGGAATTTTCTTGATTTTTCTGGGCAATGATAAAATGTTCTTGGAAGTTCCACAATGATGCATTATTTCACCTACAAAGCACTTAGAGAAGGTTCACTATTGCTATATGAAAATTGGTAAATTTTTACTTTAGAACATGAGTCCCTAGGGGTTGACCAATATGTTTTTCAAGTGTATTTTGGTGTGTTTTAAACGAATCTGACCTTCATTTTGGGCGGAAATTGATAGTCGTTGCCCCCCCCTCCCCAACAATAATGGGGGAGAGCCTGGGAAATCGGGATTTTTGGGTGGGGGAGAAAACGAGTCATCTGACCTAACAAAACCTAACCTAACTCAAGCCCCCAGACCCCCAGTAGGCCTAACCTGATTCCTAGCCAGGGGCTCTGCTCCTGGATCCCCGGTAGGCCTAGCTTAAACTAACCTAAATGTTTCAGTAGTTAAAAACTTTGGGGCACTCCATGTCCAAAAGTACAATACCTTAGTTAGAAGTACAAGGACCAGGGATACGTAAGAATTGGATAGAATATCTGTCTTCCTCGTAAAACTCGACAATAAATTAAAATAATCATAGCACAAACGACAACCAGACCCCACCATGGCCATTGTGAAACTGGTCAATGTCAATGAAATTAAAATCGTGATTAGTCGAAAAAAATTATACGTCAGTCAACATTGCGCATGCGTGATGAGCCAATAACATCATCTCACAGACGAAGACTGAAAACTACCTTTTACTTTTATCCTCTTCACCACTGATCGGCTTGTTAGCCGCTTGGGCGATCAATCACGTCTGTTAATTTTCCTTTTTTTTATCCTCTTCACCAAATGATCGACTCGTTAGCCGCTTGGGCGATTGGTCACGTCTCTGTTATGCACTGTTTGCAAGTACAGTGTACATGTATTGGGCATGCACCGGCTCCTGAATGTACTTGAACCTGCTCCAGTGTTAGTCAAGTCTTGTCTTGAAAGAGCTCACACTCGGTGCCGTTGTAGTGGATACTCTCCCTTACAACTGACAAGCCTAACCGTTTAGACTCGCGTCAAGGTTCTCTGACAAGCCTCGCCATCTAGACTAAGGAGGGGGTCGACACCGGCGATGCTTACGTCCGCTGGACGTGCATATAAGCTCCCAGTCTCGCCGTGAAGTCGACATTCAACCTAGAGCTCTGCAACATGCAACACCTCCTCTAAAGAAGCTCCTGCACAGCAACTCCTCTACCACGCAGCAACTTCCTAGCACCAGACTGTTTTGTATAGAATATATTTATATAAGAAAACCGCCATAGCTGAGTTTCCCTTCTCACCTCCATCCTATGTGCGATTCAACATCACGAAACCCCACACCGTCACACAACACTTTCTGGTAGATTGTGCTAAGTTTTTTGCCTGCCGAATAACCTCCCATTTCTCCTCCTCACACACGAGTGTGATCCTGAGGGAGCAAGGCTTATCCCCCTGCTTTTGTCCCAGCCTCCCCACATCCTGAGAGGTTGATGGCATCTATAGAACCTCTGTACAAATATTCTTAAACTGCATCTTATCGTGTGTTATCTTACTCTCAGTTCCCTACGCCTGGCGCCCAGGGACTACAAAAGCTATTTCATTGTTCCTGCTCTGGAAACGTTCCCGTTGTTCCTCCTCTCCCCTAACAGTAGGTCCATTAATTTTCATTTCTTCGACACACTTCTTCAGAGTCCCTAGCTGCTGTAGAACCTGTTCTGATCCTGCATTACTTTTCGCCACCTCCTGTGGCCCTGCTATTGCCTCAGCATAACTCCTATTAGGAACCACCTCCATTCTGTCGGCTACTTCCTCAGTCTTAGCAAGGATCTCTTTCCCAACTTGTCCTAGTTTGGCAACCAGCAAGGCTCCAGCTTCAACTATTTTCGTCCTTAGGGAACTCATTCCCCTATGGCTTGCAATCGCCTCTTTCACCTTGACTATGCAGTCAGGGCAATACCAGCAACAGCCTTCATGCTTTACGGCGGTTTGCATCTTCCTAAACGTTGCATTAGTCAGGCCTGTATCATCCATATCCGTCGTCCCCCGCAGTAATCACATATCATACTCATGGTTGTTGTGGGGGGGGGGGGGGGTGCAGACTGTGTATAGATCTACACCTATTTAAATATAAAGAGGAAACAAAACAAAACAGTACTTAGCTGTCCTCTGCTGGTTTTAACCTTTAGAGTTGTCTTCTGTTTTCTTCTCTCTTTTTTTCAATTCACTTCGGCGATTTGTCGGTATTTATGTGCTATCTCTATGTACACTGCATTTTGCTATGGATAACGGATTTTATACACCCACTCAGTCCTTTAGAAACACAGAAAAATAAAATAAAACTATGGTGACATCGACTGGAAAAAAGAGTTCACCCCAAATGACTTGAATAACCCTGCTACTCAATTTTGTAGAAACTCTGAATGATAACTTTCTGTTCCAACATGTTAGAGACCCGACACATTACAGAGGGGAGCAAACACCCAGGCCACTAGAACTCATCATAACAAACGAGGAGGGTATGGTGGCCAAACTGGAACACCTTGCCCCAGTTGGCACCAGTCACCATATAGTGTTGTCATTCAGATTTAACTGTTACCTACTTCAAGATAAGGCCAGGCCAAGGTGCAAATATTACAAGGGAAATTACAACAGGATGAGGGAAGAGATGAGGGGTATCCACTGGCCTGACTCATTAAGGCACAAGAACGCAGACACTACGCTGAATATCATAACTAGTAAAGTGACCCATTTGATCGATAAATATATACCCAAGACCAAACCCAGTGCCTCTAGGAATACGAGGGGATTGTAGTGGACGTCTCCCCTACAACTGCGTAGCCGCATTCCACCTCTTCCCTAGCAACCAAACTAGCGGCCCAAGGAAGGGGGGGGTCACCAGATGCCACAGTATCCTAGCAATCAGCCACCAGCTGCTACCGTTCCCTAGCAATGGAGTCAAAAGACCGGCGACTTCCCACGGTCTACTTCCGGCGGCTGTGTATATAAGCTCTGTCTCTCCATTGAGATTCATTCTGGCCTCTCTTCTTGAACACGCAACACCTCCTCCTCCGCCGCTGCCTGGCGGCCCTCGCTTCTCCTCCGCCTGCCTGGCGTTCCTCGCTCCCGCCGGCGAGCATGGCGACCCACCAGATTGTCTACCATATAACTTATATTATATAAGAAAACCACCACCTTAGAGTTTCCATCCATCCTGAGTGCTGGACAACATTATATCACGAAACCCTACAAATGGTGACCCCCGGAAAAAAGCATTCACACAGGATGGAGGACGGACGAATCTCTCTACCGACTTTCAACCACAACATCGAGGACTGGCTAGATCATGTGGAAGCAGCCCTCGTCGGCTCACAAGCGACTGACGAGCAAAAGTATGTCGCCCTGCTCTGTGCCTTGCCCACGGAAGTCGCCACGCAGGTCTCACAGACCATTTCCAACCCTCCAGATGACAACAAATTCGCTACCCTGCGGGATGGCTTGAAGACGCGTTATCAACAGACCAGCCCCAATCTCCTGCAAGATCTATCCTCTATCTCCCTCGGGAACTCAACCCCGGGACGTCTCTGGGAGATGTGTAGGCTGAACTCCCGTCACACAGACAGACTCCCCGACTCTATCCTGCGCCAACTTCACGCACAAAAGCTACCCACAGAAGTACGCAACATCCTGTCCGCAGTAGATTACCCTACGACACCAGAACTATATGCAATCGCGGCAGACAGAATTTTCAACGAGTGCGCTGCTGCACCCCTTGCCGCCACGGTCACACCAGTACCTACCACCGAACTTGTAAGCCGGGTCAACACCCCTCAGCCGAGCAATACCTCACAAGACATCAAGGACCTATTGCAAACTTTGAACCGCAGGATGGACACCATTGAGCAGTTCTGCTCCTCCATACCCGCTGCTGCGCCAGTTCCTGACTCACACACCACGCCCTACAAGTTCCGACGCACAGCAGCCAGCCCCCAGCACAACAAATATACCCTCTGCTGGTATCACCAGACTTTCGGCCGCAATGCTCGAAACTGTGAGCCCTATTGCACCTATTCGGGAAACGGCAACACCGGAGGCTGGTAGACGCCTCAGCCTCCGACCCTCCAGGCGTCTCATTACTGCGCGTCACCGACCGCACCTCCGGCAAGAAGTTCCTCATCGACACAGGTTCATCGGTCAGCCTCATCCCTCCCTCACTACAAGACAAGTCAAAGCAACCCTCTTAAGACCTGTTCGCTGCCAACGGTACCTCCATCGCCTCCTACGGCGTACGCACCCTCGCCTTAGACCTCGGTCTGCCCAAGACTCTGCATTGGTTATTCGTGATAGCAGACGTGTCTCAACCCATCCTTGGTTTCGACTTCCTCACCTTCCACAAGCTCGGCATCAAACCAAGTCATCTATGCCTCAGCCATGAGCCTACAGCACGCAAGATCCAGGGTTCTCGTGCCAGACACACCGACACTATCACCTGTCTTGCGCCTTTCAACGAGTTCTCCTCCCTGCTCGACGAATTCAAGGAGCTTTTCTCACCCCGAGTCTCCCTACCCCCACCACCTACATCGGGAATTTTCCACCACATCGAAACCAAAGGACCACCAGTCTTTTCACGCCCTCGCCGCCTGCGCCCTGAGCTCCTGAACACAGCCAAAGTAAAATTCAACAAACTACTGCAAGACGGCATCATTCGCCCTTCAAGGAGTCCCTGGGCATCGCCTCTTCACATGGTTCCTAAGCAAACACCCGGCGAGAGGAGGGTGTGTGGCGACTACAGAGCCCTGAATCTCGTCACCAAACCTGACAGGTACCCTATTCCGCATGTCCAGGACTTTC
>NW_024711292.1:4569100-4612980 GCF_018991925.1 Homarus americanus | reverse complement strand
AGTGACCCTCGCATCAAATGCCTCGCTTAACGACATTTCGGTTAACGAACTGCCTTCCATAAGGATCTTCAATTCCGTTAACGAACAAAAATTCGGTTAACGAATTTCTTACGAACCGACCTCAACATGTTTTCGCTTGCACTGACCGGGCAACCAGCTTTAGTATCAGTCAGCCAATACATTAATTGGTTCTAGGGCTTAAATTCCTTACTATTTTAGTTAAGTTTATACTATTCAATAATTTTAAGTTTAATATTCAATATTTTAGTCATTTTAACAATTGTTGAACATAATTGAAGGTAAAGTGACTAGTTTAATGCACGGCATCCAGCCTCTTAACACAGCAAACAGGCATTAGTCTCTCTGTTTTCACTGGAGGTAACATCTTGCTTGAGACTCTCTTCAACTAAATGCTTTTTTCTGTTTCCAAGCAAATTATTAGTCATTTTGAAATTTATTTTACATATTGACAATATATAATGCTGTACAGTGTTGATTTAAAGAAAATAATCTTGAATTACACAAAGAGAGCTAAAATTTTATGGGTGAAATGGCACCATGGGGCGACTTCTCTTCCATCCCAATGCCTTCTCTTCTCCCTTCTCCTCCACCACCATTCTAATTCCCATCATCATCATCATCATTATCCAGGAGCCTTCTACATACACACCTCAAAGTAAGTGAACTTTTCTACCATTTTTGTTGAATTTAGGAAATTTTTGGTAAGCTGGAACCAATTACCCAAAAACCCATTGAAACAATGGTTTCGGTTAACGAACTTTTCGGTTAACGAACGACCTTCTGGAACGGATTGAGTTCGTTAAACGAGGAGTCACTGTATATATATATATGTATGTATGTACAGTGGGGTATGCTATAACGAATCTAATTGGTTCTAGAACCTTGTTCGTTATAGCATTCGTTCGTTATAGGATTAATCCGTTCCAGGCCCCCAAATACAACCACTTAACACTGAAAAATATAATATAAAATTGTAAAAATTGTAAAAAAGTGCATAAATATGCATCTAAACCCCTGAAATAAAGAATATCATTAATATTTGTAATAAAAAAACAATAAATTAGAAAAAAAAAAAAATTAAATAATGTTCGTTGTAGGAGTTTCGTTCGTTATAGCATTCTCAATTTTATAGGTAAAACCGTTCGTTATAGGAATATTCGTAGTAGGATCCGTTCGTTATAGCATACCCCACTGTATGTATATATATATATAATATATATATATATATATATATATATATATATATATATATATATATATATATATATATATATATATATATATATATATATATATATATATATATATATATATATACACACACATACAGATAGACCCCGACTTAAGACGGGGTTAGGGACCCAAATCCAGGTCGTAAGTCCGACATGGTCGTAAGTCCGACAGATAATTTTTTTTTTTTTTTTTTTTTTAAATAAATAAATAATCTACAATAAATACCTTTAATGTAGTCAGCTGAATGCACATGGGGCCCATAATTTTCTAATTATACATGGAGACTACATTAACTGGAAACGTTTCGGTTATAGAAAATGCGTGTCATTTAAAAAAAAAAAAAAAAATATAAATAATCTATATCTAGGCGGTAGTAAGTCCACGTAGTCGTAAGTCAGGTCTAGGTGTGTGTATATATATATATATATATATATATATATATATATATATATATATATATATATATATATATATATATATATATATATATATATATGAATAGATAGATAGATAGATGAATAGAAATATATATATATATATATATACACAGTAGTACCCGCTTAGCGGTCAATAAAACCACAGGGTACGTGTTAAGTGAAACCCCGCTAAGTGAACAACAGAACATATGGGATTAATTCCAATAGAAACTGGCCCGACCCCCAAACTCCACTTTTTCCCGACACAATACCTATGTTCTAGTAAAAATAACATCTTAATTTTATGATTGTACATGCACACAATTAATACTTAAGAGAAATAAATACAGTCGCCAAGTTAATGTCCATTCAAATATGGACTCCCTCCCTCCCCTCTTGTCACACTACACTGCTGGCTCTTCCTTCTCGAGAAATTTTTGGGGAAAACCACTAAATTTTAATAAATAATACCTCAGATTAAAGTTAGGATAATATAAGTGACATTGCTGGATTCCTTGTAAGACCAGGAATATTTTGAATACAAATGTCATATATTTTGCACAAAAGATAACATATTTACTCAGAGTAAGCATTACAGTACATCTAAAATTTGTATGTCTAATGCAAAATCTATGATGTTTATATTCAAAATGATCATCATATTGTAAGAATTCCAGCAATGTAAATTATATTCTGGCCGGGTAATTTGTATGAATTTTATGAGCTAAAACAGGCAGGCAGGCAGGCAGGCAGGGTGGCGGGTGGGGCGAATCTAAAAATAGCTCTCGAGCCGGACACTGCGAGTATATGTGGAAAAAACCCGCGTTAAGTGAAAGTTCAGCTCTGGCCTCTGGCGAGGCACGGCGTATACGTGAAATCGCGCTAAGCGAAACCGTGTTAAGCAGTGTATTACTGTATATATATGTATATATATATATATATATATATATATGCAAATTAATCACAGTAGGTGCGCATGATCCAGGTATATGCTGATAACCACAGGGAAAAAGAAAACACGAAGTTCCCAAGCGCTTTCGTGTAATTCACATCTTCAGGGGCGAGTACAAACTAAGTAGAAATGCAGAACAAGTTATATATATACAGAGGAGGGTGAGATCAAGTCCACAGAGGTCAAGTATAAGTAATGACCCTACTAATCTTCACAAAAGCACCGCAGCGGTTGGTAGTCAGGTCAGAGGAAAAACTGACCCAACCTTCTCACCTGGTTACAAATCATCTTAATTACAAAATTGTCCAATTTGTACATACCATTACTCAAATTCATGTTAACGGATTCGGTATGTTGAATGAGACTAGATTCTATAATGCTCCTACTGTCAATTGAATTACAAGGTAATATTGAGGAGGCATTATCCCAGTCAATGCAATGCTTTTTATCCCTCAAATGAACAAACAAAGCATTGGATTCCTGGCCTGTCCTAACACTATATTTATGTTGTTTAAGTCTAGTTACAAGATCTTTACCTGTCTGGCCTAAGTAAAACATATTACATTCCTTGGAAGGGACTTTATAAATGCAACCATTTGTATTGTTGGGGGGAGTTCTTGATTAACATTTGTTTAACAGTGCATGAGTTTTTAAATGCCACATTGAAGTTCCAGGTTTTTAGTTGTAAAGGAATTTGAGAGAAATTTTTGTGAAATGGTAATACTGAGAGATTCTTATGGTCATGGGTGGGCTTGGGATCAGTTCTATAAAAAGATTTCTTCGTAATGTTCAGGCATTTGTCTATGAAAGATCTAGGGTATTTAAGGTTTGAGCCAATATTATAGATATATTTATATTCCTCATCAATGAATTCCGGGCAGCAAATTTTCAATGCACGTAAAAACATTGTTGAAAATACTGACTGTTTGACTCTATTATGGTGGGCAGAATAATAATGAATGTATGAACACACATAAGTAGGTTTTCTATAAATACTGAAATTAAAGGTGTTACCTATTCTGTGGATCAGACAGTCTAGGAAAGGCAATTTACAGT
This sequence comes from Homarus americanus, assembly GCF_018991925.1. Classification (NCBI taxonomy): domain Eukaryota; kingdom Metazoa; phylum Arthropoda; class Malacostraca; order Decapoda; family Nephropidae; genus Homarus; species Homarus americanus. The sequence continues at coordinate 4,609,302 of NW_024711292.1, read as the reverse complement.
CACGTTCTAATTCCACAGTGAATTTGATCGAGGGGGCTAAGTTATTAAGTTGTGGCAGGCCAGCTTTTAGGTCCTCGTTACTTGGCCAGAGACATAATACATCATCTACATATCTAAACCAGACTGCTGAAGGTGTAAGATATTACTTAATAGTTTCTTTTCAAAGAATTCCATATATAGGCTGCTTAATACAGGTGAGAGTGGATTACCCATTGCCATACCAAATTTTTGAGCATAATATTCTCCACTGAATTCAAATTTACAATCCTTAATACATAGTTTGATGAGTTCGATGAAGTCATCTTTCGAGACAGGCAATGAAATATTATCCAGGGAATCTATGAGGAACTCCAGTAAATCATCAACTGGAACCTTTGTAAAGAGTGATGTTACATCAAAACTGACCAGTTTAAAATAATAATTAATGTGTAAGTTATTGAGTTTATCAACCAGATCCATATTATTCTTAATATTAGAGTTAGAAATGTTGCCAACTAGGGGATTTAGTAAAGAAACTAACCATTTAGATACTGTAATTTATAAGAGATTGACCCAACTGAGATAATGATGGGTCTTGCTGGGTTATCAGGCTTGTGGGTCTTGATTAAACCGTACATGTATGGCAGTGGAGGGGACGTTGAAGTAAGATGTTTAATGAGAGTAGCTTTGCCTCTCAATAGAGACTTAAGTTTTTTGTTGAACTGGGTGTTAACAAAGTTGAGAGGATTATTTATGAGCTTAGAATATGTTTCAGCATCACATAAAAGATGTGAATTACACGAAAGCGCTTGGGAACTTCGTTTTTTCTTTTTCCTTGTGGACACGCACGCACGCACGCACACACACACACTACATCCTTGACCACCAAAGGGTCAAGACGTACCTGGCGCTCCTCTCGGAGCAGCCAGGTCAACTGTTAAGTTGGCCCCTACCAACCCCCCTCCCCTGAACCCTCCTCCCCACCGGAATATCAACAAGTTCTCGCCAGAAGTTACAATTTCATTTATGAAAGGAACGGAACCAGTGTTAAACAGAGGTGAACAGTGGTGAACAGTGCTTAAGTCAGTGAGAACAACTCAACAGTAACAGTCGTATCCAAGTTAACCTTCACACAGTGAGGTCCCAGGTACCCAGTGATAACGGCCCCCACGAGACCCAACACAACCACCGATGTGTTAATCCGTCTACGATAGGAAGACCTGGGACCAAACCTCACTCATATAACACCATCTGTGAGGGAATTACTACACCACACATCCCTCATAACACCATATGTGAGGGAATTACTACACCACGTCAAGTCCCATCACACCATCTGTGAGGGAATTACTATACCACGTGAGGTCCCTCATAACACCATCTGTGAGGGAATTACTACACCACGTCAGGCCCCTCATAACACCATCTGTGTGGGAATTACTACACCACGTGATGCCCCTCATAACACCATTTGTGAGGGAGTTACTACACCACGTGATGCCCCTCATAACACCATCTGTGAGGGAGTTACTACACCACGTGATGCCCCTCATAACACCATCTGTGAGGCAATTACTACACCACGTGAGGTCCCTCCTAACACCATCTGTGAGGTAATTACTACACCACGTGAGGTCCCTCATAACACCATCTGTGAGGTAATTACTACACCACGTGAGGTCCCTCATAACACCATCTGTGAGTAATTACTACACCACGTGAGGTCCCTCATAACACCATCTGTGAGGGAATTACTACACCACGTGAGGTCCCTCATAACACCGAGGGAATTACTACACCACGTGAGGGAACTACTACACCACGTGAGTTCCTCCTAACACCATCTGGGAGGGAGTTACTACACTACGAGTTTGCTGTTCAACACCTACATTAATCTGTATGTTCACTGTATGTTCCTTTACCTTTCTCTAATGAAGGCTTTTGTTAAACCACCAATGTATGTAATAAGTCATTTATGTCCAATGTATATTTTCAGCCTTCGGGCTGCAGAATTTTTTCAATAAACCGTTAATTATTATTATTATTATTACACACACACACACACAAACGTATGCAGGTAGTTCTGCTATAACGCGATAGATGTGTTCTTGTAAAACATCGTGTTATAGAAATTCGCATAATAGAAATAACAGGGCTTATGGAGAAAATAGGGTTAGGTGCAGATTACTCCAAATCGAAAAAAAAATTCGTAGTTAGCCTAACACAAAGGAGAGCACAGTCTAAATAAATGTTACATTCATATCTAATAATGAAATCATACAGCAAATGTTACACTTTACCTTGAAAAAATATGAATATAACTTGATGGGGGAGAAGGTTGATGTTGAGGAGTCATGAAACCTCAAGCTTTTTTTCAAGTGTTATAGCCTTTCTTTTACGATCACCAACGGAAATGCGATCACTAGAACGCTTCCCAGAGATATTCTTCTTTTCCATAGTCACAAAATTGGAGAAACAGTAATCAGAATTCACTGAGGACGCTTAAAAACTTCACACGTGTTTCACACTGAACGTGTGGAGTAAACAGAGCGCGCGGGTCTAAAACGCTGTGTATTTTGTTTTTCTCTCTTATTTAAAATTTTACAGGTATACTGTATACATAAATATTACACAAATTATTTCTGCAATTGTTCACAAACAAAACACATAAATCAATTGAACATGTGATGTCGAACGTGAACTGTAAACACTGCATAACCCCGCGCGAAGTCACAACACTGTACAGTACACTTTAAACGCTACGTATTTAGTTTTTCTCTCTTATTTAAATTTTTACAATTTACATACAGTATATATATGTAAATTGAAATTTACATATTATTCATATTATGCTACAGCGCCCACAAAACATGAGAAACTTTTGAGTCCCCCAGTAGAGATGTCCGTTCTCTACCCACTTCAGGATGTTTTAGTCCTCCGTTTTCTTTTTGTGTACTCGCTCGGGGACTCAAGTATTTCTGTATATAACACAGGATGATAAGGGAATTTTAAATTATGAGTGAATGAATTTATTATACAGTGATCAATTAACATAGTTTTGATGTGTTTAAGTAGCATTCAGGCGCCTTCAGCCTAGTAATGTTACCACATTCATATCACTCACTCTAAACCACGAATTCCATCCATACAGAGAGAGAGAGAGAGAGGCCAAGCGCTCTGTTTACATCACACACACATAAATATTACATACCGTATATCTCGGCCTATTTTATAAGAGCAGTCATGTACTGAATATTCTATGTAAAAAATATAAATTTTAAATGAATTATTAATAGTGCGGTCGACTTCCGACACAAAGACGGGCTATAAATAGCCTTCTTATCTCCCTCCATCTATTACCCTCTGTTCTCAGAGAGAAGGTCTTGGTAAATAACTTTTGTTTGTTTATTTTCATTGTTTGTCTAATTTATCATGTTGTATCAAAGTAATATTACTAAAAGTTTTAGGCATCTACCAAACAGGGAGATACTACCGCCTGGGAAGATATTGGAAGCATAATGTACAGTATTGTCTAATGGTAGATCCTACTTCCATATGGCATCACGAAAATTGTGACCAAGTCTTAGGTTGCTGATCTATCTTTCTGCCTCATTTACACACAATTGCAGATTTTCAATTGTTTCTCTTCCTTTGACAACACAACATACATACAATATAATTTTTCTCACCTTTGATCTTTTTTCCATTTTGCATTTATTTATGGTTGGTTATTTAAAATAAGGTCAATTCACTTAAAGTATTGGCATCAAATTTTACCGGCTGGTGTACACTAGTGACTCACTTAAGCGTCAGTTGTTTAACGGGAACTAATGTCGGTGTGAGTAAAATATTTCCCTTTACTTGAAATAGATTTGCCGATTTATTTGTTTATTTATTTATTTATAATATACTGTAATATATTAAACACACTGCAAGTATTTTCTTTAATTTATATACGTGTTTCGCGAAAAATGGAGGCTACCATTATATCTGGTAGGTGAAGTTGACCAGACATTTATGGTGATCATTAAGAACCAAACTCCGAATCCATGACGTGACTTCTGTTCATCATTTACCTATATCCTAAATTTACCACTGTCGGTAGTTTCAAGAATTAACGCAGTCATTTACTGAATATTCTTTATAAAAAAATAAATTTTAAATGAATTATTTATAGGAGATAAGTATTATGATCAGTAAATATACAGATATGCATTACTGACCACCTCCGAACACAAGGACGGCTAAAAATAGCCACAGGCGGTCACAGTCAAGGTCACTTTCCCGTCACTGGCAAGGGGGGGGTGATGATAGCAGCTGTGTTTATTACCGGGGTATATTGTTCTTTTACGGTATGTTAGACAGGTTTATAATACATTTTTATTATTTTAATATACCGGTAATCTTCATTTTAATCCAGCTTCCCATACGTAAGTTTCAGTATAAAATAATTAGTGGTAGGACCTTGAGTGGTTTACGATGTTTCCATCACCACTCTTGACACGCTAAACCGCAATATTTAAGAGGTAAGAATTTTATATCTAGTGCTTAAGACGACCCCCTAATTTTGGGCTAATTTTTTTATGGTTCAAATTCCTTCTTATAGGCCGAGATATACGGTAAATTATTTCTGCAATTGTTCACAAGCAAAACACATAAATCAATTGAACATGTGATGTCGAATGTGAACTGTAAACACTGCATAACCCCGCGCCAAGCCACAACAACCGTTCGAGTGGAATCGCGTTAGAGCAAACGCGTTCGCGTTTTACAAATATTGTTCCTCTATTCATCAATCGCGTTAGAGCCAATTCGCGTTGTCAAAATATGCGTTATAGCAGAACTCCCTGTACTCTATATGCGTGTGTGTGTGTTCAGCCAATGACATATGGTACTGTATGTAGAATTAAAATTTTCAAAATAAGATGAAACCAAGAAGAGCTACTGTATATGGTGCTACTGTACCAACTGCAACAAACAAATAAATCTGAACTCATTAGAATTGCATATTAAATTCCCAGTGGAGCCAGAGCCTCAATATCAAAAATAAGGAATATATATTACTAAAACTTTTGATTGAATGTTCTAAAATAAAATTGTTTTGGAGTAACTTCCCTTAAAATTTCCATTGCTAAATACATTCCTAAAAAACTTTAAATGGTATCTGGCTGAAATGAACTGCAAAATTATGCTCACCCTCAAAACTTTTTTGAAACCAACATCTATTCTACAATATTTGGCTAGCCAGCCTTGTGTTGTGGTTACTAAGGTTACTTGTAGCAGGAAATGGAATCAAATTGTGTTGTCTCCACTGATAGTTTACAAAGCCACACCAAAGAAAGTAAATAAATCTCTAAAACCAAAATTTCTATAAAAAGAAGAGGATGAATATCTGCCCTTCACTCCTTTCTAAATCACACCACTAATTCATCATATCTACAACTTTTTATATTTTACCAATTCCACTACAGTATAGTCTGCATTTACGCGGTTTTTGTTTACGCGTTTGGTCCTTTATGCTGTGCCTTGCCAGAATGAAAATGCTTTAATGGCTCGGTAAATTTTGTCATTTACACGGAGAGCAGCCGGAGGTCCAGACCCGCCATTTTTTATTCACGCAGTCCATTGTCGACCATACGCGGGAAGCGGCGCGGATATGGATGCACAGTATGTCGCTGTTGCGTTATCGCTGACGTCATATGACGTATCGGACCGTGACTGGGCCACGCATCCTTACCTCCCTCCGCCGCTAGCTGTGATTGGTCTAATGTTATATGACGTGGCCTGGCACGGGAGGGAAGCTAATGACCCAGCCGCATCAGTCTCATTGTTCTCAGTCACCGCGTATACTGTTCCCTCTTATGCCCGCTAATCTGTTCAACAATGGCATCCACTGGACCCCCACCACCCCAGAAAAACCTTGATTTACCGGGACCAAGCCGCCCCAAGCCCAAGAAGATACGACGTGCACTGAGTTACGAAGTTAAGTACAAGATCGTGCAAGATTTATAGAAAGGAACGAGACAAGTTGATTTGGCACACCAGCATGGTGTGAACGAATCTACGATCCGGACAATCAAGAAGGATGCCGCCAAGATTAAAGAACACATGGGCATCACAAAGTCTGCAGGTGCTTCAATGGTGAAGTATTGTCAGAATAAGGTGCTGCTCAAGACTGCGAACTTACTGGTGAGCTACTTAATTCGTCAGGCAAGACAGAACATGGTGGTCGACACGCAGGCAGTGCAGGACTACGCTCGTGAACTGTACTCATCAGTGGCACGCAAGATGGGAATTGCAGAGCCCAAACCGTTCACTGTTTCCTCTGGGTGGCTGCAAGGGTTTAAGAAAAGGAACAAGATTACAACATTAACATTGTTGGTGAAGGAGCGAGTGCTAACCGTGCTGCCGCCATGGATTTTCCTCCATTCTTACGAGAAGTTATGGAGGAAGGACAGTACACCGACGACCAGGTGTTCAACATGGATGAATCCGGTCTGTTTTGGAAAAAATTACCTTCCAAGACCTTCGTTGTCAAGTCTGCCAACAAGTGTCAGGCCGGAAATTGCAGAAGGAGTGCATCACCGTCCTGCTTACCACCAATGCCTCCGGTACATGTAAGCTCAAGTTGTCAGTGATCCATACAGCCCGCAAGCCGCACGCCTACAAGAACATGGACATTACCAAGCTAACCTCACGCAAGGCATGGATGTTCACTGGTCTGTCCCTCTCCTGGTTTGACGACTGTTTCGTTCCCGACGTGAAGAAATTCTGCGCGCAAAATAATGTGCCATTCAACATTTTGTTGCTGCTTGACAACGCACGAGGACACTCGCCCCTACTGTTGGATCGTCACTCCAGTGTAAAAGTGGTCTTCCTTCCTCCCAACACTACGTCGTTAATCCAGCCCATGGACCAGGAGTTGATATGCAACGTTAAGGCTGCATTCTCCGCAAAGAAGTTTAAGCTCCTGAACGACTGTACCAACACCAAGTGGCACAGATAGCGAGAGCGACGACAACGAGGATGCAGAACAAGAGTTGGCGGAGCATGAAGTGTGAGTTAAACAGTTTTGGAAAATGTTTAACATAAAGAAAGCTGTTGATTTCTTGGTGGAGGCATGGAGGCAGCTGTCTGTGGCAACAATTTGTCACACATGGCGGCATGTGTTGCAGGGTATCCCAAGTGGGAGACAGAGTCAACCTGTGGCTGGTGAGGTTCAGTCTGTTGCAGTGGCAGTGGACCTTCCAAGAGAAGCTGTACAGAGTGTTACAGCTGCAGGCTTCTCTGAGACCACCAACGACGACATCATGGAGGTAATCAGGGATCCTGAGGTGACTGCCGACGAGATGTTGGAAGACGATGACGTCAGTGAGGAGGCAGGTGGTGCGGCAGCAAGAGAACAGAAGTTAACTCATGGTGATGTAAAGGATGCCATCGAGTTTGCCGAGAAACTTAAGCTCACCCTCTCAAAGGACCATGTCAATCACCAGTATGAAGTCTTCAAAAACCTTCTAGACCAAAGTATGGAGCAGTACATCCAGATGTATCACAACCACATCAACACTAGCCGTCAGCGTAGCATCACTGACTTCTTCGCCCGCAACCCACCACAGCCCAAGCCAGTGACAGTGATGGTGACTTTGAGGGGTTTGTCAGGGAGGCCCTGACAACTATGGTGGATAGTGATGGTGATTCACCTGAGGGCCACTAATCTGCCCGCTGCCTCGGAACCAGCCTCCATCCTCGTATGCCGACCCATCTCTTCTACTAGCGTAAGTGTTAAACCTTGATTTTCTTTTACCTGGTACAGTATTATATTCTCTTATTAATATTTCTCTTCTATATTATGTGTGTGTGCATACCATCATAAAATTAAGATACTATTTTTACTACAACGTACGTAATTATGTCGGAAAAAGTGGTGTTTGGGGGTCGGCCAAGTCTCTATTTCAATTAATCCCATATGTTCTGTCATTTCATTTACGCGTTTCTCGTTTTACGCGGTCCTCCACGGGTTCAATTGACCGCGTAAATGCAGAATATACTGTAATAAAAAAAAACTTGTTCAGGGAAATCCGCAGTTTATGTGATTTAGGAAACTTAAATGGACTCGAGGATTTTACGGTCAATTAGGGTCAATAGTTAATATATAAATATATATATTTTTTTTTAGAATTTACATCCAAATAATCTCAGATCTGAAGTACAATCCCCTTCACTTCTGCATTTACAGAGACTGGCCAGGTTTTATGAAATGTGGCAGTACTGTGTTTGTTTAAATTTTAGAGTAAAAGTAGGGAATAGGACTTAGGCAATCTCCCAATAGTAGCTAGACTTTGGATTCAAAATAAGTAGAACCCCTAATATCAATGAATGTAAAAATTTCTTGCATGTTTATAATTTTAATAAAGATCCTGGATTCAACTAAGCTGAAATTTCTTGGCCAGTCATCTAGCCAATTGTTAATAAAGCTGAATACCCAAAAATTAAGGCAATGATAAAAAATCACTATTCATTATATATTATATACAGTATTCTGTAATTTATAAAAGAAATAATAAATATCCCACCTGAAGGGAAAGTAATGAAGGTCCTGATGGATTGGATGGCGTGAAGTGTTGCTACCTGGATCTGGAGGCTTGTTGATGAGCATAGTGTGCATGGCCATGATATTGGGACCAGTGAAACATTCTACATAATCTAGCACCTGAAAAGGAGATAAATATCAATGAATGAGATGGATGTGCAGAATGAGGGAGTAAAGTTCACGAAAGGGAGTCTGAGGGAATGTCAGTGGCATCCAATGAGACAGCAGTGTGGTGGAGACATTAACAAGACCAACTTATGGGATTGCTGAGGTGTGTTTAGAATACAGTATTATCCTGATAAGCACTACCCCATAGAACACTGTTTCCTAATAGTGCTTTGGCTTACATTTTGGAGCTCTAGAAAAAAAAGAATCCATAAAAGTAGTCAAAAGTCACGAGTTCGAACACTCCCAACACGCCAAGAACTGCTTTCTTTGTTTTTACTCGCATGGTCAATCGGCACCAAGCGCTCACTGTTTTCAGTACAGTGCAAATTTTGCCGCGCTTACACTGTGAACACAATCTTGTTGATTCATTGATTTTGTTAATATTATTGTGACTATTTTTTACTCATCATGTCTCCCACTGCTGTTGTGATGTGTTGCTGGTTTAGTTTTTTCTTCTTTTGGCAAGTACCCATGACTACAATATACAGTCAACCCTCGCTTTACGCGGTCCCACATTCCGCGTTTCCACGTTTACGCGGTCCCACATTCCGCGTTTCCACGTTTACGCGGTACCCTGCCGAAACCGGAATGTGAGCATTCCGCAGTGCGTGTACCCCTTTACGCGGAGAGCGGCTGGCGAGCCGCGCCATTTTTGGATCCAAACCTCCCGCCATGTTGTGTAAGCGGCGCGAGCAGGGTGCGCACAAGGTAGCCCAGTCATCAAAACATTACCGAGTTCTTCACCCGCCACCCACCACAGCCGGCCCAAGTCAGTGATAGTGATAATTATAGTGAGGATATGGACTTATATGGACTTTGAGGGGTTTGACAAAGAGGCCCTGCAAGCCTCTGTGGTGGATAGTGATACAATTGATACAAGTGATACAGGTGAGGGCCAATAATCTGCCCTCTGCCTCGGAACCAACCCCTCATCCCCGTGTGCCCAGCCATCTTTTCTACTAATGTAAGTGTTAAAAAACCTAATATTATTGATATTTCTCTTAAATATTAATTGTGTGTGCATACCATCATAAAATTAAGAAGTTATTTTTACTACAACGTAGGTATTGTGTCTGAAAAAGTGGAGTTTGGGGGTCGGCCCTGTAGGTTATGTATATAAGCTACTGTGCCAAGTAGCAACCCTGTACATAAGCTACTGTGCCGAGTAGCATTCATATATATTATCACGTGGCAACACTGCACGTGTTATGTGGCAACATTGCCCCGAGGCTGCCATATGGCAAGGCGCCTCAGTCTGACCGTGTGAGCTGTGCTTGGCACATGCTGGTCACCGCTTGTATTTCTCTCATCCACAATAAACGAACTCAGTGTTACTCAGTGTTTCCCTAGCCATCACTGCATTCTTCAGGGCACACTAGTAACCTTCAGGCCCGGTCTCTATTTCAATTAATCTCATATGTTATGTTGTTCACTTTATGCATTTCTCACTTTCCGCGGTACCCTGTGGGTTGAATTAACCGCGTAAAGTGAGGGTTCACTATACAGTATTAATAAATGTTTTACAATTTTATATTTACCCCTGGGCTTCAGGTCACATCATATGACGTGTGTCTGTAGAGACTCAGGTCACGCCATATGACTATTTGAACTTTCGCAGGCCTATTTGAATAAGAAACACGTCAAACTAACTCCGAATTACTGTACAGGATAACCTCTCCTCTCCTGCGTGGCAACATGCAAACGTCCCGTTACCACCCACAATGCCCATTGTCTCATGAGATGGAGAGGTCACGCTGATCATACTTGCCACAGCCCACCACCTCCGGCCAACTCAGCACCTCCACCCTGAGGAAAAAGGCAGTGTGGTACAGGTACACCACTGATTTTCCGGGAACTGATGGTCCGGCACCTCCTTTAGTCCGGACAAAATTATGAGGGGGCACTTAACTTCCTCCCTCCCTCCCAGCCTGGGTGAAGGTAGTTTTGGGCTTAAAGTTTTTATCTTATAAAATGTAGCTGATTAGACTTAGCATAATATAAATATCATTGCTGGAATCCTTGTAAGATAGTGATTAATTTGAGTATAAACATCACATAGTTTGCACAAGAGATAAAAATTTTAGTCTAGTGTAGTACAATACATTTGAGTACAAAGTGTACAGTAATGTTGCTCAAAATTATGGCTTTTTCACATTTAATTTACATTTAATATTTGTTAATTTAAGTTTCTAGCAGTCCATGGTGCTTTAGAGACACAGGAGGTGTATAATTAGTGGGTCAGAGGTGTATTTTTGAATTATCATGACTTGACCTTTGGTCTGGCAAAACGGATAATCCGGCAAGGCTTTGGAACCAAGGGTACCGGAAAATCGGTGGTGTACCTGTACTGTCCACTAAAATAAATTTTAATTTTCTTGACACTGTACTTCTGTCCATGGAAAATTCTAACTTGATCAGAAGAGGTGACCATACCTGGGGAAGTGTACTGTGTTCCGAGAGGATTTCATCCCATACAAAGTCCTGGAGTTTGTTGACGACTTGTTCTCCAGGTACACCTTTTAATTTCATTAGGGATATATCCTTCATCTTCAACATTTTGCCAGAAGAAACCCGTCCATCCACAATGTCTAAAAAACGATCCCTGGAAGAATTTAAACTCATTTTAAGTGATTCAACAAAAATTACCCAAAATTTTATTATTTTATATGATATACAGTGGTCCCTCGATTAACGAACACAATTGGTTCCACGGAGTCGGTCGTTAACTGAAGATTTTGTTAAATGAATCTATTATTTCAATGGGATATTGAGAAATTGGTTCCAACTCACAGAAAAAGTACATACAAAGTACTGTGTACCAGTAATAGAATTAACAAAACATTAAATATAAACTAAATACAGTACTGTACTGTACAGTACACTGTATAATAATAAATAAAAGACAATAGAATACTACAGGTATATTTTAACGTACTTTGAGGTGTGTACAATACAGTATGTCGTATTCCCGGCAGCTTTGTTTACATATCAAACAGCTGATTGGAGAGGCAGTCGATGATGACATGCCATATTCTTTACAGCGTGCATTGGTTCTAATGCCTTCTTCATGTTTCAGAATAATTTCTGCACTGTATATTTTCAATATGTGAACTAAATTTCAGAATGACCAATAATTTTAATGTAAAACGGCAAAGATATTCAAGATACCAACAAACTGGATGTTCACTACACTGTAAACAAAGTTAAACTGAGAAGCGTTGGCAGGTGATTCAATCAGCTGATGGGCACACAAAAACTGTTCCCTGTACTGTATATATATTATCAATATGCTAGCTAAATTAGAATGACCAATAATTTTAATATAAAAAATGCAAAAATATTGAAGAGCACAACTTTCTTGATATTTACTCCACTGGAAACAAATGTAAACATAGAACCAATTACTGTATTGGCGGACTAGCCGATCAGCTGATGCGCACAACAAAGAGTGTTTCTCGTAAGGCTTTCGTTAATCGAAGTTTTGTTCGTTAATGGGATTGAAAATCCTTATGGGAGCTAATTCGTGAACCAAAATTTTGTTGATTGGGCCGTTCATTAATCGAGGGACCACTGTACTTAAAAGCCTCTGTACATTTTCACCTAAACATACCATACTGTACCCCTACTTTGAACAGTATACCACATGTCTATCATCATTACAGTAAACCCTCACACTTCCAGACCTCCCATATCTGGATTTCGGTTGGTCCAGACCGACATTTGGATGTGGCAAATTCCTATCCAGTCACTATCTCAATCAGTATGCTGTGTTTACTCCCCCACTCCTAAAATGGACCCAGTCTGTGTCGTCTGCTGGGTCAAGCTGTGAGGTGTTATGGCTGCATTTCAACTTGTTTTTATGGGTCGATATACGTAAATTTTTTTGAAAATTTTTCCTCAATTGCATGCAAACACACCATCCTACATACAGTACATAGTACAGTAAAACCTCGATTAACCGACCACATATGGGGGGAAGGGGCCGATGGATAATCAAAAAGTCGGTTAATGGTACATAAAGTCTACGGAAATAAAACATACATTTTCAAAGTACCTTTCCCTAACCTACATCATTTAAGTCCCTCTATTCATTTTTGTTCATTTGCTATTCAAATTTCAATAGAATTTGCTTTAAAACATTAACCACTTTAGTAAATAAATATGAACCAGCACAGAAACCGTGAATAAAAAATGGAAAAATCAAAAAACATATGTCATTACAAAAATTGTGACCAAGTCCCAGGTTGCTGATCTGACTTTCTGCCTCATTTACACACAATTGCAGGGTCTCAATTGTTTCTCTTACTATTGACAACACAACATACATACAGGTACTTTGTTTCTCAATCTTGATTTTTTTAATTTTAGCATTTCTTTATGGTTCTTTATTACTATTATTATTATTATTATTAGCATTATCATTAATATTATTACATTATCGCCCCCAGGCCCCGATGTAGGTCGGTGACCTGTGCCTGGGTGGGCTAATCCCCGTGAAAAAAAATAAAATAAAATAAATTTTTTTTTTTTTTTTTTTTTTTAGGGGTTCGGGATTGACGGTTAATCCAAAAGTCGGTTAATCGAGGTTTTACTGTATTGTAAAAAAAAGTAAAAGAAATAACTTTCCTAAGGGCAAACAGATAAGGAGAGGAGAGCACAGAATGGTGGGGGGGTGTGTGTGTGTGTGTTGCTAGGGAATTGGCGTCACAGCTGATCTTCGTTACTACGGGGAAGCAGGGAGTGTATGCAAATGGCGACTGTGTTAAAACTTTCATTTGGCTTTTATTTACTGGTATGGCAATATGATTACAGTGGTCCCCCGATTTACGCGGTCAATTGAACCCACGGAGTAGCGCGTAAAACGAGAAACGTGTAAATGGAATAACAGAACATATGAAATAGAGACTGGGCCGACTCCCAAACTCCACTTTCTCCGACACAATACCTACCGTTGTAGTAAAAGTAACATCTTAATTTTATGATGGTATGCACACACAATTAATATTTAAGAGAAATACAGTCGCCAGGTTAATGTCCGTTCAAATAATGGACTCAACTCCCCCCCTCCCCTCTTCCCAGCTCGCTGGCTCCTCCCTCTCTGAAAAATGTTTGGGTGAAAACACTAGATTTTAAGGTATAGTAATAAATAATACCTCAGACGAAAGTTAGGATAATATAATTGACATTGCTGGATTCCTTGCAAGACTAGGAATATTTTGAATATAAACGTCATATATTTTGCACGAAAGATAAAATTTTGGCTCTTTGTAATCAAAATTCTTACATTAGATCTAAAATTTGTATGTCTAATACAAATTCCATGATGTTTGTATTTAAAATAATCACGATCTTATAAGAATTTCAGCAATGTAAATTATATTCTGGCCGAGTAATTTGTATGAATTTTATGAGCTAAAACAAATATCTTCAGTAAATAAACAAATTATACTTGACCCAGACACTATGGTATCTGTCAATCAAAATACCCCACTTCCGGCTTCCCCCCCTCTTCCCACGCTAGCTGGGTCTCTCCCTTCCTCCTTAACCCCCACCTTCCTTCCCTACCAGAGAAATGTTTGGGTTAAATCAGTATACAGTAAAAGTCCAAAAATCCGGATGCCAAAAATCCGGACCACCTGAGAATCCGGACTTTTCGAAAACTCACTTTTTTTTTTTTAGCTGGCTTTTGTGTGAATGTGCGCATGCGTGAGCGCCACAGCTGCACAGCAACAACAAGCGACCATGCGGTCGCCACTTTAAAACGAGCAATCAAAGTGTGACAACGTATGTAATTTTGAGTCCTACTCTTTCCATTTACAGAGTACTGTACAAGCCCATAATAATGGCTCCTAAAGCAGATAAACTTCGGTGTGTGAAGAGAAAGAAGAAGACGTTGAAATTGAGTGACAAACTTGAAATAATTAAGAAACTAGAACGTGGTGTGAGCAACAGTTCTAATGGAAACATATGACATTGGAAAGTCTACAATTTATGATATAAAAAAGGCGAAGAATAAAATTCTAGAATTCACAGCTTTTTCTTTAAAACTGCTTGTTTTGATAAATGAAGCATGCTGTATTTGCTAATGAATAAACTATCAAAATGTACCTGTTCATCTCTTCTTTATTCCTCCTTAAATTTGAATTTTACAAATACTGCCTGAGAATCCGGAAAATCCGGACCAACCCAATCCTGAAGCAGTCCGGATTTTTGGACTTCTACTGTATTTACATTTTTAGTAATAAATAATACCTCAAACTAAAGTTAGGATAATATAATTGACATTGCTGGATTCCTTGCAAGACTAGGAATATTTTGAATATAAATGTCATATATTTTGCACAAAAGATAAAATTTTGGCTCTTTGTAATCAAAATTCTTACATTAGATCTAAAATTTGTATGTCTAATGCAAATTCCATGATGTTTATATTTAAAATAATCACAATCTTATAAGAATTCCAGCAATGTAAATTATATTCTGACCGGGTAATTTGTATGAATTTTATGGGCTAAAACAAATATCTTCAGTAAATAAACAAATTGTACTTCACCCGCGTAAATGAGTAAATTCACCGAGCAAATCGGGCATCCCGGTTCTGGCAAGGTACCGCGTAATTGACCAAACACGTAAACAAGATATCTTCAGTAAATAAACAAATTGTACTTCACCCGCGTAAATGAGTAAATTCACCGAGCAAATCGGGCATCCCGGTTCTGGCAAGGTACCGCGTAAATGACCAAACACGTAAACAAGGAGAACCGCGTAAATCGAGGTTCAACTGTACAATATTTTTTGTTGCAACTTATTTATTGGTATTATTTTTATTTATTCCTCACATTTTTTGGTACTGTATACAGTTAACCCTCACTTCTGGCGGTCCCGCATTCCGCGTTTCCACGTTAACGCGGTGCCTTGCCAGAACCTCACGTGCTCACATTACCTTGATGCGTATTGAACCTTATTCTGGCGGAGTGTGTCGGTAGCGGCGCTATTACAGGTGCAGCCCGCCCGCCTGCCTGCCTCTCCCTCCTCCCCCCTCCCCTTGGGCAAGCGGCGCGGTAAGGTTGCGCAGTGTGTGTCTTTGTTGCGTTATCACTGACGTCATATGAAGTATCAGACCTGTGATTGGCCATGCATCCCTACCCCCCCTCTGCTGCTAGCTGTAATTGGCTTAAAGTATTATGACGTGTCCACCCGGGGGAGGGAGGGAGGAAAGACGACGCTTGACCTAGCCGCGGCAGTTTCATCCCTCAAGGCCACTCCGTGTAAACACGCATCCATTGTTCCGTAAAATGGCTTCCACCGGACCACCACCCCCAGAGAGAAACCTTTCCTTACCTGGACCCAGCGGCACTAAACCAAAGAAGACACGGCGTTCCTTAAGCTACGAGGTGAAGTATAGCATCATCCAAGAGTTGGAAAAGGAACAAGGCAGGTTGATTTGGCGCGCCAGCATGGCGCGAACGAATCTACGATCCGGACTATAAAGAAGGATTCAGCCAAGATAAAAGAGCACATGAAGATCACAAAGTCTACAGGTGCTTCTATGATCAAGTATTTTCACAACCAGGTGCTTCTCAAGACAGAAAAATTACTTGTGAGGTACTTGGTGTGTCAGGCGCGACGGAACATGGCGGTCGACACGCGCTCTGTTAAGGACTACGCACGTGAACTGTACATGGCAGTGGCACGAAAAATGGGAACTTCAGAGCCCAAACCCTTTAATGCTTCCTCTGGGTGGTTACAGAGGTTTAAGATCCGGAACAAGATCACCAATATAAACATTGGTGGTGAAGAAGCGAGTGCTGATCGTGCTGCGGCTCGGGAATTTCCTCCGTTTTTACGTGAGATTATGGAGGAAGGACAGTACAGTGACGACCAGGTGTTTAACATGGACGAATCTGGTCTTTTCTGGAAAAAGCTACCTTCCAAGTCCTTCGTTGTGAAGACTGCCAGCAGGATTCGGGGCCGGGAAATGCAGAAGGAACGCATCACCGTCCTGTTTACCACCAATGCCTCCGGTACCTGTAAGCTCAAGTTATCGGTGATCCACACAGCCCGCAAGCCGCACGCCTACAAGAGCATGGACATGACCAAGCTAAATGTTCACTGGCTGACTGCACGTAAGGCATGGATGTTCTCTACACTGTCCCTCTCCTGGTTTGATGACTGTTTTGTTCCCGATGTAAAGAAATTCTGTGAGCGACAGAATGTCCCATTTAATATTTTGTTGATGCTGGACAACGCACCAGGACACTCGCCGCTACTGTTAGATCGTCACCCCAACGTAAAAGTGGTCTTCCTTCCTCCCAACACTACGTCTTTAATCCAGCCCATGGACCAGGAGTTGATTTGCAATGTGAAAGCTGCATTCTCAACAAAAAAATTCCAGCTCCTGAACGACTACACCAACACCAGGGAAGAGTTGCGTAACCTGAGTGACACCACCACCGATAGCAAGAGCGAAGAAGATGAGAATCAACAGTTAGAACAGCAAAAAATACTCTTCAAACAATTCTGGAGAGTATTTAACTTCAAGAAAGCTGTGGACTTCTTGGTGGAGTCATGGGATCAGCTGTCTATTGCTACAATTCGTCACGCATGGAGACATGTGTTGCATGGAATACCAGGTGAGAGGAGGAGTCAATCTGTGACTGGTGAGGTTCAGAATGTTGCAGTAGCAGTGGACCTTGCCAGAGAAGCTGCGCAGACTGTTACAGTTCCAGGCTTCTCCGAGACCACCAACGACGACATCCTGGAGGTGATCAGAGATCCTGAAGTGACTGCCGACGAGATGTTGGAAGAAGAACACGTCAGTGAAGAGGAGGAAGAAGGTGCGTCAGTCTCCGAAGAACACAATTTAAGTCATAGTGATATTAAGGGTGCCATGGAGTGTGCAGAGAAGATGAAGTCCTTCCTTTCCCGCGACAATGACGATGACCGCTATGAAGTCTTCCATACCCGGCTGGTGCAGGCTATGGAGCCGTACATCAAGGTGTATCACGACAACATCAACGCCAGCCGTCAGCAAAGCATAACAGATTTCTTCGCCCGCAACCCACCACAGCCAGCCCAAGCCAGTGATAGTGACAGTGAAGGTGACTTTGAGGGATTTGTCAGGGAAGCCCTGACAACTGTAAGTGACAGTGATGGTGATTCACCTAGTAATGGTGATTCACCTGAGGGCCAGTAATCTGCCCTCTGCCTCGGAACCAGCCTCCATCCCCGTATGCCGACCCATCTCTTCTACTACCGTAAGTGTTACACCTAATTTTTAGTTTTCTAACCTTACCTTTATTTTTCCTATGTTAACCTTTATCTTTCCTAACCTAACCTCTTCTATATTACTTGTTTTTTCATACCATCATAAAGTTAAGATAAAATTTTTACTACAACATAGTTGTGTGTCGTCAAAAAGTGGAGTTTGGGGATCGGCCCGGACTCCATTTCAATTAATCCCATATGTTATGTTATTCACTTTACGCGTTCCTCACTTTCCGGGGTACCCTCCGGGTTACATTAACCGCGTAAAGTGAGGGTTAACTGTATATTATTTTAAGAAAACTATGGCTACAGGAGGAAAATACAAAAAAATTTCCTAAATACTCCCTGCCATAAAATACGGTACAGTATTTTTGGTTTTACTGTATTAACACCAAACTTCTATATAAATGATGTGTGTGTGTATGTGAGGGAGGGAGGGTTCGAGGCAGAAGAATGGAGGACTCCTCAGTTGTCAGGCAGCTCACTTTCCCCCCACTCACACCCAAGTTATTTCTTTTTTCTTTTTATAGTTTTATATTATTCTATTATCTTTATTTGTAAGCCACATTAGAGTATTTTAATTGTTTTTCTATAACTTTTATAGCATTAATGTTCTATAAATGGTTGTGAAACATGGCACAGTGTATGTGTGTCTACTGTGCTGTATGTGATGTCATGGGATGCGGCTGGAGTGGTGAGTCAGCCACTCCACACACTTTCACTTTCCACACAAACACCCATGCTCTTCATATATCTATGTTTATAGTTTTATATTATATTACCTTTATTTCTAACCCACATTAGAGTATTGTAATGATTTTTCCAAAATTTTTATAGCATTACTGTTGACTTTTAGTAGTTGTGGAACATAACCTAATTTTCCCCATAAGATTAAGTAACAGACACGAGTCCCTCGGTTCATCTGGACATTTACCACATCAGGACACCCTCTACCCCCATATTGTGACTCCACATGGCGACGCCTCGCTTGGCAGTAGCAAACACCAAGAAATCCACACCAAACAAATTACCATTTAAAAAAAAAAATTATAATTTTATATTATGATTTTTTTCTTTAATTGTTAAAATTTACCCCAATTTCCGTAAGGGAGGATTTACGGGCCGTAATGCGAATTTATTGGTCATACAGTATTACCCCGCCTAACGCGGTTTCACTTAACACGTTTTATCATATACGCGGTGCCTCGCCAGAGCTGAACTTTCACTTAACACGGATTTTTTCCACATATACGCGGTGAGTGTCCGGCTCGAGACGCTATTTTTAGATTTGCCCCACCCGCCACCCTGCCTGACTGCCTGTTTTAGCTCATAAAATTCATACAAATTACCCGGCCAGAATATAATTTACATTGCTGGAATTCTTATAATTTGGTGATCATTTTGAATATAAACATCATATATTTTGCATTAAACATACAATTTTTAGATAAAAATTTTTCTCTAGGTAACTATGTTATCTTTTGTGCAAAATATATGACATTTATATTCAAAATATTCCTGGTCTTACAAGGAATCCAGCAATGTCAATTATATTATCCTAACTTTAGTTTGAGGTATTATTTATTAAAATTTAGTGGTTATCCCACACATCTCCTTGGGACGGTTGGTGGGGGGTGGGGGGGAGGGAGGGACCGACCGACCGACCATCTGTTACCCGTGAAGAATTATTTTTTTTTTTATTAACTGAAGATATTTGTTTTAGCTCATAAAATTCATACAAATTACCCGGTCAGAATATAATTTACATTGCTGGAATTCTTATAATTTGGTGATCATTTTGAATATAAACATCATATATTTTGCATTAAACATACAATTTTTAGATAAAAATTTTTCTCTAGGTAACTATGTTATCTTTTGTGCAAAATATATGACATTTATATTCAAAATATTCCTGGTCTTACAAGGAATCCAGCAATGTCAATTGTATTATCCTAACTTTAGTTTGAGGTATTATTTATTAAAATTTAGTGGTTTTCCCCCAAGCAGTGTAGTGTGAGAGGGAGTTGAGTCCATTATTTGAATGGACATTAACTTGGCGACTGTATTTCTCTATTTCTCTTAAGTATTAATTGTGTGCATGTACCATCATAAAATTAAGATGTTATTTTTACTACAACATAGGTATGTGCCTTAAAAAAGTGGAGTTTGGGGGTCGGGCCGGTTTCTATTGGAATTAATCCCATATGTTCTGTTGTTCACTTAACGCGGGACCCTCTGGGTTCAATTGACCGCGTTAAGTGGGGTACAACTGTAATTAACAAATTCCGTAGGAGCGAAATTCCATAACGCGGGGGATATATATACAGTCATCCCTTGGTTATCACGCCTAATTGGGACTGCACTGAGTGCATGATAACGAAAAACACGATAACGAAAGTACAGAACCGATGGGATTTATTCTAATTGGTTCCAGGCACCCAAGACCCAACCCCAACGTTCCCATTTTACAACCATTTAGACCTACTATAGTGACGTGAAAAGTGAAGTGAAGGATTAAGGAGAATGCGACGAGGCAGCTGATGGAGATCCCAAAAGAGGACTTTGCAGACTGTTTTGAAAAGTGGAAGGGACGCTGGGAAAAGTGTGTGCGGTCCCAAGGGGAGTACTTTGAAGTGGACTAAGGTGCCATTGTCCTAGGTAAGCAATATTTTTTTTAATAGTAAATAGCTGGATACTTTCCGGACAGACCTCGTAGTTGGGAACAACCAGCCACATCTGTCGACTCATCAAGTCGGATTGCAAATTTGACTAAAGATGCTCTCTGCATTTCAGCAATGACTTGTTGCTTGATGTCTTCAGACATCTCTGTTATTCGTTGATGGACAGTGTCATTTGAGAGAGGTACTGATGTGACTTTCTGCTCGGCATCACATCTGATGACACAACGGTCTATATCCTTACAGCAAGGGATGATCAACTTCTCGGCAAGATCGTGTGGTTTTTCTTGTGTAATTCTCAGTGATACCATGTTTGATGCACGTACTCCAGCTTCATTATGTTGACTGAACTGCCCCGAGTGACTGAGTCCCTCTTCCTTTTGCTTGAAGAAGGCAGAATTCTTACTTTTCGGATTTGGATGATAGCTAAGCTATTCAAATGTTGCTTGAGAAAGTTTGGTTTCATGCACTTCGGTGACAAGACCTTGTGGCATAAAACACACTGAGGCAGTTCACACCTATTCTTAACAACAGTTGTGAATCCATAATGAATGTAGCTTTCATCATACAGATGAGCCCATAACAGTGTCTGAAATTGTTATAAAAATATATAACCACAGTCATACATGAACAGTCATTGACACTACCACAGTCACATCACCACCACCATCATAACATCACCACGTTGTCATAATAAAATTCAACCCCACGCAGTCATAGACATGACCAGATATAACACCTCGGTAGTCACAGGGACCACCAAAGGTCATAAATACAAGTTTATAAAAATGCTATAACACCACTACCGGTAGGCTATTATAAATACCACCACAGTGTCATAAACATCGCCACATTGGCATAAATATCACCACATTGGCATAAATACCATCTTATTGTCATAAACACCAACACGTTATCATAAATATGTTATGAAACATACCGCAGTTATTAAAAAAATATGTAGAGACAGTGTGTCAGTTTTGGCCAGCGACTGTGGCATTTCTGTTGTGCCAGTATCCCCCGCCCCCCCTCCGTCCATGAACGGGACAGAAGATAATGCACAACCAGCCCCTAGGCCACCCATACATCCCTACCAAATTTCAGTTCTTATCTTCAAAACTGTGGAAGTGCTTATGGAACACATACACACAATGTATTTTCTATACTGTACTTTATAGAAATAACTACTACAGGTATTTGTAATGTTCATAAATTTTCTATCACCTGAATGCAAGTAGGCTGGTTTCATGCTGAGCAGACAAGACAAAACTGTTCTGACAAGACACACTGAACAAAAGGGCAAGACAGAACTTGGGCAGTCAGTTGTCAATAACAAAGAAAGTGCAGTAGCAATATGGTGTAAAATTGGTGTTATTTGGAGCCATGGGAGAAGAGATAGTGGATTCATCTTCTCAAGAGAAAAAGAACATCGATTTAATATCAGACCTTATTTTAGAGCTCCACAAGGATGAGGAGAAATTTATAAATTTTACTTGGATGAAATCTCAATCATTTGATTGTTTACTGCAACTTGTGGATAAAATAATAAACGGTTACACAAACAGTAGAAGAAGCATTACACCTGAAGAAAGATTTCTGAGGAATTTGAGGTGAGTAAACACCTTTCTCATAATAATTTAAATGTGATTGGGAGTTATTAACAGAATCTATTATTTTTATAAAGAAATTTAATTTGGGTAAAAGAAGATTAAAAGCAACAAGCAACTGAAGCATTTGACTTTCCATATTAGATCAAACATATAAACAAGGTATATCTATATCTGTAGTTTAAAAAGAAATTAAATTTCAATCAACTTGCATTTGCTATATGAAAAATATATGTCCTTGATCCAACAATGTTGAAGTAAACAATTTCATGACAACTTTCAAGGTAAAAAAGTTGAAATTTACTGTAATTGGTGGGAAGTGTGCACTCTACGTACACATGCAAAATGTGAATTATTTTTATAGCAATATTGTACAGTAATGGATATGTACCCTCGCAAAATGAATCCATCCATTGCTGATTAAGCTGTTGGCACTTTTAATTCAAGAGTAAGGAATTTGTTTAATAATTATATATACCTGTACTGTGTTTCACTATCTCAACCCACTAGCAAGATGACCTGTGGGTCAGCTGCTGCTAGGCTACTGTGTATACATATTAATAAAATACAAAATATTATTTACTAGAAACACTCATTTCTTTTGAAAATTTCTACCACAGCTTATCTAGAGTTCCTCTGTTGTTATGCTCCTTCATTGAATAACCAAAAATCTACCGCCTCTCTTCCAAGAGAGATTTCAATCATTTGGCATCACATTCACCCGTGTTGATTGTCTGGGTTATAAGAGTTGTGACTAGACCAGACAAAGGGCGAGTAGACAGTACCAGTAATGACTGTTCCTGCTTTGATGCCTCTTGTCTTGTTCTTCAGTGTGGATGCTCTCATTTGATCCATTGTATTTTTGTGCATCAGACATGACTGGCAGTGTTGCTAACAGTTTTGTCTCTTCAGTGTGAAACCAGCCTTAGACCTGACATGATGCAAATGCTACAGTAATATAGTATATTTTCCCTGCCCTTCCCTGGAAAAATAAATTCCCAAACATTTCCCCAATTTCAAAGATGAGTGGCCATCCTGTGTATGAAAGAAATATATCCTGATAATTATTCACAACTTACTTCCATTTATCAATTTTGTCATCAGGCACTAAGTTGGGAATCACCAAGAAGCCATTTTCTTCATAGAATGCTCTCTGAGCAAGTGCTAGTCGAGAGTTGTTTAGAGTGTACTGGTATCCAACATCATCACTTGTTGCACCTATTCTTGCAGAACTTGACAGCAGCTGAGGAACCTGTAAAACTCGTTAAGGAAAATAGGTGCTATATTATATTCTTAACCCTCTGACTGCAAGTCACAGAAATGTGACTGAAAACAAACTGCCATTACCTGCGTAAACTGCATTTACGTGATAATCTTCATTATATTTTCCCCACATACTGATTTGAGTAGGAACTTTTGCGCTTCTCAAATCTGCCACACTCTGATGTCTGGACCAGCATGAGAAGAGAAAGGGAAGCCACAGATGTGTTGAGGTAAATCTGCCTCATGCCTCTCAGCTGATTGCCACCACCCACACACTACTACATATCTCAGTGATATAACCCTGTTCTCACCATAATAGTCAAGTTACTGATGCCATATTATTCAATAATGTGTTGCATATAATAATAAAAAACCTTCCCAGCTTTCCCTACTGTCATGGAGATTAAAGGATGTATACCAGGTATATCCTTCTTATGTGATGCTTGGTGCAAGAGGGCATACCAGGTGAGTCCCTCTGACTGAAGGGGTTATTTTGAAAATTCCATTTGGTCTGTACACAGACAATTACCAGTAAGTAGATCAATAAAAAACAAAATGTAAATCAATAGGATCATAATAACCTAACTAAACTTACCTAACTTGATTCAAATATATTTTGGCAATGTTATGATGGTAAACATCATCTTAAATATAAGAGAGCAAACTATTTTCTGCTATTTATTGAAAAACAATAACTTAGTTTGATTCATAGGGCTTACAGTATTCAGATGAATATCATTATTAAATAATGCTGCAAAAATTTCAACTCCATCTTAGAGTGACATAAGATGGAGTTGAAATTTTTGCATCAGTTGATTTTTTCCTCAAACTTGTTATCAGGTCACCATAGAATGCAAAAGAAACTTTATATTTTGGAACCATATTGTGGTTTTCACTTCACAGAACACACTGAATAAACATTTGTAGATTTCACAGGAGCTTGGAGCTTCACATAAAAAATATTTTCTTTTCTCATCAAACTTATCTTTATCATTCTAAATATTTTATTATCCCACCTCTGCTAACGGTCGTGTAATATTTCAATGTGATTCTGATCTTCTAAAATGTAGTTTTTGCATAATGTAGTATTACTGATATGTAATTTGTCTTAGTATGCCTTATTGTGGGTAAAATAAGTATACCCTGTACTGTATATTAAATGCATCCTCCGAAAGCGTGAAATTGCTACCCGTTGAACAGTTAACTCGTGTATACTGTAATACTTCTGATAAACTTCCTACGTGCTTATGTTTGAAATAATGAATGCATGTATCTTTATATAATTTAGCTAAATATCTTTCTCGTAAAAAAAACGGTCATTGTAACGATAATGAATAATTTCATTTAGAAAGACATCCTTACTCAGGACAAAATCGGACAGGTTTGCAACAGCCAATCAGCTATAACTTTTGAGGAGGGGCGGGGCATCTTTTCTCAGCTGAGAAAAAACACACTATACAGTAATACCCCGATTTACACGGTCAATTGAACCCGTGGAGGCCCGCGTAAAATGGGAAACGAGTAAATGGAACAACAGAACATATGGGATTGATTGAAATAGAGACTGGGCCGACCCCCAAACTCCACTTTTTCAGACACAATACCTACGTTGTAGTAAAAATAACATCTTAATTTTATGATGGTATGCACACACAATTAATAATTAAGAGAAATATCAGTAATATTAGGTTTTTTAACACTTACATTAGTAGAAAGGATGCCTGGGCACACGGGGAAGGAGGGTTGGTTCCGAGGCAGAGGGCAGATTATTGGCCCTCTCCTGTATCACTTGTATCAATTGTATCACTATTCACCACAGAGGCTTGCAGGGCCTCTTTGCCAAACCCCTCAAAGTCCATATAAGTCCATGTCCTCACTATCATTGACTTGGGCCGACTGTGGTGGGTGAAGAACTCGGTAATGTTTTGATGACTGGCGACCTTGTGCGCACCCTGCCCGCGCCGCTTCCCGCGTAAATGAGTTGATGCACCGCGTAAAGTGGGAATTCTGGTTCTGGCGGGGTACCACGTAAATGTAGAAACGCGTAAAAAAAAATGCGTAAAGCGGGGTATTACTGTAATGTGTTGTGCCAATATGTGATTATGACAAAAATTGATGCTTGTTTTGTATGTACAATGTATAATGACTAGTTATGTCTGATCTAGGTCACAGCCTTTCCTTCCTCGGGCAATTTCTTGAGTAAATAAAGGAGAGAAAATTACAAGAGTGTGTCATAGCCCTACTATGGGAGCCCGCTGCTTTGTTTTTGCTACATGTGCATGTAACAGAGTAAAGAAAAAAAAATTATGTACAGTATATCTACCCAAAAATACAAGTTGAAAAAAAGAATAGCTAACACAGCTTGTTCTGGTAGGGGGAAGAGCTAAAGGGATGTAGTGACAAGCAACAGGGACAGTCTAACTTGGAGATCTGCCAAGTGCACGCACGCACACACACTTAATTTTTCTGATCTTATAGCAAATGCCATCTCCACGGAGATGTACTGTAAAATTTATATGCTATTTTATATGTATTTGACTCAAATTTAATTAAATGTACAATACATGTACAGGTATTGTTTAATGAAGAAACAGGCAACTTATTTAGGCTTTGACGAGTGTTATCTGCAGCCATGGAACCTAACCCCCTATTTCCCATAAACCATTAATCTTGCCAACCGCAGATTTGCCAACCATGGGGTTCTTCAGGAACCTAACCCCCATGGTTGGCTAGGCACTGCTGTACATAACTTGCAACAAAGATGCAAGTGGATGGAACAGGAAACATGGATTCCATCTATTCCAATCGACAGAAATTGCACATCCTCCTCTGGACAGACTCCCAAAATCTGAATCCAGGAAGACGAGTCTGACATGTGGCCTGACATCGGGTGTTTTAACAGTAAATGTGGTCATAAGGTAACAATAGACATTTGTCAAGAAAAGAAACTCCTTCCTAGAATTACCCATGGAAATATCAAATGTACAGAGCAACCAATTATGATGCAGAGGAGTCAATGGTAAAAAGAAAGACATGCTATTTCACATCTAACCAATATAAATGAAAATAGAATCCAAATGGCCTGACTGCCCATTATGGACTATGTTGATACAGCCTACTGACACTAAGCCTCTGTACACCAGGAAACAATGCACTACCCTCAACTGCTGTCACTTTGCCCAAAAAGTCAACAGCCTATTCATAGCTGGTCAACCATAGTGCCACAGTACTAGTTCACCAGAAACTCTTAAGACTGGGACAAATACTGTACCACTTGCCTACTACATCCACAAATGAAAGCTGACTTAAACTTCCTTGAGATAGGAAGCCAAAGCAACCAGAAATTGCTCTTCTTTATCACTCCCCATGATATTAAACCTAATTTACCTACATTTCTACAGCGCTGCCTGTGAAACAAATGCTCAAAAAGAGAGAGGAGGAGGAGTTAATCTTCATAAGCCACTTATGTTATGTCAGTGTTTTGTGATAAGAGGATTCCACTTCCATCTGCTGTCAATATTAGTCTGAGTTAGAAAGGAGCTACTATATGTTCTGAGGATGAATGTCAAATTAGTCATTGACTCTTCACTGTGCTGTTCTTCATGAACCTAAATCTCTTCACAATATCATTATTTTATCAATCATGAACACTGAATAGTAAGTCCTCACTTAACGTCGTGGTTCCGCTACCGGAAACCAAGACGTTAACGGAATCAATTTTCCCCATAAGAAATAGCCGTTTTTTTCTAAAAACAGTTTTTGTGATATAACCCAGAATGCAACGTCTATACTAGCTTTTAACAACTAGATATGTTAATGCCTAGCAATAACTTGCCAGGCCAACATACAGGTAATTAAAACATCTAATAATTACTTAATAAGTAATATTAGGAGGACACGTCGCAACATGGCATTTAATTGCAATTCTCGAAACCCCCTCCTTCACCCCCATCATACGCACTGCCACCGTCATCTCTTGCCTTAGAGCGAGCAGCAAACAAAAGTCAAATCTCGAGGGGTGGAGATGGGTTGGTTATTGGCGTTGCATTCTGGGTTATATCACAAAAATTGGTTTTTAGAAGAAAAAAAACGGCTTTTTGTTCAAACCCCAGAATGAGACGCCTAGCTTGAATACCCGAGCAGGACGTGGAGAGGGAGGTGACTTTGCATACAAGGCTCCGCTAGCTTAGGTCCAGATTATGATTATAAACCGTTTATAATATTTCCAAAATTAGGAACATATACCGAAAGGTAAAAATGTTAATTTACATATCTCAATGAGGATACTCACTTTATTCTGATGAGGAAGAAGGTCCTGGTTGTGGAGATTGACTGGGTGGGGGAGGGGAACCCAGCACCACCACATTTGAAGCATCTTTCAGAGATAGATGAAGATAGCTGTCTCTGAAAGTTTTTGAAGATCTCCAAAAGCCCATTTCCTTGATCTGACTGAGGCTCATATGCCACAGAAAGGACACAGACCCTGCGTATTTCCTAGTGTCATGTGCCAAAAATTTCTTGCCAGGGTCTGCTTGATTCACTAATTGATACAGATTTTGTCATTTGACTAGTAGAAGACAATTTCTTACCATCCCTTGATGAGAAAACATAGGGGCCTCGATTAGGGAATCTGGTTAACCATTCCTGAAGATTTTTAACTGGGCACAATATATGAGGAACCCTTGTCTCATCCATTAGGCATTTTATCCTAATAGGTTGAGGGTAACATCCTCCTCAGAAAATACCAATAATGATGGATTATTGGAAATTTAAATCAGTTCACTGATTCTCATACCTGTTGCTATTGCTAGAAGGAAGGCTGCCTTCTGTAGTAATTTATCCCTGTTCAGATTTATATTGTAATTAGGTCCCATAAGAATTTTAGTAACCTTTTCCAGAGACCAAGGTGGGATTCTCTTAGGGCAAGGGGGTCTCTGAATGAAAAAGAACAATCTTAGCATTTGATAAATCCTTGGGTTCAAAGTAATATTAAAACCCCAAGCCAGAGGGTCAACCAATGCTGATTTATAAGATGCAATTGTCGATCCTTGAATGCCTTTAACTCCGAACAGAAATTCTAAAAATTCCAACACAACTGTTTCCGACAATGATTCTGGAGTTGTTAACTTGAAAAATTGTTGAAAAAGATTTCAAGCTTTCTCAAATTGCATAGAAGTTTGGGGTCTATGATCTGCAAATACTTGATTAGCTATATTGGAATTACCGAACAACTTATTTAAACTCCTTTTGAGAAACTCCAAGCGTAAGTGCCAAGGATATCTCGAACTGAGAATGTAGTACCTGGTATAGACATCCTTGTTGCAATTGTAGCGGATTCGGGCACCAGTCCAACAGATCCAGGAACCAAGGTTGTAGGATCCAATATGGTGCAAGTAAGAGGACCTTGCCTTGGAAGGATCTGAGTTTGTGCCACTTTGGGCAATATTGTCACAGGTGGGAAAAGATAGATTGAATTCCAAAGGTTCCAATCTAAGAGTAGAGCTTTTTCCTAAAAGATTCGACCTCTCCAGAGATGCATAAAGTTGCATCTTGTGATACCTTTAGGAGCCATTCTGTTTCTGTCGATACTGGCCGGACACAGGACAACGCATCTGCCTAATTGTTTTGTACTCCCGGTATATAAGTTACTTTGAGGTAAAGTGTTTGTATTACACAAACACTGAAAATTTTTTCTGACAGTTGTAGAAGGGGCCAAGACCTGGTTGAGCCTTGATGATTGAGACAAAACACTGCCGTTTTGTTGTCCATGGCAAACAGAATCGTCATATTCTGTAAATTTGGGTTTGCCGACAAAAGAATAGGACCACAGCTAATTCTTTTACATTTATGTGTTTGTCCCAAAGGAAGTTGCTCCACTTCCCTTGATTGAATTCCCCTTTTGAGGAATGGTATCCCCATCCTATTTCGGAAGCATCCGTACAAACGACCAAATCTGTTTGAGGCGGAACCCAAGGAGAGGAACCGATTAGATTGTCCAACTTTGTCCACCATAACAGAAGATTCTTTATCTGAACAGGGAGAGAAGAAGCAATATTTCTGCTTCTGTGAAGTAACTCTGAGCCCAGATGAGGTAGTTGCTTTTTCCTTAACTTTCCCAATGGAACCACTATTGTGGCAAAATTCAACAGACCCATTAGTTTTTCCCAATCATGCCAAGAAACCTCGTGCTTTACACAAAAGGCTTCTACCTGTACTTGGTTTATCACATCTGTTACTCTTGCTTCTGGTAGACTGACTGACTGACTGCTGATTTGTATCCCACTGGAGACCTAACCAATTCAACTTTTGACATGGTATTAAATTTGATTTGACCTGGTTTATCTTTAATCCTACGTTTTGAAATAGTACTAGTGTACGTTGGGTCGCCCTTTGACAATCTTCGAAAGAGTTTCCCACTATCAGCCAATCGTCTAGATAAGCAAAGGTTCTTATGCCCTCCTTCGCAAGGATCTCTCTGGGGATGTTCGCCAGTTTTGTAAAGACTTTTGGCGCAATCGTTAGGCCGAATGGCATCACTGTGAGTTGATAACTTACATCCCCTACTTTGAACACTAGAAACTTTCTGTACCTGGGAGCAACAGGAACGTGATAATAGCCATCTTCGAGATCCACTTTTGAGATCCAAGCATCGGGCGGAAGTAGATGCCTCAGATGATCGTAAATGAGCATCTTGAAACAGAAAGATCCAAAATCCATCTTAATTTGTCGCTGCCTTTCCTGGGGACTGGGAATAGGCGAGACATGAAACATTTCTCTGACTATAACAGTTCTATGACACCTCTGTTAAATAGTTGAATTACAAACTCTGTAAGTAAGGGGGTTGGTTTTTTACCCTTTTTTGGTAACGCTAGGGGAGGGCGCCTCAACCAAGTCCATGTGAGGCCCCCCTTGATTGTCTTGTAAGCCCATACGGAAGAAGTCCATCTGTTTTCCCAACCCCCTAGACGACCCAGCTGTCTGGCTTCATTGGAAGGGAGTGGTTGCTGATGTGGTGGATTAAGGTATCCTTCCGCTTCTGAACAAACGGTCACCCCTATTACGTCTTTGATTATTTCCTCCTCTAAAGTTTCCTCTAGGTTGATAACTGAACCGAGCAGCTCATCCTGTTCCCCTGTAATGCCTTCCTCTTTTAGATTTCCAAAAGGTCTGAGGACTCCTGGGAACATTAATATTAATAGTTTGCTCAACAGCTGATCTATATTTAACCAATGATTGCTCATCAAACAAAGCACAAAGCAGCAGAAAGAGGGGGAAGAACGTAGCAATAAATAAGCACTGCCACTTGAAGCATTATTTGTGGCTTGCTTCCTTAGCTGGACTTTAGTGTTAGGGCTTTCAACAACATATCAAAAATGAGTTGTACAGGGAATATGGGGTCCCTTGTAAAGCAGCAGCCAAACATTTGTCCACTGCTGAATTTTCTTCATAGTCCACCACAAACTTAGTAAATAACTGACACATCATAATTGCAGACCAAACAACTGCTGCCGATTTCCTAATTTTAAATTCTTCAAGCAGCAGTGCAGGAGCAACTGGTTTCAAATTTTTTTCATAACGTATATCAACATATTTTGGAGCCGACAAATACTGGGAAAGTTCATAGAAGGAACTCTTTTTGTCATTAAATTGGAACTTCAAAAAACTAAACTTGTGAGCATTCCTGTCTGCTGGAATGAATGTTCAGTCTTTCAATACATTAGCCCAGACTTCGTCTATTTCAGAGATCATCTTTGGGCAAATATCAGGCCAAGAAAGTGAAGTATCACCGTCCAAAAACAATAAATGATAACCCACAGTTGCTTGTCCTTCCTGTCTCTTTGTAAGTGCTGAGATATCAGGAAGTTTAGAAACATTTTCATAAAATACCTTGAATAAGGAATCCACAGATTCAGATGTAGTAGAAAACAAATTAGACTTTGATCTTACCAATGTTATCCAAGACCTGTTGGGATCATCCTTACACTCAATGCTATCCATCAGCTGCGTGGCGGTTGACAGCGTCTGTTTCCACTCATAGTAACCAACACTTTTGCCCCAGGTAGAAGTGGTTGCCAAAATGTGGATAGAATGAAGTCAGTCTCAACAGGTTCTCCCTGCTCAAGAGACTGAATACTATGATTAGAACCAGCCTCATCGTCCTGATCCTGGAATCCACTGAAATCAGACTGAGTAGATAGAGGTTTTTGTAGACTTCCTATTGCCCCATTGTCTGGAGGGTCCAATAACTTATTTTTCTTAGCAGAATCAGGCTTGTCTAAGTGGGGATTAAGTCTCTTACCTAACAACAATAAACCTAAACTTCCTGTCAACTTGGGATCCTTCCAATGTTTTACATTCAAAAATTTACTCTTCAAGGCCTTATTCCACCTATTTATAATTTGGAAATGCAATAATTCTTTCTTATCTCCTGAGCTGAACTTTCTAGTCCTTGTAGCTCATCACTCAATACTATCTCCTCAGGGACATTTCCATAGTCACCTCCATCATCCATTAGTCCAGACTCCTGTCCTTCATCCTCCAGTTGCACATCACTCATCTAAACTAGGAGGAACACTATGAGTCACATTATATCATTATACAAATATAAAGGCGAAAACATTTTCTCCCAAACCTAATCAATATGTCTCATACCCTACTGAATGATATTACCGTATTGATCTATGTTAAATTTTCTAAAGCCATTTGTCAAACTAAAGCTACAAATATGAAGGTTTAATTTATTTATCCGATTCTTCAACTGGAACTTTTATTTGCTTCTTAGAACTGCACGTACTGTATTAACTAAGTTATAAGGTTCCAGTAAAAGTCCAAAAATCCGGACCACCCAAGAATCCGGACTTTTCGAAAACTCAAATTTTTTGTATTTTATTTTATTTTTTAATTTAGTTGGCTTTTGTGTGTATGTGCGCATGCGTGAGCGCCACAGCTGCACAGCGACAACAAGCGAACATGCGGTCGCCACTTTAAAATGAGCAATCAAACTGTAACAACGTATGTAATTTTGAGTCCTACTCTTTTCATTTACAGAGTACTGTACAAGCCCATAATAATGGCTCCTTAAGGAGATAAACTTCGTTGTGCGAAGAGAAAGAAGAACACGTTGAAATTGAGTGACAAACTTGAAATAATTAAGAAACTAAAACGTGGTGTGAGCAATACTGTTCTAATGAATACATACGACATTGGAAAGTCTACAAATTATGATATAAAAAGGCAAAGAATAAAATTCTAGAATTCACAGCTTTTTCTTTAAAACTGCTCATTTTGATAAATGAAGCATGCTATATTTGCTAATGAATAAACTATCAAAATGTACCTGTTCATCTCTTCTTCATTCCTCCTTAAATTTGAATTTTAAAAATACTGCCTGAGAATCCGGAAAATCCGAAAATCCGGACCGACCCAATCCCCAAGCAGTCCGGATTTTTGGACTTCTACTGTATTTATCCATCTGTTTCTGCGGTTGTTTATTGAAGATAATATATACAGTATTTAATTCAAAGGTTTAGAATATTCTCTCCTTTTTCACAGTGGACATCAGTAATTTATCATTATATATAATTACAGTATACCTGTACATATTTTGATTTTCTATATATTTAATATATCATGTATCATGTACCGTACAATAAATGATTTAATATGTAATACTACATTTTTTGCTACACATACATCAATATTCATTAATCATTCAGTACTTTTTTATGCTGCATTATCCATTAGGAATATGAAGCATTAAGAGTGAATTGTGTTTCAATTTATGAAACAGGAACCAGTACCACAATACAAAGTTCTGGTTCTGGCCAGTTATTTTACTGAAGTTCCAGCTAGAACCGGAACTTCATAAAAATCCAGGTTCCGACCGGAACTAAGTTCCGATGCATTCGTAACCCATGGCACCCTCAGTTCACACCCATTCTCGACGATAGTTGTGAATCCACAGTCAACCCTCGCTTTACGCGGTCCCACTTTACGCGTTTCCACGTTTACGCGGTATCCTGCCGAACACGGAATGCTCACTTTCCGCGGTG
Organism: Homarus americanus; assembly: GCF_018991925.1. Classification (NCBI taxonomy): domain Eukaryota; kingdom Metazoa; phylum Arthropoda; class Malacostraca; order Decapoda; family Nephropidae; genus Homarus; species Homarus americanus. The sequence continues at coordinate 4,575,695 of NW_024711292.1, read as the reverse complement.
GGTGTACCCTTTTACGCGGAGAGCGGCGCGAGCAGGGTGCGCACAAGGTCGCCCAGTCATCAAAACATTACCGAGTTCTGCACCCGCCACCCACCACAGCCGGCCCAAGTCAGTGAGAGTGATAGTGAGGATATGGACTTATATGGTCTTTGAGGGGTTTGACAAAGAGGCCCTGCAAGCCTCTGTGGTGGATAGTGATACAATTGATACAAGTAATACAGGTGAGGGCCAATAATCTGCCCTCTGCCTCGGAACCAACCCCCATCCCCGTGTGCCCAGCCATTTTTTCTACTAATGTAAGTGTTAAAAAACCTAATATTATTGATATTTCTCTTAATTATTAATTGTCTGTGCATACCATCATAAAATTAAGAAGTTATTTTTACTACAACGTAGATATTGTGTCTGAAAAAGTGGAGTTTGGGGGTCGGCCCGGTCTCTATTTCAATTAATCCCATATGTTATGTTGTTCACTTTACGCGTTTCTCGCTTTACGCGGGCCGCCGTGGGTTCAATTGACCGCTTAAAGTGAGGGTCCACTGCATACTGAATGTAGCTTTCATCATACAGATGTTTCTTTGTTGATGAGCCCATAACAGTGTCTGAAATTGTTATAAAATCATATACTGTAACCACACAGTCATACACGAACAGTCACATCACCACCACTATAATAACATCACCATGTAGTTGTAATAAAAATCACCCTCACACAGTCATAAACATCACATCACTATTTACATACAACATTGTCAAATAAGTAAATAAAGACATCACCATTTACACTGTTTACATACACATTTTTCAATTTGCCTAAAAGATAAAAGTAAACTGCACACAATTGCCAGGAGTTGTACCTACTTTAACTGTTACATATATCTCCCAGTGCCATTATTCTGGGATTCAACTGAGCAAATCTCTTCACAACCACATCCATCTCTCTGTTATGGTGGACATGAAGCAGTGCCAGTCCTGCGAGTCTGTTCTCCACCATGGTCCTGCGGGTGTAAGCTTTCAGCCTTCTTAGCGCAGATACTCACCTCTCACATTCTGATGTGGTGATTGGAAGGGAACATAACACTCGCATTGCCTTGTAAATGTTACTATACATAATGCGATCACACCTGAGAGTTTGCATGATACTAAATTATAAAGTCCAAGTAAATACACATTCATCTGTTGCTTTGCATTACCTTGAAAAGAAAATTCATCGATTTCTTACACAGTACTGTACATAAAAGGATACAACAGCTTGTTGGTTTCTTTGGTTTAGATGACCAAAGATGACCTTCATGCGTGTCTGCGCCATGATGTGGCCACACTGAGCCGAGTCACTACAATCTGAAAAATTATGCAAAAATATAATACATACAGTATCTGTTTTCAACTCGGAAAAAAATGAAAAAAATGAGGGAATGATCCTGAAATTCTTTGGCTCTGTAAGGGTGACCCAGGTGGAGCTGAGGCACTCAATTTTTCCTTACTTAATGATCTGGAACAAATAATTAAACACCCTACATGCATTCCTGATCGACACGATCAACTTACTAACGTTCTTGATCTTTGCTTTACCTCTAACCCCTCACACTATTCATACTCAATTTCTGCCCCCTTAGGGTCTTCTGATCACAATCTTATTTCTATTACATCAAACTGGGCATGATCACCTTCCCCACCCCCCTCTAAATGCCAACTATGGCACTATTGGAGGGCAAACTGGCAATCCTTGCGAGAATTCTTCTCCGACTTTCTTGGGATGAATACTGCTTTTCCACTCAGGATGCCTTGGTATGTGCTGACAGCATTGCTGGGGTTATACAGGGTGGTATGTGTGCATTTATCCCATCTTCTACCAAAACTTTTACTTTACAATCATGATTTGATCGCTCCTGTTCTCTTGCATGTAGGAAGAGAGATATGGCATATCAAGTTATGAAACTATCTCCTCCTATTACTCACTCCTCTTTCAATACTTCTAGGAATCGTTGTAAGGCTATTCTTCGTAGGCCCAAGCGGAATTTTATAAAAAGAAAGACCGCTGTCCTGACTAACTCTTCTTCTAGTAAATCTGTCTGGTCCTTAACCAAAAGCATCTGTAATAACTTCTGCACTCCCTCTTTTCATCCTCTCTTCGGACCTGATAATTCTATAGCCAACTCTCCCCCTGATAAAGCCAATCTCTTCGGCACCTTATTCTCCTCTAACTGCGCCTTAGAAGATTCCAACTCTTTCCCTCCTACTCCTCCTACTGAACTTATGCACTTTCTATAATCTCCACTCGTAGGGTTGCTGGTGTGTTATCAAGGTTGGATGTGAGTTCGGCGCAAGGACCGAACGGAATATCCTCTCGTGTTCTGAGGGAGTGTGCTCAAGTTCTGGCCCCTGTTCTTGGTCACCTGTTTCATCTTTGCCCCAAAACCCAAACTTATCCTTCTTCTTGGAAGCATGCCTTGGTTCAGCCCATCCCGAAGAAGGGTGACCATTCCAATCCCTCTAACTATCGCCCCATTGCCCTAACTTCATCCCTTTTTAAGATTTTCAAAACTATCCTGAACTAGCATTTTCTCCGTTACCTTGAACGCCATTCTCTTTTGTCAGATCACCAGTATGGCTTTCGCCAGGCGAGATCTACTGGTGATCTGCTCTACTACTGCACCCATCATTGGTCATCCTCTCTTGGAGATTATGGGGAAATTTTCGGCGTGGCCCTCGACATCTCCAAAGCATTTGATAGGGTATGGTACAAGTCTTTGCTTTCTAAACTTCCCTCTTATGGTTTCTCTCCCCCACTTTGTTCTCTTAATCTCTCGCTTCCTTGAGAACCAATCCATGGCAGTTGTCGTCAAGGGATCGATCTCTCGCTTTTTCTCTACCAATAGTGGTGTCCCACAAGGTTTTGTACTTCCACCTACGGTACTCTCTTCCTTCTTTTTATCAATGATTTACTTCACACTACGACTAATTCTATCCATTCTTACGCTGATGATTCTACTCTTCACTTTTCTTTACATTTTCCCCTTCCCCCTAATTCTCAAACTAGATCTGTTTCTAGAGCTGATATCATTACATCTATCAACGCGGATCTGTGCAGCATCTCCGAATGGGGAGGTAGAAACTTGGTTAAATTCAATAGTGGTATAACACTTTCCAAATTAGATGATCTCCCACCAATTACATTTCAGGATGCAATCATTCTGCCAAATTCTAAAATAGTTATGCTAGGCCTCACCATTTCCTCTATTATGTCATGGAAGCCACACATCCTCATCATTGCTAAAGCTGCCTCCCGAAAGCTGGAAATGCTGTACAGATGCCGTAGCCAATTCACTCCTGAGCAGTTGCTTCAGGTATATAAGGGATTCATTCGTCCTAACTTGGAGTACTGCTCCCATATCTGGAGTGGCTCTTCTTCTGTCCAACTGTTAGATAGGGTGGAATCAAAGGCATTTCATCTTATTAACTCTCCTCCTTTAGTTGATAATCTTTCTTCCCTTTCTCTTTGCCACAATGTTGCTTCACTCTCTCTCTTTTACAGGTACTTTAATGGGCAATGTTCGGTGGATTTGGCATCCTGTGTACCGCCGGCAAGGCCGAAGGCTCGTAACACTCGTCTTGCTCGCGGTGCCCACCGTTTCTCTGTGGGTCGGTCACACTAGAATAACCCGTTATAGTACATCCGTCCTTCCTCACACAGCCAAACTGTGGAATGCTCTGCCATCTTCTGTTTTACCATACTCATACAATGTCTCACTTTAAAAAGCTGGGTTTCCAGGGTATTCATGGTATAGATGAATATAATCTTGTTCTTTTATATTTTTAATTTGTTTTTACTCTTATTTTTTTCGCCCCTCGGCCCCATTGTGGGTCGATGACCTGTGCCCGGGTGGGCTATTATTCCCCCTAAAAAAATCAATGTAAATGTAGTTAAATCCTAGGTCATTAGACCAAGCTCAGCAATGGTAGCAAGGGCAGCACAACTTGTCACTCTGCACATAAACAAACCTTGGAGCACAATTAGTGACAACTCATAACAATATAAATGTTAAAAGGTTACATTTTTCACATGCCATATTTCTTAACTGATATTTTTCTTCACATATTTACAATGCAAAAAAAAACTGACAAAGGATTAAAGATCTCAAATACATATCCTGGGTGTCTACCTACCTTCAGCTCCTTTCATATGTGTTGTACTGATACTGTTCTTATCAACCAACTTATCTTTACATCTTCTTTCAGCGATACAGTATGAAGACAACAACAAAATTTCAAGTTCAACTCGTCTCAAACATATTTTGAAGTATACTGTATATAAAAGTATCCAGCCATTGAATAAATTTAAATAATAATAATAATAATAATAATAATAATTCATAGGTCTGGGTCGTGTTTCTCACTTTTGATCTTTTTTTCATTCTTGTATTTCTTGATTATTATTACAGTACAGTATTATTATTATTTTATTATTATTACAGTATTACTGTTATTATTATTATTATTATTTTATTTTTGTGTATTTTTTACTAAAATTTTTATTTACTATGAATAATTATTATTGTTATTATTATTATTATTATTATACAGTAATTATTATTACTATTACATTTTCGCCCCCAGGCCCTGGTGTGGGTCAGTGACTTGTGCCCGGGTGGGCTAATACCCGTTTAAAAAAAAAATCAGTTTTCAGAGCTTTTCGGTTTTCAGAATTTCGGATAAAGGGTTGTCAACCTGTATACTCAATATATTACAGTATGTAAAAAAAATACCACATGTTGAGAGCCGAATACAGATGACAATGATATATGGCAATCATCCTAAAGATAGAAAAGGTACTGTTATCATATTCTTGATAAAACCATTTTGACCTTTGTACATGATGTAACTAACAATGTGACATCTGGTCAACCTCTAGTCCTTTGTCCCCAGTCCACATATTCAGAAGAATGGGGATTGTACACTCAAACAACATGATTGTATGGGAGGCAAATCATAATTTTTTCCATATCTATATTCAGTACAGTACTGTACAGTATAGGGAGACCATTAAAATTAGAAGTTTAACCACAAATACACACAAAGAATGTTTATCTACACAACTCGGCTATTTATATGCTGTCTCATAATAATAATAATATTTATTCAGTAAAACTGTCATACAAGTTTACAATTGGATAGATATGTCTATAAACTATGCAGTTATACAGTTCAGCATGAATAGCTATTGAGAATGTATGTACTGTATACGGTGCACGTAGGTCATGGGAGTTCACAGCTTTTCATGTGCTTAGACATTGCAGGTAAACAACTATGGTAAACAGTAAGGCAATTTGACAAAGGATAGCCAACAAAACTGTCAGGTGCTTATTCCCAGGAGGGGTCGTTTGTTTAGGCTTAAACTTGGTCTTTAATCAGTACAATTGGTGCAGAGTACTTCTGGGAATGTGAGATTTCCGGGTAACGAGACAACTCTTTCAAAGCCGGAAAATAATCCCTCATCCCCGGAATTTTCCAGGTAACGAAAAAATTTTCTTGGAAGTTCCAAAATGATGCATTATTTCATCTCTCAAAGCAGGAAAAGGTAAAGGTGTAGAAGAGGGTAACCACCAGAAGGAATTGTCCGAATTGGTTGAATTGTTTTCTTCACACTTATATCATGATATTAAACACAAAAATGGAAATGAAAATGCATAGAACCTAATAAAACCTGACCTAACATACCCTTCATTTCAGGCAGAAATTGGCTGGGTTTTTTTATCAATTTTTTTTCGTGGGACGTTTTCCGAACAAAAATTAATGGCTAAGCCAATAAAAAATACACCAAAAACCACTAGAAAAACAAAAACCAAACCTAACCTAACCTAACTGACTCTCACCATATGATGGAATCACCTACTTCTTACCTTATTGCCGTCTCTTCTTTGTCTTTGGGATAAGGGACGAGTTAGGACAATGCCACATATGTTGGTCTTTGCGATATTTACATTCAGTCTTGCACTTATGACAATTTACTGAGGTTGGGAGAACACCATGCGATCGAAAAAATGCTACAGTTTCTTCGTTTTTTTCCCAAAAACTCGCAATCAGCTCCATATAATTTAAGTGACTCCCATCACAGACTTCCATGGTCGGAAATGAATATGAATTTGGAAATATGAGAAACCCAAAATAAAAATCGATTTTGATTGAGTAAAAAATACTGCGAATTAAACCAAAAAAATCATTTTAATTGGTTGCAAAAAAAAAAAAACACTTGAGTGGCAGCGTGACATGTACGGGAACACATGCGAGTGATGATTTATGAAGGAGACACGCAGTGTAGGAGGTGAGGTAGGCTATAAGGGGGTAATTTGAACCATGTGAGGTCATTATAATACTAAACAAGGCTTGACCTTCCTAGACCAATTAAATGTTGGAATTTACTGTTGGCTGTTACCTTAGACCTGCCAGTAGATAGAGCTCTTGTAATTTTGCCCAAATTTATGAATAACAAAGGAACATAAGTGGAAATTAAGTAGATACGCAGTTCTGTGAATATACGGAGGCATACAGGAAGGTACCCATCAAATTTTTGTATATACAATAAAGAAGTCAAAAT
>NW_024711292.1:4513341-4569000 GCF_018991925.1 Homarus americanus | reverse complement strand
CAGGCAGTGTTCATACACCAGGCGGTGTTTTTCATACACCAGGCGGTGTTCTTCATACACCAGGCGGTGGTGTTCACCAGGCGGTGTTCACCAGGCGGTGGTGTACACCAGGCGGTGTTCACCAGGCGGTGTTCACCAGGCGGTGGTGTACACCAGGCGGTGGTGTACACCAGGCGGTGTTCACCAGGTGGTGTTCACCAGGCGGTGGTGTACACCAGGCGGTGTTCACCAGGCGGTGTTCTTCATACACCAGGCAGTGTTCATACACCAGGCGGTGTTCACCGGGCGGTGTTCTTCATACGCAGGCGGTGTTCATACACCAGGCGGTGTTCACCAGGCAGTGTTCTTCGCACACCAGGCGGTGTTCACCAGGCGGTGTTCATACACCAGGCGGTGTTCACCAGGCGGTGTTCTTCATACACCAGGCAGTGTTCATACACCAGGCGGTGTTTTTCATACACCAGGCAGTGTTCATACACCAGGCGGTGTTTTTCATACACCAGGCAGTGTTCATACACCAGGCGGTGTTTTTCATACACCAGGCAGTGTTCATACACCAGGCGGTGTTTTTCATATATAAGGTGCTTGACACAGAGGGTAGCATCGACGTTGGCTGCCACAGTGGTTCACCTCAGCTCTAGGCTTTAGTTATTTTGGTGTTGGTGTGGCTTATATGGTGGTGTGGCTTATGTAGTGGTGTGGCTTATATGGTGGTGTGGTTTATGTGGTGGTGTGGCTCATATGGTGGTGTGGCTTATGTGGTGGTGTGGCTTATATGGTGGTGTGGCTTATGTGGTGGTGTTGTTCACGTGGTATACAGTGAGCGACAAATCTATCTTGCCAGTTATGGATGAATGAATCGCGGACACTCAACCTTCGGACACGTTCTCCAGTAACTTGTGAACAGTTGGCGGGCCGGGGGAGAACTAGTGTCCAGGGTATCTCTCTCTCTCTGTTTTCCATTTATTATGACTGTGAAATACATCACTTACCACATTATCCACTTTGGGATGTATCGAACCATGATACTGTATGCTTCATGTTCCGTTATAGAGACTCAGGGCTTCTCGTCAGATGAATCACGCTACTCAGTCAGGCATACCAACTGTTCATATGTAGTCCAGGTAAATATTTCATTGTGTTTCGACAGGTTTAAAAAATAATCAGATAAAACTAGGAAGATAGTTTTGTTGGTCACTCTACAAGTATTCAGTGAAGACCTGTGTCAAGTGAGGTGTTAAGATGTAAGTTCGGTCATCAGTTACAAGTTACTGATCTTTCATAAGTTTCCTCTTGAGTGACCCCCAGGCAACATATACCATTCCAGTTCGGACACTCAATAGCCCTTATGGACAGAGTAATCTAGGGTCAAAATGGTTCCTCCTGATCAGTTTAGTGTAAGAGTTAGCTAACTACCGCCGACTATCTCACTCGCTGGTTACCACTGAGCCAGACCAGACCCTTGTTGACGCAGTGTGCCTGTGTGTTGAAGATGGTGGCGGGCGGTGTGTGTGTTGGCACTGTGCTGGTGTATGCTGGAGCAGTGTTGGCGTTGTTGGAGCTGTGTTGGCGTGTATTGGGGTAGCGCTGGTGTGTGTGTTGGAGCAGTGTGGGAGTATAATGTGGGCACAGATAAGTGTACGGCTCCCGTCTCCCAGGCCAACCTCACCAACTCTCTCCCTCGACCCGCCGCGCCGCCTGCCAACGAACACAAGACCTACCCTGGACCACTCATCTCACCTCGGCCAGGACCACGCCCCCTGCAACTACGTCCCTGCAACCACGCCCCTGCACACACACCACAACCTCCTATGGTAAGAACTAGAACTTAAAATAACATAGATCATTATACCTGCAGGAGTTAATCTTCTATATAAACAATTTTCGGCATGATTTAACCCTTTGAAGATGATTTAACCCTTTGACGACGATGATTTAACCCTTTGAAGATGATTTAACCCTTTGAAGATGATTTAACCCTTTGAAGATGATTTAACCCTTTGACGACTATGGTTTAACCCTTTGACGACGATGATTTAACCCTTTGAAGATGATTTAACCCTTTGAAGATGATTTAACCCTTTGAAGATGATTTAACCCTTTGACGACTATGGTTTAACCCTTTGACGACGATGATTTAACCCTTTGACGATAATTTAACCCTTTGACGACGATGATTTAACCCTTTGAAGAAGACGTTATGTCAGACTCGTCTCTCCTACACAGTCGTCAGTACTTACACACCTGTCAATACTAAAAAAAAATTCAGCACTTACACACAATTGTCAATACTCACACAGACTTCATCACTTACACACCTGACAATGCTTACACACCTGACAATACGTACAGACTTCCTCACTTAGAAAAGATTTAATATTTAAGTAGACATCAATACTTATGTGCACAAATAAGGTCAAGTATAATCCACTACCTGGATATTTACACTATTGACTCCCAATATATTATAATTGCATATATAAATAATTTGAACACATGAAGATCATACACCCAGATTATTTCACTTGATGTCTGACCTAACCTAACCAATTCCAACGTAACCTGACCAATTCCAACCCACCTGATCTGACCTGACCTGACCTAATCTAACCCTCAATAGGTAGCTTTGTGGTGTTTTATCATCAGGTGAAATAAACTAGGGTGTATGATCTTCAAGTGATCCAAATATCTCGAGACAGAGAAGTTTGTGTGTATACTGACGGAAGTTTGTTTATACTGACGGAAGTTTGTTTATACTGACGGAAGTTTGTTTATACTGACGGAAGTTTGTTTATACTGACGGAAGTTTGTTCATAAGAACATAAGAATGGAGGAAACTGCAGACAGTCTATTCGCCCATACTGGGCAGTCCTGTTTACACCCAACCCCTATTGCTCATATAAGCATCCAACCTATGCTTGAAGATATCCAGCGTATTCGATTTAATGATGATATTTGGTAACTTGTTCCATTTATCCACTACTCTGTTTCCAAACCAGTGTTTACCTATTTTGCGCCTGAATCTAAATTTTTCGAATTTAAAACCATTGTTACGAGTTCGCTCCTGGTTGGATAGTTTGAGTACCTTTGTAATGTCCCCTTTGTTTAGCCCTGACTTCCTTTTATACACCTCTATCATGTCGCCCCTCGCTCTACGTCTCTCAAGGGAGTGCAAATTAAGATGCTTTAACCTGTCTCTGTACTCAAGGTTCCTAATGCCCTGGATTAGTCTTGTCATTCTCCTCTCGATTCTTTCCAAGGATTCTATATCCATTCTGTAATACGGTGACCAGAACTGAACTGCGTAATCCAGGTGAGGTCTCACAAGCGCAAGATATAATCTTAAGATGACCTCGCCAGTCTTGTAACTAACACTCCTTTGAATGAACCCAAGTACTTTATTAGCCTTGTTACGAGCAAAAACACATTGTTTACTTGGCTTAAGATTCCTACTTATCATTACTCCTAAATCTCTCTCGCAGTCGGGTTTCACAATGGCATCGTTGTTCATCTGGTAACTGGTTTCCCTGTTTACGCCTCCTATACTGAGTACTTTACATTTGTCCACATTGAGTTTCATCTGCCATTTTTCAGACCATTCGAAAAATTTGTTTAGATCTTCCTGTAGTTTTGTGGAGTCCTCGTCAGATTTAATTACACGTCCTATTTTAGTGTCATCAGCAAATTTACTTATGTTGCTGTCTATGCCTATATCAATGTCTTTATGTATATAATAAATAATAATGGTCCAAGTACTGAGCCTTGGGGAACTCCACTAGTGACGTTGCTCCAGTGGGATTTAGTGCCGTTAATGCTCACTCCTCACTCGCTGTTTCCTGCCCTGTAACCACGCCCTAATCCATTTTAGAATATTACCTTTAATGCCATGTGCTTCTACCTTTCTTATTAGTCTTTCGTGGGGGACTCTGTCGAAGGCTTTGCTAAAGTCGAGACATACCACATCATAATTGTGCCCCTCGTCCACCGATTCGAAAACTGATGAAAAGAATGTTAATAAATTAGTTAGACATGAACGCCCGCTTGTGAAGCCATCCTGGGAATCATTGATCAATTTGAGCTTCTCCAGGTGGTTTCGAATAGAGTTTGAAATGATTGCTTCCAGTAATTTGCCTACAATTGATGTTAGACTGATTGGATGATAGTTAGAGGATAGTGGTCTATTCCCCTTCTTGAAAATCGGTATTACATTCGCTATCCTCCAGGATTCTGGTACTACACCTGTTTTTAAGGGCATGTTAAACAACTTTGCTAAGGGCATACTAAGCTCTTCCTTACATTCCTTTAATACTCTGGCAAATATCTCATCGGGACCAGGTGACTTATTAGGCTTTAGTTTGTCTATTTGCTTACTAACATCGTTACTAGTCACTACTATCTCGCTTAATTTGTTTTCTTCACTATCTCTGAATAGAGCCGGTGCCTCGGGTATCATGGTTAAATTTCGGTGGTGAAAACTGTTGAAAAATATTTATTCAGATTATTGCTCATTTCTCCGTCGTTATCAGTTAGCTCGCCGGTATCTGACTGTATTGGCCCAATCTTTTCTCATGTTTTAGTTTGATACATTTGGTAGAATCCCTTGGTGTTTGTCTTCGCTTCCCTTGCTATCCTCAGCTCATTATTCCTCTTTGCCTTCCTTATCTCGGTCTTAACCCTACCAGTCAATACCTTATAATAATCCCGGAGGTAAATTTTGCCACGATTTATCCTCCTACCTATAGCCTTCCTTTGACCAATAATGTTATTTAAATAATTATTTATCCATTTAGGGTCATTGTTGTTTGATCTGAGTTTTTTGAATGGTATGTTCTGCCTTTGTGCATTAAGTAACTCATTATTTAAATTGTCATGGAACTCGGCAACCTCAGATCTCGTTATGAGGTCGGTTTCGACCGTCAGGTCCATGTAGTTCACCCCCAAGCATGATACCCCTTTTCTCAACTGCCTCTTCAAACTATCAAAGTTTGCCCTTCTAAAATCTGGGACTTTTGTGGAATTTTCCTTACCGCTGCCCTGAAAATCTAACTGGAATCTAATTTCTTTGTAATCGCTGTTTGCAAGTTCGTTCCCTACCTCGACATTACTAATGAGGCTTTCTCTGTTCGACAGAACTAAATCGAGTATATTATTACCTCGGGTGGGTTCAGTTATATGTTGACTTAGGAAACAGTCCTGGATTGTTTCAAGAAAATCCTCTGATTCTGAGCTACCTGTAAGGTCAATCCAATCTATTTGGCCAAGGTTAAAGTCGCCTACTATGCAGACTTTGTTGTGTATGGAAGCCCTGCACATTTCATCCCAGATAAGTCGCTCATTAACTCGATCAAGATTGGGAGGTCTATATATTACTCCTGTGATTAATTTATCCCTACCATCTATTAATTCTATCCAAATTGTTTCTGTATTCCGCTCAGTTTTTATTTCCTTATTTATTTCACACTTCAGATTATCCCTGACATAGATTGCTACTCCGCCTCCTTTCCTAATCTGCCTATCGGTATGGAATAATTTGTAACCTGCAATTTGGTATTCGACAGGTAACTCACGTGAGTAGGTTGATCCATGTTTCAGTGAATGCTATTATATCGATTTTTTCGGTACATACCAAGGCCCGAATATCATCCATTTTGTTTCTCATACTTCTACTGTTCGCATAGAAGACATTTAAGTTAGTTGTGTTCTGAGTCCTCCCTTTGCTGCGTTTAGGTTTTAACTCCCTGCCTAATTTAGTTTTGTCATCATTCCTAACACTATTTCCTTGTAACCTTTCACTTTGTTTACCCGCTCCCACTGCAGTCTCCTCCACCCCCATGCTCACATGTTTCCCTAGCAGTTTAAAGACTTCGACATCTTTTGGACTGCCCTTTCGAGAGTCCCAGCCAGGGTTGCTATTCCATCCCTAGACAAATGCACCCCATCCCTAGCATAAAGGTCCCTTCTGCCGTAGAAGTTGTTCCAGTTGTCAATGAATGGGACTGATATTGACTTGCCATATCTGTCAAGACGGCCGTTGACACCAACTGCCCTTGACAACCATTCATTTCCAAATCTCCTTCTAGGCAGGACACCACATATGATAGGGATCCCTCCCTTAGACCTAACACGTTCTATAGCTGTCTTGAACTTATAAAGAAGCTCCTCACTCCTACACCGGCCAATATCATTGCCTCCTGCACTAAGGCAGATAATGGGTTTGTTCCCATTACCAGTCAAGATATTGTCCATCCTGTCAATTATATCCCCCACCCCAGCTCCTGGCAAACACACTCTCATCCTATTTTTATCTTTACCGCAAATAGCTCTGTCCATGTACCGTACCTGCGAGTTGCCAAGAATCAAGATTTTCTTACATTCCTTGTCAGTCTTATCCATGACTATACTAACGTCCAATTCATCTATCAAGGGACTGAAAGAGTTGGTACACTTAGCTGCTGTTGTCGTTGTTGTCGTATCCTTGGTGTATTTTTTCTCTACTAGTTTGGTTGTCCCTCTCCTCACAACCTTCCATTAGCCTGAGTTTTCGTCAATCACTGGCTTTCCTTGCCTCGTTTCTTCCTTCATCCTTGCTATCTCTTCTTTTAATTTCAAGATATCTTCCTTGGCCCTCTCCAACTCGGCCCCCAGAAGGGCACAGCCCTGTTCACAAGTAGCACTTGTCATTACTGAGAGATGTTTGTTTATACTGACGGAAATTTGTTTATACTGACGAAAGTTTGTTTATACCGACGGAAGTTTGTTTATACTGACGAGAAGTTTGTTTATACTGACGGAAATTTGTTTATACTGACGGAAGTTTGTTTACACTGACGGAAGTTTGTTTACACTGACGGAAGTTTGTTTATACTGACGGAAGTTTGTTTATTCCGACGGAAGTTTGTTTATTCAGACGGAAGTTTGTTTATTCCGACGGAAGTTTGTTTATACTGACGGAAGTTTGTTTATACTGACGGACGTTTGTTTACACTGATAGACTTTTTTATACTGACGGAAGTTTGTTTACACTGACGGAAGTTTGTTTACACTGACGGAAGTTTTACACTGACGGAAGTTTGTTTACACTGATGGAAGTTTGTTTATACTGACGGAAGTTTTTTTATACTGACACGTTTGTTTACACTGACGGAAGTTTGTTTACACTGACGGACGTTTGTTTACACCGACGGAAGTTTGTTTATACTGACTGAAGTTGTTAGAGTCTTTACACTAACAAAAGTTTATTTACACTGAAAAAACTGTTGACAATGCCAGAAGTTTGTTTACACTGACAGAAATTTAAGTTTGCACTGATAGAAGTTTTTATATACTGACAGAAATTTGTTTATACGGACAGAAGTTTGTTTTTATTTCTAGTTATCTATTCTTCCTGATTTGTCGTTTCTTAAAAAATTAACATCGTCTTATTTATTTATTCTCCGTAAACGTTTGTTGTTTTACGAGTGAAATGTTTATCATTCAATCGTGTGAAACGTTTGTTATTCTTCCGTCGAAAACTTTATTCTTTGACACTTAACACAGGGGTATAATATCGCTCTCTCTCTCTCTCTCTCTCTCTCTCTCTCTCTCTCTCTCTCTCTCTCTCTCTCTATCCTTTTCCCCCTTTTCCCCTCCCCACAAAACCCCCCTCACTTCACCTCAATCCCTGTCTCTTCTTCCCCTCTCTCTCACTTCTCTCTCTCCCCCACTTCTTCTTCTTACTTTATTACTTTCCTTTACTCCCTCTCTCCTTCATTCACATCCTCTCTCTCTAATTCTGCTCTTCTCCTTCACTATTTCTCTACCTTTCATTCTTTTTTACTCCTCTCCCCAACTTCCTCACTCTCTCCCCTCCCCTCCCCCGCTCTTCCTCAGACCCTAATACTCTTCCCCTCTTCCTCACACTCTCCCCCCTCTCCCTCTTCCTCAGACCCTAATACTCTTCCCCTCTTCCTCACACTCTCCCTCCACCACCACCCCTCTTCCTCAGACCCTTATACTCTTCTCATTCTCCCTCCTACCCTCACTCTCTTCCTCTTTCCTTTCTCTTCTTTATGTTCCCTCACTACCTCCTTCTCTTCTTCTTCTCACCCACACTCTTCTCTTTCTCTCATTCTCCCTCACTCTCCCTCACTCCCTTTACTCTCCCTCACTCTCCCTCCCTCTCCCTCCCTCTCCCTCACTCTTCCTCCCTCTCCCTCCCTCCCTCTCCCTTCCTCTCCCTCCCTCTCCCAGGCTCTCACAGGTGTGGTAGGAGTAATGGCCACTACTTCAAGGTTGCGTCTAGCACGTTGATCACCCTGACACCCAACACGAGCACCCCACACCTAATAATGTCCCCCTGGCCTGCCTTGTCCTGCAGTGGCTTGCGTTTTCTTGTCTTGTCCTGCTTTGGCCTGCCATGTACTGCCTTGTCCTGTTTTATCCTGCCTTGTCCTGCTTTATCCTGCCTTGTCCTGCTTTATCCTGCCTTGTCCTTCCTTTAACCTGCCTTATCCTTCCTTTAACCTGCCTTGTCCTTCCTTTAACCTGCCTTGTCTTTCCGTTAACTGCCTTGTCCTGCTTTATCCTGCCTTGTCCTCCTTTTTCCTGCCTTGTCCTGCGTTAACCTGCCTTGTCCTTCCTTTAACCTGCCTTGTCCTGCTTTATCCTGCCTTGTCCTTCCTTTAACCTGCCTTATCCTTCCTTTAACCTGCCTTGTCTTTCCGTTAACCTGCCTTGTCCTTCCTTTAACCTGCCTTATCCTTCCTTTAACCTTCCTTGTCCTTCCTTTAACCTGCCTTGTCCTGCTTTACCTGCCTTGTATCCTTCCTTTCCTTCCTTTTTAACCTGCCTTGTCCTTGTAACCTGTTTATACCTTGTCCTGCTTTATCCTGCCTTGTCCTTCCTTTAACCTGCCTTATCCTTCCGTTAACCTGCCTTGTCCTTCCTTTAACCTGCCTTATCCCTTCTCCGTTAACCTGCCTTGTCCTTCCTTTAACCTGCCTTGTCCTTCCTTTAACCTGCCTTGTCCTTCCTTTATCCTGCCTTGTCCTTCCTTTATCCTGCCTTGTCCTTCCTTTAACCTGCCTTGTCCTTCCTTTATCCTGCCTTCTTCCTTTCTACCTTGTCTTGTCCTACCTCCTTCCTTGCACAGCCTTTTCCTGCGTGGAATACAAAGTCGGCGGAGGAGGAAAGAACAAAAGAACTTTTAATTTACTTAAGATCCAGCCGCCGTCTCTGTGTCCGGCCAATTACCAGAAGCCATCAGTGAACAGTGTTTAATTTTAGCAGGAAAGAATCACCGAGTACTGCCACAGTTGAGTGTACATTTTCCCAGTAGTAATTCCTGCTAAAAGTAAACCTAAATCAGTAATGGCTTTTGGGGAAATTCTCCGAGGTGCTGTTGGAGGGAAGTCGACCACGTCCTACTTACAGGTTCTTAATAAAAAAATCACAGTAAGCTTTTCCCCTCTTGCTCTCCTACTGGGTGTGTATTGTGTTCATTACAACAAAAATATTACACTCGGGGAGAAAATGAAAGACTGAAACAATGGAAAAATAATGAGTACACGTGGGTAAGAGGCTGATTCATTCACTATCTAGAGATGTAATATTCATCTGTAAAAAGCCAATAATAAAAACGAAAATTAATGCAAAATAAAAAAAATCTGTCGGTATAACATTCAGTGTGTGGAGGTGGTATACAAACTGATAGTTAAGATGCCTGAGGGAGTTCTTCACTATGGTCTAGAGGTGTTTGATCCCCCTTATCGTGTTAGGGTGTGTCATGGTGGGGTTGTGGGGCGTCATGGGGCGTTGTGGGGCGTCAAGTGGGGTTATGAGGGCGCTTAAAGGACCCATGACAAGGAAACACTATAAAGCAAGACCATTGGTTAAGTGGTATTTTGTGTCGCTCACTTTGATGCGCGCGCGCACACACCCACACCCCCCACAGCCCCCACTCACCATCCACATCCCACACTCACCATCCACACACCTCACTCACCATCCACACACACCACCCACAAACAACTTTTTTCTGGCGGAGGAAAACAACTCCTAAACTATAGGCCTGAAAACTATCAGCCAACTTTCACCTTCTGGTCCGCTACACTCCAAGAGACAACAGGTCATGATAGGCAACACACTTACCTTGCCTGTTCTTCTGAGACTCCTTGAAATTTGCTGTACTTTCTTCTCTCATTACGGTATAGGGAGGATAATATGCCGCTATGGTTGAAACGCCGGCTGTCTGCCTTCATTGTGATTCTTTCTGGGTTCTTGACGGATCTGTTGGCCGTAGGGTAATGGGGTAATGGAGTTCGCTATACTCAACAGTAACCAGAGCCAATTTTGGTGATGTTATTTAATTCATCTTCTCCTGTGAGCCATTCTGTAGAGTAACGACAGACAAGGGCATGGATTCAGAAATAGTAATTAGTACTAGATAAAGTAAAGGTATATTAGAACACAAGGGCATCAGAATAGAAGAAACTGCAGCGGGACTATTGGCCCATACTAGGCAGTCCCGTTTACACCCAACCACGACGCTCATATATCCGCCCAATCTATATTTGAAGCTATCAAGCGTGTTCGAGTTAATGATGCTGTGTGGTAACTTGTTCCACTCGTCCACTACTCCATTTCCAAAACAATGTTTACCTATTGCGCCTAAATCTAAATTTGTCTCATTTAAAACCACTGTTACGAGTTCGCTCCTGGTTGGATAGTTTGAGTACCTTTGTTATATCACCTTTGTTTAGCCCCGACTTCCGTTAATACACCTCGATCATATCGCCCCTCACTCTACGTCTCTCGAGGGAGTGCAAATTAAGATGCTCTAACCTGTCTCTGTACTCAAGGTTCCTAATGACCGGGATTAGTTTTGTCATTCTCCTCTGAATTCTTTCTAGGGATTCAAGTGAGGTCTCACAAGGGCAAGATATAGTTGTAGGGTGACCTCGCTAGTGTTATAACTAATTGGAATCTGAAATTATTTTTTTTTTCATATACATTTTCTTCCAATATTGATTATAATTTTTCGCTGTATTTTCGGAGAACAATGAAGCAAATTACCACCAAGGGAAAAGCAAATGTTATTTGTGGAATATTCAAGATGGCTTCATTAACTCACAGAAGTTTAAAGGTAAATACAACTTTTTTCATTAGTTTCTACATCCATACAATTTCTATCCATTGAAGTTTGTATGTATATATAGGTTTTGTTCTACTGTAGCTTCTACTTAAAAGCAAGTTAAATTTTCTGTAGTTTATATACCTCTTTCTAAGATGTATATTCCTGGAGGTGAGGTGAGGTGAGGTGAGGTGGCTAGCTAGGGCGGGTGATGACTGGCTACCCGTTAAGTGTAAACTCCGTGAAATTGAGACCAAAGGACTGACCTCCCAGCCAGAACTTCATCCCACTGAAAATACCTTCATCAGCCCTAAAGTACGATAACTTAACCTTTACGTACGACAGTGTCTTTTTCCTTCATTATCTTGCTTACGATTAATTAATTCTAATGTACGATAATTCAGGTGATTTAAATGAGAAATATAGTAATGACTACGATCAATTTTCGTAACCAAACCAATTCAAAATAATCTTACCTCATATAAGTTTAATGTATGCATCTACTATAAGGCAATGTATTTTATCTTCGTTGTTCCCAGAGTTGTTTGAAGATAATCATGGTGATGAGATGGATAAATTTGAACATTATTAACAACTCTGTATTCGCTATAGCTCATAATTTTTTTCCTCTCGGTCTGTGTATACGTAACCCCCTTTGCTTACTCGATCGTTGCCCCGCGCACTTTGTTATCGTATATGTACATTGTTCTTATTTCCACACTGAATGCAATATAGTTTATACATGTCAGAGAGGAAAGGTCAGAGTTTACTGCTTCTCTGGTCTAGAGTTCATCCACTTGTTGAGTGCCGACCCAACTCATCTGAAAGTCAAGAGAGAGTTAATACTGACTCCTAACATTTTCGACCTGAAAAAGAGGCGGGCTCGTATTTCGAAGCCTTGGTTCCTGTCCCTCATGACGAAGGAACGTTAACATCAACAAGAAAGACATTTACTTTGTTGTGAAATATATACAATATTTGTCGTTACACTGAATGGGTTGGGACAAACACCGAGAGGAGAGACTTTAAATGAAATATACTACTCCTCACCTCACTCTGGGGCACAATATTTGAGTTTCTATAAGGATTTTCTACAGAATATTACTATCTAAAACTGCGTCCATTGTTGAAATATTTGAAAACGATGTAGACAGTAAGGTATTGGAAGTACGCCATTGTAAAACAGGTGTCCAAATTAACCAATAAGAAGCAAGATAATTAAAATACCTCACCTTAAACCTCATCTTCCCTGCATATGTATCTTATCTGTCAAGTGCTGATTATTATAGTTCCCAGGTATGTGGGGTTTTGAAATATAACTTATTTTGACGGGCGGGGGCGTGGACGGGCGGGGGCGTGGACGGGCGGGGGCGTAGTTCTCGTGATATGTAAACAAAACTGTAATATAGAGTTTGAGACAGACATACATGCAGACGGATGCTTTAGAGTTAACATCTTTTACCAAATAACGTTTACCCAATTGCCATATATACAATAAATACGGCAGTAGAGTCCGATAGAAAACTTCTGTGGAGTTTCTTATATAACAAAATTATTTGCATTTGTTAACAGGTTTATACTATACCGTTAGTTAGATGTTGCAATAGACGTCAAAAACCACCTGTAGCGAGTCGGTGCTTTTAACATAGCTTAGTACCTATCGTGGACCATGAGGATTACCGTAGAATGATCTGCCTTGAATAACATGTGTACACCTGTAATGAACAATACCATTTGATAGGTAAAGTGTACAATGTTGGAGAAGGACCATGTATTTATTTACTTATTGTATGTAAGCAGACGACACATGCCTGCAAGATTTAAACCAACTAAATATATTAAAAGATCTTGTTTTGATTGTTTCGTGTAGTCTGACAAGAGGTGATCTACGATACCTTTTCGTGGTGTAGCTCTGTAGCGTAAATTTAAAGAGACAGAACTGGAGATAGAGAGATACAGCAACAGGAGAGTTAAACAGAGAGCAGAGAAATGTCAAGAGAGAGAGAGAGTGTGAGTCAACAGAATAGGATAAAAGGGTTTAATTAATGTGCTGCTTCAGGTAATTTTTGTCCAGGTAATGAAGGGAGATATAGAGAGGTGATACCATGACAAGTGTTGAACTCTCGACACATTCATTAAGTCTTTCCCCTAACACAGGTGACGCTGATCAAAGGGGGGAACACACACACACTCTCTCTCTCTCTCTCTCTCTCTCTCTCTCTCTCTCTCTCTGTATATATTGATATTTATTTGTCTACGTGTACACATCTATAATTCAATTAATTACTGTACGGGATCACCTGTTCATTACATTCATAAACGAATATATTTCAATATTTCAACTAAACCAATTAGGTTTTTGATAAACTTTGCATATGTCATATATGATGCACTGGTAAAATTAAAACAGGTCCTAGAATAGTGTGTGTGTGTGTGTGTGTGTGTGTGTGTGTGTGTGTGTGTGTGTGTGTGTGTGTAATACTGTACTCGTATATGATATAGTGGTGTGATACATACAGCGTGTTGTATATACTACGTGGGAGGTGTGGGGAAAGAGGCATTACTGTACGGACATAAACTAAGGCAGGAGTTACTGTCACTGGAGGAGATGACTGTTGAGTGGTGTAGATAAAATACTGTGTCATGGTGCTTGTTAATGGGAGAGAGAGAGAGACATTACACTCACATCTAGCCCACATCACCGTCACCCTCTTCTTCCTTTGACCCCCCAATCCTTTTGTTCCCCACTCAACTCCCTCATCCTCTCCCCAGCTCCCCTATCGTCCGTCTCCCCCCCACCACTCCTCTTTCAGCTCTTCGCCTCCCCTCTCCCCATTTTCCTCGTCTCTCTCTCTCTCTCTCTCTCTCTCTCTCTCTCTCCATTTTCCCTCGTCTCTCTCTCTCTCCATTTCTCTCTCTCTCTCTCTCTCTCTCCCCCCTCCCCTCTCTCTCCCCCCTCCTCTCTCTCCCTCTCTCTCTCTCTCCCTCTCTCTCTCTCCCTCTCCCCTCTCTCTCCCCTCTCTCTCTCCCTCCTCTCTCTCTCTCTCTCTCCCTCTCTCTCCCCCCCTCTCCCCCTCCCCCCCTCTCTCCCCCCCTCCCTCTCTCCCCCCTCTCCCCTCCCCTCCCCTCTCTCTCTCTCTCCCCCCCTCTCTCTCCCCCCCTCTCCCCCAGGTGATGGAGAGGGTCTGTGAGAGGGCTATGAAAGGGCGTGTGTAAACCTCTCTCACTCGGCCCGCTTTGATGTCGTTCCCAGTTTACGCTTATTTTTTTTATTTTATTTTTTATCGTTTACACTCTTGAAGGAGTCTGTTTACAAAGCAATATTTATACTCCTACGTATTCGTGTTCATCATGATTTACAAAGAAACGTTATTTTGTCTGTGTCCATTCGATTTACGATGGAGCATTTACATTTCCAGCCAATCCAGATTTCTACATTTACAAGGTAATTTTTTTTCAGACATGCGTAATCTCCTCTTATCTTGATTTACAAACGAGCATTTACACCTTTGTTTAATCTCCATCCATGTTGTCTTACCAAGCGAATTCATTTACACCTTACAAAAAAAAATCGAAATTTACAGAGAGAATTTACAAGTTCTTGCTCTTAATTCTTGATTTACAAAACAGAATAAACACCTTTTACAGTATGTTTACCCAAGCATATTTTTTACACCGTTATTATCCCATCATTCTTCTTATCAATCAGTGTGTTTTAAACCTTAATTAACGACACTTAATAACCTAATTAATGACCCTTGAGGTGTAGTGCATTATTGCTGTAGGTTCCTTGACGGTCGAATGCGCACGAGAGACACGAGGACCCGGGACTGTCTCTATCAGCTGGTATATTGTAAAAATTGAGGGAAGGACGCGGGCCAGTCTCCCAATCATATCATAGGACATATATACAGAAACATACATCGGAAATACATATCATACATGCTAGAATATTCGCGGGAAATATCCATCGGAAGTGCATCATACATGTTCGAGCTTATACAGAATATACATTTAAGAAAGTAGTGTATAATAATTCTTTCAGAGGATATACGCGTAGAATATACACCTATACAAACTGAGACATACACAAGGTACGGCATATGAACAGACACAAAGTCACGAAAGGAAAGATACATACACAAGACAAACATACACACCATACTGTAGACATACACGGCATTACCATACAACCTAGTATACGAACACAAGGCACAAATATGATGGGACACATACATACATACATACACACACACAGACACACACCGACCTCCCTGTAACAATCAAGGTTCATCACTCACCGTCCAGAACTCCTTCCTCCCTCACTCCTTAAGGCTCTGCTGCTGTCTGTATCTGCTTCTCTGCCTCCACCATGTCTGCTGAGGAGGAGATATGTGTCGTGTGTCACTTTACACCTAACCCCAACCTACTCGTTTATATAATTCTGGTTATAAAGTCTACGGATCTACCCACCCACGTTTCACTTACTCGATGCTAATATTTTGTCATGAGTTTTAACATAGGCAGTTATGATAAAGTGATGAAAGATAAGAATAATAAGTACACTTGTTTTAGAGTAGTTTACAATAGTGATATCTTATGAAGTATCTATAATGTAATCTGAATTTGAATTAGTTATTTACGATATCAAAGGTCAATATACAGATAAGCCACGTATTTTATTTAAATTTTATTGTTTTCTCTTTCTTCTCTTCTAGTTCTTATCTTCTCCTTATATCTTGTTTATTATTAAGTATTCTTGTTTACCACTACTCCTTTTCTCTCCTCCGTTCCTTCTCGACCTCTTTCTACGCCTACTCCTCCACCACCTCTTCCTCCTCCTCCTCCTCCACCACCTCCCCTTCCTCCTCCACCATCTCCCCTTCCTCCTCCACCACCACCTCTTCCTCCTCCTCCACCACCTCCCCTTCCTCCTCCACCACCTCCTCCCAATTCTTCGCTTCCCCCACCTCAATCCACTCCAATTCCTCCCCCTCCAACTCCCCCCCACCCCTTACTTCACCCCTTCGTAACATCAACTCCTCGTAATTACCGACGGGAAACTAATATATATTTTTTAACCCATTGACACACATTTCACACATCACAAATACTTCTCCAGATAATAAAATAAACTAGATAAACCTCTCCATTTACATCCCTATAAATTACTACCGAAAGGACTAATTAAATTCTATTGTATTATCTCTCAACACATATAGTAATAATTCAAGACCACAAACACTAATACCAAACAACATACGACCCCGAGACAGTGAGAGAGATACGACCCCGAGACAGTGAGAGAGATACGACCCCGAGACAGTGAGAGAGATACGACCCCGAGACAGTGAGAGATACGACCCCGAGACAGTGAGAGAGATACGACCCCGAGACAGTGAGAGAGATACG
This sequence comes from Homarus americanus, assembly GCF_018991925.1. Lineage (NCBI taxonomy): Eukaryota > Metazoa > Arthropoda > Malacostraca > Decapoda > Nephropidae > Homarus > Homarus americanus. Next base: position 4,552,478 of record NW_024711292.1, on the reverse strand, counting down.
ACCCCGAGACAGTGAGAGAGATACGACCCCGAGACAGTGAGAGATACGACCCCGAGACAGTGAGAGAGATACGACCCCGAGACAGTGAGAGAGATACGACCCCGAGACAGTGAGAGAGATACGACCCCGAGACAGTGAGAGAGATATACAAAGGATTGGGGTCTTGTATGTGTTTTTTTGATAGTTGTAAATATCTCTTGTGGGTTTATTGTGGTGAGAGACGAGAGAGAGAGAGGTTTGAGACAACGATTATCTGGCCACTTGAGAGATATTTTAGAGATGGTAGGAGAACGAGAATTATATTATTTTTATTTTTACGTGAAAAAAAAATTAATGCGATGGGTGTATAGATAAACAAACTTTTAATAATATAACAACAACAGTAATAGTGATGATGGTGGTAATGATAATAAAAGCAACAGTAATAACAACAAAAGAGTAAATAAGAATATTACACATAACCAACAAAAACAATTAACTGGTCACCCTCTTGTACACACTTGAGTAAAAACAATTAAAAGAAAGTACCTCCGACAAAAACGAAACAAAAAGATAATATAATTTACAAAGAATGACGAAGAATTTTGATAAATCCGACAGAATCTGACACAAGAGCGATGGAATGTTAATATTTTCACCGCCTGAGGCCACAGTACACTGAGGAGGGGGAAGAGAAGGAGAAGAAGAGAGGAGGAAGGAAAGGGGAGAATAAATCAAAATGAAAGAGGAAGAGAAGAGTAGGTGGAAGAGGATTAGTAAGAGGAGAAGAAGTAGTAAGGAGATAGGGAAATACTAAAGAGAAGAAGGGAGAAAGGAAGAGGAGGAGAGAGGAAATATAAGGAGTTGAGGAAGGTGAGAAAAACTGGAGGATGAGGCAAAATGAGAGACATGGATGAGAAATAGAAGATAAATAGAAGAGAGGGAAACTGGAGGAGGATAGAGAAGTAGGAAGGAAAGGATAAGAAGACAGGAGGAAGAGGGAGGAAAATGGATGAGGTGGAGGAACGAAGGAGAATAAGAGATAGAATAAGAGATAGAGATAAAGGAGAAGGAAAGAGGGGAAGGTGGTACAGGAGTTGATTACTTTACAATATCAACAGCCAATCGTGGCATATGGGAGGTACTGTATCAAAGGTTACCAGATAGGTGAGTATGTGACGACTGCCGGGTGTCATACGCAGAACATTCTCAGAGTGTACTTGTAGTTTTTGAACATAAATCATAGTCTGTATTGATTGAAAAATTCCAAATTTCAACATCTGTGGAGGACAGTGATCTCCTGACGTTATTACATCGGTGGCTGTTCATAAGACCTTTCCTGTGACCTTAAGACCTGACACTGGCTTGATCACGTCACATGACACCCCTATAATCCCTCCTCCCTCTCTAATGTTTTTGTCACACGTATTTTTCCAGTGATGAAAGTAATGATTGTTTTAAGAAAAATAAATGTCCAAACCTACAAAGTTCTCAACATTATTATCATGTTTTTTTGCTTACGGTACAGTTTTTTTTTCATGATAAAATAAAAATTGCTGACGAAAAAATGGAAAATGAAAAACATTGTGGGAAAATTAAAAAAGGAAATTAAAAAGAACATAGATATTTTTGTTTGATGCGGACGGTGGGAGAGCTGCATGTTTATTTATTTCTCTATACAAAACAAAAGCACCTCGACTATGTCAACCTTTTGTTTATTGATATATATGTGCATTGTTTACTACTGTATTTAGTTAACTTTTTTTCCATTCCCCCACAAAAAAAAATATTTGTTCATTTCATAACGAATAAGTCATTGTATATTTCTAAAACAGGAATATGTTACTTTCATTAATATCAATATTATATCAAAATACATCGTCTGTGTAGATTATAACCTATTAATAAATTATCTTCACTAATAGCAACATATAATAATAATAATAATAATAATAATAATAATAATAATAATAATAATAATAATAATAATGTGAATTTAAAAAAGTTGAACGAGTCATTATACCAACATCAGTGTTATGAGATAATTTTTGAATATTCTTAATGCCTAAATAAGTTCTCTTTATTTATAACAATGTTAAATATATGATGAAGTGACAGTATAGCCATTGTGTATAAGTTATTAGTATGTATGTATATACATATGTATGCGAGTTTGTGTGTATGAGTGTGTTTGGTTAAGGACATCTGACCTCCTCAACACCACCTGACAGTAGAGCCACAAAGGTCACAAACTGTCAAGACTCGAGGATTAAATTAAACCTCGACGCCCGCCACCACTCTCAACACACTTCAGAGACACTCAACATGAACCATCCAGAGAAACCCTTTAATACCCTTAGAAGTGCGAGCCCTGAAGTTCTTCCCTCACTGTGTTTGAGTATTTTTTCTGACCATGAAAGTCATGTATACCCCAGTTGAGACGAGGGACAGGTCCTCTTATCTTCAAACTCACGTCAAGTCACTCAACCTAAGGCGAGAACCTAGCTGGAGAGAGTATCTGGCCAAGACGAGTGTTTCTTACAGACTATCGACACAAGACACACACACATATACAGTGAAGACAGACCAGCAAAAGACGATCTCAAAACAACCCACACGAGAATGTTTGTATCAAGGATGTTACCCGTGGTGAGGACTCCGTCAACCACATAACATTACCCCCGGCAATATTGTGGTACAGTCTGGATGTGAGCGTTCAAAGGGGACATTGCAGTGAGGTTTTAAAGTCTTAGTTGTTCTACGTAATGTTTTAAAATTACCAAGGACAAGATCTCGGAAGTGTAACAGTTCACCAACAGACTTTCGGAAGACATTTTCATTCTCGTCGCGCCCAAGTCTTCCCCGCATAGTTTGGTCGATTTCCTTTCAAGACTGCCAATAAATTTCACATCTTCCTTTGGGTTTCTCATGAAATCTGGGAGAAAAGTAGGGGAGGAGAGTGCCAGTAAGGATTTATGGGGAGAGGAGAGAGAGGCTGGGAGGATCATGAGAGGTAGGTAGAGATGAGAGAGGCATGTAGAGGTACGAGAGGTAAGGAGGGAGATGACTGCTACACTGAGACCATCGCTAGACTTAAGTGTATCGTTAATGCTAAACTCAGATAAAGACAGAACTATATAGGGATGTTCATGCTAGTTTCTCCCTGCCAACGGGGAAGTTTGAACACTAAAACCATCGTATTTGCATCTAGATGAACACACAGTTGGTGCTCCACTCTGCCGTCTGCACCACCGCCCACCCCGTCAACTACCTCCTCCAAGCTGTCAGTTGGCGCACCGGCAAGTTATCCGCCATCGTGAAATTATTATTTTTTTTTATGACATATTCCAAGTAATTTCCCACCGGATAATTTCTTCCTCTTTTGCTGTTTATACTCCACTCATATAAATGTAGTTCATGACAGCGATGCTACTGCCAGTACCTGTGTTTGTGTCACTGAGATACTTACTTCGAGGAAATACATTGATTGACTGTTGTACCCTGAGGCGTTGATAGATACATGTAGTGATGCGTTGATATATTATTGTCCAGTGCTTCGTTATCAGTTGCTTTTATGTGATATTTTCTCGTATTTAGTCCAACTTTGTGTACATTGTGTGAAACTAATTTACATAGATTAACATAGTGATGACCTTTATACTAGAGCGTGTGGGAGAACTGAAGGACTTAGGTGTTTGAACTATGATATTTACCCAGTCAGGTGATAGATGCAGACTATATTGTGTGTGTGGGGGAATATAAAGGTAATTTGTTATTGTGTATTATAGAACAGTATATATACACACCTACACACTCTACACACACACACACACCTACACACACACACACACCACACACACACACACACACACACCACACACACACACACACCTACACACACACACACACACACCTACACACCTACACACACACACACACACACACCTACACACACACACACACACACACACACAGACACACACACACACACACACACACACACGGTATTCCAGTCTTTAAAGTCATGGCCTCGAGTATATATACAGAGATGAGAATATCTTTTTTATGGTTGAGGAATTCAGTGACATTTGTAAGTTAACCTGGAGGAATTTTATCAGGTTAATGTCACAAAACGACACAAGTGCTTTTTTACCACTTCATCTACGTACTCTCCTTCCTTCTCCTCTCCTTGCTCTCCTTCCTTCTCTCCTTCCTTCTCCTCTCCTTACTCTCCTTCCTTCTCCTCTCCTTACTCTCCTTCCTTCTCCTCTCCTTACTCTTCTTCCTTCTCCTCTCCTTACTCTCCTTCCTTCTCCTCTCCTTGCTCTCCTTCCTTCTTCTCTCCTTGCTCTCCTTCTTTCTTCTCTCCTTGCTCTCCTTCCTTCTTCTCTCCTTCCTTCTCCTCTCCTTACTCTTCTTCCTTCTCCTCTCCTTGCTCCTCCTTCCTCAAGAAAACAACAGAAATATTGGTGATAACAAGAGCAATTTAGCGACACAAAAGTTCCTTCTAACTAGATTTGTTAAGATTTTTACCTGGTGAGTATTGCAAGAGGCTGGCTGTTCCGGGACCATCACTCCTTTAGTTGACTTCTTGCTCTCTGTCAACGACCATTCATTCATCAAGACCATTAACTCCCGGTACTGAGCAACCCCCCTCCTCCCCCTTCTCCTCTTCCTCCTCCTCGTCTCCATTTCACAATACCCATTCGAATTACAGAATGACGATATGTTGAGGAGTTAATGAGATCCCGTGTGAGTTACCCCTCCGTCTTGGTGCTTCGTTTTCTAATTATGTTTTCTTCGGCCCAAGTCACACCCCGCCCCTTCCCACCCGGTTTTAAGCTATATTTTCTACTTGTATTATTTTTTACATCTTAAGTTTCTCATATAATTTAAGGCTTTTTTTATAGTTAATTTTCCCTCTCCCAAGTTACCCTCCGTCCTGATGGCTGTTTTCTAAATTGTGTTCGCTACCACTCGAGTTACCCATCTGGCTCAAGGTTCCGATTTCGAATTGTGTTTCTCTCGACCTAAATAATCACCTCTATATTAAACTCCATTTTCTAATTGAGTTTCCCACCTCCTAGCATCACACTACATTTTCTAATTGAGTTTCCCATCTCCTAGCATCACACTCCATTTTCTAATTGAGTTTCCCATCTCCTAGCATCACACTCCATTTTCTAATTGAGTTTCCCACCTCCTAGCATCACACTCCATTTTCTAATTCACTTTTTCATGGTCATTTTATTTTTTTTCTTCCCAGGGCGTCTTAAAGTTCTGGGCTGGAGGAGGAATGAGGGCTCTTCAGCATCTCCTTAACAACATTGGAAGTAAAATACCTCTTCCTCACCTCTCATGTCAGCGACAGATACTTAAGAGGCACCTCAGACCGCCCCGGGGAGAGTAGAGGTAAGTGATGGGGCGGGGCTAAGTGTTGGGGCAGGGTGGGGCAGAGCTAAGTGATGGGGCGAAGCTAAGTGATGGGGCGGAGCTAAGTGATGGGGCGAAGCTAAGTGATGGGGCGAAACTAAGTGATGGGGCGGGACTAAGTGATGGGGCGATGCTAAGTGATGGGTTGGAGCTAAGTGATAGGGTGGGGCTAAGTGGATGGGATAGGGACTCGCTATATTGTGATGATGTAAGTGTTTGTTTGTGGCGTCTGAACTTGTACGTATATGTGAATATATAAACGTACACTCGGTGGAAGTCGTGGCCTTGGCCTCTCATACCCAACCCCCTTCCTTCTAACCTCCTTCAACCCTCCCTCCCCCAACCCCCTCCCCACTCCCACTCATCGTTCAGTGGTGCAATGTGGTAACTCGAAGCTTCGTTGGATTGTACGAATAGCAGTTCATGATGTAATATTTGAGAGAATATATGCACGATACAGGATATTTTTAGTGTCTTCACAACACTATACTTAACATCACTAAACAAGAGGGGCCGTTCGGCTTACAGCTCTGACTACGACTTGCCTGGAGTAGAGGTAGAGGGTGCTTCGAAACTATGGCGCGTGAGTGTACATAAATACGCACACACACACACACACACACACACACACACACTCATCTCACCATACACAGGAATCTTCTTCCTTCTTCTTTTCCCTCTCTCTCTCTCTGTGTGTGTGTGTTATATTCGCCAGCTAATCCACTTCTTCATCAACCCACATCCTACAAAGGCTCCTTGGCAGAGAGAGAGAGAGAGAGAGAGAGAGAGAGAGAGAGAGAGAGAGAGAGAGTCACACTTGCCTAAACAGAATATTTGTCTTCAGTGGTCCCGACAGGTTGGACAAATTACTGAGGTCAGCTATAAAACCCACGGAGTTGTGTCCACCATCACCACCCGATAAATATCTGTCAGGGAGAGAGGGGTGAGAGGGAAGAAAAAGAGGGAGTGGGAAAGATGCAGAGAGTGGGAGAGATGCACAGAGGGAAAGAAAGGGAGGGAGGAGGAAGTGAGAGGGAAGAAAAGAGAGTAGAACAGTTGCAAGGAGGAAAATAAGAGAGAGAGCGAAGAAGAAGAAGAGAGGGAGGAAAAGAGGATGATTTAAAAAAAAGAGAAAAAACGAATGAGACGTAAGAGAAAAGAAGGGAGGGAGATACGCATCCAAAGAGGGAGAATACAGGATGAAATAACCCTATAACCACCCTGGCACGCCCTAAAAAGAGCCGAGGTGTTAGGGGGGGGAGGTAGAGGAGAGAACAGGGGAAGAGAAGGTAATCGGGGAGAAGTGAAAGGAGAGGAGGGGGGGGAGAATAACAGGATAAAAAGGGAGAAAATGGGAGAGGAGAGGAGAAACAGGTGAAAGGAGAGAGGGAGGTAATTTTTATTGTTATTTTCGATATTGTTGTTATTAGCCTGGTGGCGTTGTATTCTTCATTAAACTCTGTGAAGATTAAATAGATGAGAATAAATAACTAACCTAAATAAATAAATAAATAACTAAATAAATGAAAACACCATTCTCGAGTAAATAAATAGAAACAGGAGTTAAATTAATTATTGTTAACAAAATTCAATCCTAAAGGAAATAAAACTTGTAGGTTCGTCTGAGTCAATTTCATAATAGAATGACACATGATTGACGTATTAAACAACACAGTATTTATATCAACACACGAGCTGGTTATTGATGGTTACCTGACGTACTGTACAGATAACGATGTTCACTTTGCTACACCAAGACAATATCCTCATTAGGTGGGGCAAGTGTAACAGCTACCACGTATTATCTGAATCTATCATTTGTATTTAAATTTATCCTGTTCTTGAGAGAGAGAGAGAGAGAGAGAGAGAGAGAGAGAGAGAGAGAGAGAGAGAGAGAGAGAGAGAGAGAGAGAGAGAGAGAGAGAGAGAGAGAGAGAGTGTTCACAGCAGCGAGAGACTTGGCTGGGAGGAGCTAGTGAGTCCATTTGTACCAGAACCAACCTCCCGCCCGCCAGCCAAGGTGCACGGAAACTTATGACGCCCCGGGTGGTGTGCTGACTCGTGCCACCTGGTGTGAGGGTTGTAACTCTTGCTATGTATTTACGAGTGCTGCTGGCTGCCGGGGATGTTATTTTTTTGTGAGAAAACCCGGCGGTGTTACGTTTCGGCCAGTCTCTTTTTGTTTCTCTGAGTTTGGGGAGTTTATGCGTTATTTTTGTCATGAGTGTTGTCTGGGATGTTGTTATAATGTAATTCACTACTTTAACATCTAAGATCTTTAAACCCATAAACTGGAAATGTTCACACTTGATAAAAACGACTAAAAATTCACAAAGGCGTCTCTGTTTAGATGACATTTAGTACTATAATACGATGACTGGGTGGTACCAAGTCTTATTTAACTCAGAATATTCACCTGATCAGTTTACTGTAGTGTCACTAAGTTCCATGAAACACATATATCCTCACAAAGTATTTTTCTTTTTTGATATCTTGTGATCTTCGGTGTGTCGCCTTCAGAGAGCATTGCCAGTCGACCCACGTGAGTTTAGTGTCGTGTACGATCATTGACCCAGATATAGGAGACACGTATATACAATATCTCCCTCCGCTCTCTATCTTTTGCCTGGATGTTTGTGAACTATCTAAGAATCTTCAATAAAACTGGCGAGTATAATATTATATCTCATTTAAACTCGATTCAAACCCAGTATGACAGACAGACAGATAAGTACAGTTAGACATATAGATGATGAGAGAGAGAGAGAGAGAGAGAGAGAGAGAGAGATACACAACTACATAATCACACAAATATAAAGAGAAAGATAGATAAATACTACACAGTGCATAAGGAAGATTGATAAAGCATAGATTAACAACTTAGATAAATATGAGAGAAACGGTGATAAGAGATAAATAGCGGAATAGAAATATATCATAAAGTGTGCATAAGAGAGAGAGAGAGAGAGAGAGAGAGCGATAAAGAGAATGAAGGGGATAAAGACGGGAATATAATCTCAAATAAAGAAGAGTAACAGTGAAGTGATGTCGGGAATAACTTTACCACAACGAGGTGATCAAGACAGCCTCAGCCTCCAACACGCACGGGGTGGAGACGTGACCCCGTGCATCACATACCCCGAAGGTCCTGTGTCTCATTTGGTAACACTGCGTCACCCCCGAGGTCTTATTTCTCACTTGGTAACACTGTCTCACCCCCGAGGTCTTATTTCTCACTTGGTAACACTGTGTCACCTCTCCAACTCTCTCCTGCACCTCCCACCATTCCCCCTCCTCCTATCCCTCGCCTCCTTTACCCCTCGCCTCCTTTACCCCTCTCACAACTTCTCTCTCACTCCTTCCCTCACCCCCTCTCACTCCTTCCCTCACCTCTCTCACTCCTTCCATCACCCCTCTCTCTTCCCTTCACTTACTTCTCATCCGTTATTGTGTTTTCCATCTTTTCCATAAATTTCACCTGCGTCAGTTTTTTAATTTTTCGTTCGTTTATCTTTAAGTTTAGTTTACATTTAAACTGTTCTTGTCTTAGGTTCTATTTTGCTTCGAGAAATCAAAGAGTTAATCAAGTTAACCTAACCTAACCCTTCATGACTTAATAATACCTTCATGACCTATAAATACCTTCAATTAACCTAACCTAACCTAACCTACTTCTGCCGATTCATGTTTCCTCCCCGATGGACTTTTGTGCAGGGAATTTTTTTTTTGAGTTCCCCCCAAAAAATCTCAACAGATTTTTTTACAGGGAAGTTTGCTGTCAAGTTATTAATAAGCTAACGGAACCTCCACACTAATTTCACCCCTAAACACGTGTATACAATTCCTTAACAGCTGTATATTGACCAATGAGAAATGAAATTGATTTAATTTTTCCACCAATTAGGATTAAGAATGTCTTTATATTTCAACCAGTTGGGAAGAAAATTGATTTGATATTTCGACCAATTGGGAACAATATAAATGATATTTCGACCAATTAAGAACAAGATTAACTGGGAATCATAGAACAGAAGAGTAGAACAGATAAAGATCATGAAGAACTGAAGATTGGATAAACACTAAGAGAGTTGATTATTTTTTTACGGGGAATAGCCCACCCGGGCACAGGTCATCGACCCACGACGGGGCCTCGGGGCGAAAAAATAAAAGTAAAAAGAAATTGAAAATATAAAAGAATTTTTTTTTTATTAATCTACACCACAAGGATGTCGGAAAACCATCTTTTCTAAGTGGGGCAGATTGTTTGAGTGTGGAAACACAGAAGAAGGCAAAGCATTCCACAGTTTGGCTGTGTGAGGAAAGAAGGATGTACTATAACGGGTTATTCTAGTGTGGCCGACATCCACAGAGAAACAGTGGGTACCGCGGGCAAGACGAGTGTTACGAGCCCACGGCCTTGCCTGCAGTACACAGGATGCCAAATCCATCGAACATTGCCTGTAAAAGAGAGAGAGTGAAGCAACATTGTGGGAAAGAGAAAGGGAAGAAAGATTATCAACTAAAGGAGGAGAGTCAATAAGACGAAATGCCTTTGATTCCACCCTATCTAACAGTTGGACAGAAGAAGAGCCACCCCAGATATGAGAGCAGTACTCCAAGTTAGGATTAGTGAATCTCTTATAGACTTGAAACAACTGCTTAGGAGTGAAGTAGCTGCGGCATCTGTACAGCATTCCCAGCTTTTGGGAGGCAGCTTTAGCAATGTTGAGGATGTGTGGCTTCCATGACATATTAGAGGAAATGGCGAGACCTAGCATAGCTATTTTAGAACTTGGCAGAATGATTGCGTCCTGAAATGTGAGAACAGGAGAACAGGATATTAATAGAAGATCAATAGAACTTGAAGAATATTTATGAGGGAGAGAAAGTGGTGGAGAATAAGGGAAGAGTGGTGGATAAGGGACAGAAAGTGTAGGAGGAAGAGAGGACAGAGCATGGAAGAAGGAAGGGAAAGTGGTACAGCGGGGAGAGAAAGTGGTGGAGGAACAGGGAGAGAAAGTGGTGGTAAAAGGGCAGGGAAAGAAAGTGACGGAGGAGTAGGGAGAGAAAGTAGCGAAAAGAGAAAGAAAAAATAACACTGAAAATAACCAATGTATCCTCACCTCACCAGACAGAACCACGTGATTACACCTTAACTCTTAATGACTGATATAGTATAATGGATCTTTCAATGGAGTACGAATAAAAATCTTCAGAAACACAAGAGAACAGGTCGTATACCTTCTCCAGCACCGAGGAAAGAAAGAAAAACTCCTTGTAAGAAAATTCGTGAAGAAAAGTGTGGACCTCAAAGGGTAGTGGGTAAAGCCGACCTTCCTAACACAAGCCAAAGCTGAAAGAATATTAAAGAAAACGGAGACTTGTAACAAAAAACGGGAAATTTTGTCCTTTTTCCCTTCATCACTTTTAGTTTGTTCGAGAGTCTCTCCGATTTCAACCATCTCGTCAAAACCAGGACAAGACGAGACGAGGCGAGGACAAACCACCGAGAAGAGACTTAATGTTTTTTTTAGATCTCTTTTGGCCGTTCATTACTCTTAATTATATTTTATCAGGGCAGAAGAGAGGCGGTGAGCAGGTCGTTGAAAGATACTCGGGGCTTGATTACTGAGTCAGCCAGCCAACCAACCAGCCAGCCGGCTTTTCCTCTCTGACAACCGTTGACGGGGAAACTAATGAATTCTTGACAGCGCCCCGTCGACGCCTGCAGTTAGGGTGTGATGACCTCCGCTTCCTCGAATTCCTTTGCCTTAGTTACACCCATAGAGGAAAGAAAACAGATTAAAAAGAAGTCATAGTGTAGGAAAGAAGACATTAATTATTTATATGTTGCCGTAGGACAGATAAAGAAGCAGCAAGAGACAGGTCAGGTCAGGTCAGGTGAGTGTTAGTAAGTTGAAGTTAAAGGGAAAATTTACATCGTTCAACCTTATCGTATTACTGTTAACGATGACAGCAGACAGACTTAAATTTTTTCCTTCGTTTTAGTGTTACTCAGAATCTAATAGGACCAATCACACCTGACCTCACCTCACCTTTAACTACCAGATTAATAATGACCCGATAGCGAGACGACAACCGCTTCGTCAAAAAAAAAAAAAATAAATAAAAATAATCTGTCGCTGCGTGAAAGACACAGAATAAATTACACAGACAGAAGAAACAGTTAAAAAAATACACCAGAAGATTTTTACCTGCCAATGGAAAGTGATTTTATATTCAATTATCTCACTACCTTTTGATATCTTGAGGAATATATAAAAAAGAGCTTTAATTAAGGGCAAAAGATGAAAGAGAAAGGATTGAGCTCGCGATTAAAGCCCAGCCATTTTTTTTTTGGTAGGGGGTTTCGTTGGTGGTAGATTAAGACGAGAAGGTCACGAGATAGTGGTTGTGGTGGTGTAAGTGGTGGTGGTTGTGGTGATGGTGGTAGAAGTGATGGTGGGAGAGAGAGAGGGATTGTTGTTGTGGGAGAGAATGAATAAGTAAACACTAAGTTCCCTCTAATCATCAGAGGATCATTTACTGCAGAAACTAAGAAAAAAGAAAAAATCCACGATGCAAAAAAAAAAATCCTGTATTTAAGGATTTTGGAATACAGTGAAGGAATGATTAATTAACACAAGGACTCTTTAGTTACAGCGAGAGGTTGACGGGGAAGATTTTTTAACCTGAAGTCTGTATTACCTTCCTGTTCCAAGCTGTACCCAACCTAAACGAGAGAATCAGACGGTATCTATGGGTAGGTAAGCAGTTTGGAGACTCGTTCCGGTAGTTCGGTGTCTCGTTCCGGTAGTTCGGTGTCTCGTTCCGGTAGTTCTGTGTCTCGTTCCGGTAGTTCGGTGTCTCGTTCCGGTAGCTCAGAGACTCATTCCAGGAGTACGGTGACTCGTTCCAGTAGCTCAGAGACTCGTTCCAGTGGTTCGGTGACTCATTCCAGTAGTACAGTGACTCGTTCCAGTAGCTCAGAGACTCGTTCCAGTGGTACGGTGACTCGTTCCAGTAGCTCAGAGACTCGTTCCAGTGGTTCGGTGACTCATTCCAGTAGTACGGTGACTCGTTCCAGTGGTACGGTGACTCGTTCCAGTAGCTCAGAGACTCGTTCCAGTGGTACGGTGATTCGTTCCAGTAGCTCAGAGACTCGTTCCAGTGGTTCGGTGACTCATTCCAGTAGTACGGTGACTCGTTCCAGTAGCTCAGAGACTCGTTCCAGTGGTACGGTGACTCGTTCCAGTAGTCCCAAGTCTTCAGCGTGACGGAACTGTACTTAACACACTAAACTTTCTTCACTTAAATAGTTTATTATGTTTTGAGTCCTTGAGGAATAATTAAAGTAGACACATTACATACAGATAGACACGTGGTTGGTACACATGAGGTAGATACACACACGTACAGACCAAGAAACAGACACACAGACAGATATAAAGACTTATACAGACACTATAGATAGAACCGAGCATTTAAACAGACATAAAGACAATCTATTGAAAAAACAAGATAGACATTCAGAGAGACAGTCAACATTAGCATGGCGGTGAGAGGGTTGGAGGAGCTGCCTGCAGGAGAGGATGATGCCTGCAGTAATCTGTTTACCTCCGGAGATGGCAGGGATAATGGCCTCGTCTGTGTGTGTTCTGAGTGAGTGATAGAGCTTGTTTATACACGACCACACCTGCTGTTTGTGTTCCCTGTGAAGTGCATAGTTATATATATATATATATATATATATATACTGTACACATGATAGATTTAAGAGTACTCTCGGCACTCCAAGATGCGTATACTAGTAGATGTAAGTGAAAAATCAATTATTTATATTAGACACGTTGATTTATGAAGCTATATTTCTTTACAATTTTCACCACAAGATAAACAAAATACAGTATATCACAGCGACTGTAGATCCACTTTAGCGCCGAACTCAGACACACACAGCTACGGGAGAACTACGTGAGAGTCAATGTTTGGCCGCTGACTCACACAATGGTGGGGCGTCCAGCCTATGTGCTCACCACTCTACCGAGTTCCCAGCTGAGTGAGCGTAGGTGTGTGTGACACTGAGTGCTGGTGTGGGTGTGACAATGAGTGTATGTATGGGTGTGACACTGAGTGTTGGTGTGTGTGACACCGAGTGTACGTGTGGGTGTGACACTGAGTGTCGGTGTGTGTGCGTGGTACAGTGTGTGTGACACTGTGTGTGTGTGTGTGTGTGTGTGTGTGTGTGTGTGTGTGTGTGTGTGTGTTTGTTCTAAGTTTTGTCTCTTGTACATGTCTATATGAATCCGTAGACAAACAGACACACGGACTCATCCTCTCACATTTACTCATAATACTCGTATACATTAATCTCTTCCTCCTAATATTGAAAGAACAAAGTAATATCCTGCCAAACACCATTAACAAATCTATAAAAATAATATCAAATAAAAGCCGAGTTCAGCTTACACCGAGGCTCCGGCCGTGCATGTTCACCTGAGAAATATTCACTTTAATTAGCGTTTGCTTCAAGTTTATTGGCACCTACTCTGATATTCTGGATCGTCGGCGACTGTACACCAGGTGTCACGTTAACTGTAATTAAACGGCATGTTGTCATCGTGAAGAGTGAAACAGGATCCACATAGGAGGTTACCTCATCTACGTTACAGATTAGAATCCTTACATCTTAATAAATGTCTTCAACTCCTGGTTATTTTGTACACTGGTAAACATTATGGCTCACCTCTGGGAGGGGTGTGGAGAGCAACAAGACCGAACTCCAGATTGGTCACTAAGGGTGTATTGCTGGGAGGGTATCATGGTATCATACGAGGGTGGCACCGCCGAGTGCGTAGGTTTTTTCATGCCCCCGGCAGTGCTGCACGACCTACCTCGATCACAGCATCTTCCATCAATGTCGGTAATGGATGACGGTTTGGTGGCAATGGTCTAAAAATGTTATTGTACTGATCTATGAATGTAGTTTTTATCTGCAGTTACAACTATAACCTTTATTAGATAAGATTTTGCCTCATATGTCGGTAAATACAATGAAACTCGTTCCTCTAAAACGACAATTAATATCGAAGGCGAAAACACCAACAATAACAACATCGACAGCTACGAGACCGAAGGGTTGGGAGTGCCACAAGACCTCTCACGCACCTGGCACCGATGAATAGAAGGTGCCACCACCACAACCAGCCTCCTACACGAATACCCTAAGATCATTTAAACATAAAAATCCATTACTAAATGAAGAAATTTCCTCTCGTAGTAGAATCAATCGTGTGCCATCAGCCTTCAAGCATCACATTAAGGAAAGTAACCCGAGCAGGAGAGGGTCACTAACTATTCCACACCGCCGTAGTGAAAGTTACTGAGCGAGCGGCCGCTCCTCTCTGGCAAAATCCTGCAGTGTGCTGAAGGTAAATGTCAGAACTGGACGTCGTGTATAAGACATAGCGACAATTAACCATCATCCCTAGCTCCAGATTCCTAAATATTCGCTCGTCATTCCTCTTATTTCCTTCCTCCCCCGTTGACGATGACAAGAGAACGCTGCTAATGACAGTCTCGTTTCATCACATTTCGGAAGCCATTTTGCTAGTTGTCATTATTGTGTCGCTGCTTAAGGATACAAGTGAGATACGTCGTCATATGTCTGGCTAGAGAGAGCGGATGGTAAAGCTGGAAGAATTCACTATATGAAACTTTGACAATCTGAATATAAGTTGTATACATTAAACAAATTCCCTGACGCTTCTAACTGGCCCTCGTGATGATTAAATACCGATAAATTTATGCTGAGAAACTAATGTAAGGATTTCGGTCATGATATGTAAATACTGAGGACATTATATTGAAGAGATTAAGTGATTTTACTCAAGGATTTCAATAACCGTAATCAAAGAGTCATGATATGTTACTCAATGAGGGTAATTCATTCTACTGAAGGGATTGGCATCGTACTGAAGGGATTAAGAGAGGCTATTACGACCCATCGATCATGCAAGGTTATGCAAAATTTTACATCAGATTATATCAAGATCAAAGGAATTTACCTCACGTTCAGGTTAACAAGATCAATAAACTTATACTATCGACAAGTTCTTTGGTCCTAACATTAGCAGTGAGATGAGACTCCTCCTACCACTTGAGCATTACCTTCAAGTGTCTATTATCGATACCACTTATCCCTCAATACCATCACGTCATTAGATAATAAATAAAAATAAAATAAAAAATACTAGAAAAAAGTTTAATTACATGTATTAAAAATGTCGAGTAAATAACAGAATGAAAACTTATTAATCATTGTCCTGTTTTGTTCATTACACTTTAAAATTAGTTGTTATAAGTAAATGGAGTTTGTATGAGCCTTTGAGGATGATAATTTACGCAATAACCCTTTTAAGGCCTCAAGGGGTTAAGCCACCGGCCTCAAAGGGTTGAATTAATGTTATCAATTATATGACATCCTTTGTTATGATTATTAAGTACGGGAGATTGTATTTCTTTCTTTATGGTGTGTGGGTGGGACGGTGTGGGTGTGTGGGTGGGACGGTGTGGGTGGGACGGTGTGGGTGGGACAGTGTGGGTGTGTGTGATTTTTTCTGCCTTTTTATTTCTTCATCTGTCTCTCTTCCTCCGTCTCTTTGCCCTGTCTGTCTGTCTGTATTGTTGCCATTCCGTCTGTCTGTCTCTCCATCTGTGTCTTTCCGGCAATCTGACCATCAAACTGTCTCTCTTTTTTAATCTCTATTTTTGGTTTATTATTCTCTCTCTCTCTCTCTCTCTCTCTCTCTCTCTCTCTCATCCAATTATCTACCAGACAATATTGATTTTCGCCTCCTGACGGCATGAGCTCTGGCTAGCTACAAAGCGCCATCATCACGCCAGTCAAGTAGCCCAGCTGTACCCTATCGCGCCAGCAATAGCCATTATAATCCTCCTCTAAAAAAAATCTACAATTACTTTACACTGAAGAATAAAAAAAATATATCATTATACTTTTAAATAGTTTTTTTTTTTAAATTTCAGCTGTCAGGAGAAGCGACACAGTTGTATTTGATATACGTAAACCTGTTAAAAGCTGTGAGATTAGAATGGCGATTTGTTAAAGTAGACTCGTATCCTCTGGTGTAGTGAAATTTACACGAGGGAATATCCAGCAAGGTTTTCAGTGCTAATAGTGGGATATATCAGTCTAGTCTCACCTGAATTGTGGTGGATAATGAGAAACGATGCCAAAACGAATCACATGAAATTATTTTGGTGTAGAATTAAAACCCTGCATTTTGTTTTGTTTTTGTTCGTGATTTATGAAGGAATATTTAACATGAGGAAAAGTGTTGGATAATGAGGAACAGGACAGAGTAAACTAAAAATAATTGAGTAATGAGAGGATGAATGAGTAATGAATGGCTGTCTGATTATAGTGTAGCCTCAGTGTATAATCTTCGTGAATGAGTAGAGGACCAGGTGTCGAATGGCCTATAATTACTATGTTAAAGTTAGCAGTGTCAGTCAACCTAACCTAACCTAACCTAACCTAACCTAAACAGTAAATAATCTCGTTGAAATTTGTTCAATCTGTTCCTTAGTGAAATTTTTCGTGAACAGTGAGTTTTGGAGGACATCTCAGGTGACGTCTTGTGTACGATAACTTAGCCCCTTGAGTACGATAACTTAACCCCTTGAGTACGATAACTTAGCCCCTTGAGTACGATAACTTAGCCCCTTGAGTACGATAACTTAGCCCTTTGAGTACGATAACTTAGCCCCTTGAGTACGATAACTTAACCCCTTGAGTACGATAACTTAGCCCCTTGAGTACGATAACTTAGCCCCTTGAGTACGATAACTTAGCCCTTTGAGTACGATAACTTAGCCCTTTGAGTACAATAATTTAGCCCCTTGAGTACGATAACTTATCCCCTTGAGTACGATAACTTAGCCCCTTGAGTACGATAACTTAGCCCCTTGAGTACGATAACTTAGCCCCTTGAGTACGATAACTTAGCCCCTTGGGTATGATATCATCGTACTGAAATGGTTAAGATAAATCCGTATAAATGTCTCTTTTTTGATGGTTAATAGGAATTTATTTATTAGTGTTCATTAAAAAAAATGATAAACGAAGTAAATTAAATAGTTGGTGTTTATAAATAATGAATGGCTTTATTCTCGCTGAACTTTACCTACAGTTAAAATTGAAGAGAAAGGTTTGAATTATTTTATGACGCTGGTTTAGCTCAGAGGACGAGGTTTAACAGTTTGATACTAGTGTGGTGGTCTGGTTTATGTGTGGGTGAGAGAGTGAGGCAGCAGGGGCGGCTCAGGAGACAGTGATTACAACAGGTATACATGGGAATTACCTTTGGGCTTTACTAATACAAACCATAACAACAAACATTGACGGTCTATGTATACAGTAGATTTTAGTCCTGTAGTATTTTTTATATAATTATAAAGGAATCCGATTGTATATACAGTACTGTAGAGGGAACTAAGGTTGCCTGATATAATATTGATACACTCATACAAGGGACGCCGAGAGGGCCGGTGTTGACACGCTGGTGATATATACACATTAACACACACACACACACACACACCCCGAGGACTGGAGGGTATTATAACGTTATAACGATGTTACCTTGTGTCGCACACTCCCACAAGGGAAGCACTTATCTCTTTACACACACACACACACTGTATAAAAGGAGAGACGAATATATTTGTAAATCTTGGGAGTCATTCAGAAATATGATGATAATATTCCCAACAAACCTTCAACAAACAAACACAATTGTCGAGACAACAAAGTCTGTATCCCAAAAGCTAGATTACCAACACAAACTGAACGAAGGGTCCCGGGCCAAAATATGTAAATTTAATTGTCGAAAATGACAGCGACGTGAAGGCCATGACGAAAGAGCTACTCGAGAAATCATTCAGTCGGCGAAAATTCAAGAAAACGGGAGTGTGTTTTGAGAGGCTGGCGGTCCCTGGTAGGCGGCACAAAGGGCTTGAGGGGTGTTAAGAGGTTGTCGGAGTCTGTGTTTGTTCATGGGATTTACAGCGTTTTCTGCTTGACTTACGGCCTCTAGGCGATGCTCTTTTTTTTCCCCTCACCGAATATTTATAAACCCCCTTATGATAGAACTTATTGCCTGGGGAGAATTTTGTCTCGAGTTTGGATTAGTTTTCCCAGGTGCCGATAATCATGAGTACCGGTAATAAATTGAAGTAAATGACCCCATAAATAAGATAAACTAGTGTTGAAGCCAAGAAACAGAAGCAGGTTTAAGTTTCCTTGTCTTTATGTAACCTCCAGCAAGACTGAGGACGTCTGGTATCCCCTCAAGATCCCCGGGTTAAGACGCCCAGCAAATCTTAGTCAGGAGGAGCTGGTGAAGCCTTATCTCTCAGTGGCGGTCTTGCACGGTCCTCATGAACAAATGTCTGAACCCGTGACCGTAACCCAACACTCAAGTTAGTTATACACCCACGTCAATTATACACTCACGTCAATTATACACCCACGTCTATTATACACCCACGTCAATTATACACCCACGTCAATTATACACCCACGCCAATTATTATACAACACCAATTGTAAAGTTATGTGAAACTATTTACGTCTCGACATGCAATTAAACATTTTACTGACGTTTGGTTAGGTTAGGTTAGGTTAGGTTAAGTTTGGTTAGGTTAGGTTAGCACTGTCAAACGTAATGGTGTTTTTTTAGGGATTATTTATCCCTTAATTACGATGACTTTAACCCCTTGAGTACGATGACTTTAACTCCTTAATTACGATGATTTTAACCCCTTGAGTACGATGACTTTAACCCCTTAATTACGATGGCTTTAACCTCTTGAGTACGATGATTTTAACCCCTCGAGTATGATGACTTTTTGACCTATTGAGTATAATGATTTTTTAACCCCTTACCTCTCAAGGCAATCCCCCTCCCCATATCTCAAGATCATTCCCCCTCCCTTCGCCCACGGTAATTCCCCCTCCTCTCTCCCCAGGTTATTCACCCCTCCCCAGGATATTCACCCCTCCCCAGGATATTCACCCCTCCCAGGATATTCACCCTCCCTAGATTATTCACCTCCCGGATATTCACCCCTCCCTAGGGGTTATTCACCTCCCAGGTTATTCACCCCCTCCCAGGTTATTCACCCCTCCCCAGGTTATTCACCCCTCCCCAGGTTATTCACCCCTCCCCAGGTTATTCACCCCTCCCTCTCCCAACTATGTCCAGGAGATCAACCAGCCCAGATGTGTGTGAGAATATTAAGTGATTATTGATGGACGACTTCAATTGGCCTCAATAGTATGTATTTCTCCCTGGCCTCACTAACTCAGTTCTGATTCTTGGCCTCCTGACTCACTTCTGACTTTTGGCCATCTGACTCGCTTCTGACTCGCTTCTGACTCTTGGCCTCCTGACTCGCTTCTGACTTTTGGCCTCCTGACTCGCTTATGACTCTTGGTCTTCTGACTCATCGCTGATTCTCGGCCTCCTGACTCACCGCTGACTTTTGACTTCCTAACTCACTTTTGACTCTTGGCTTTCCGACTCACTTCTGACTCTTGGCCTGATTTTACCCTGACTTCATCTGACTCACTAACTCTTGGCCTGATTTTAAACTGACTCTTGGCCTGACTCACGATTACCCTTATTGTGACTCTAAGTATGACTCGCTCTTAACACACCACTAACTCCCAAGACTGACTCATTCTCACTTTTGACTTAACTAAACGTGACACACACACACACACACACACACACACACACACACACACACACACACACACACACACATCATCCCTATATGAGGTTTCACCCACATCCTCTTGAAGCTGCCGACAGAGGCGCTGAAGGACCTCTCAGGTAAGGGGCACATAGACCATTCCCTCTCACCTGGACCCCCTGGCCTGAGCCACAAACACTTGTCTTCCTCCTCCTCCCTACTCCCCTCTTCTCCCTACTCCCCTCTTCCTTCTCCTCCTCCTCCTCCGCCTCCTTCAGGTAAATCAAAAAGCTGAAGGATTCACGTTCAGGAGGGATGAGAGCGTCAAGGGTTGGTGGTTGATTGAGGTGGTGGTGGATTGAGGAGGTGGTGGTGGTGTGGGAGGTGGTGGTGGTGGTGTGGGAGGTGGTGGTGGTGGGGAGGAGGTGGTGGTGTGTGGGAGGAGGTGGTGTGGGGAGGTGGTGGTGTTGTGGGAGGTGGTGGTGTTGGTGGTGTGGGGAGTTGGTGGAGTGGGGAGGTGGTGGTGGTGGTGTGGGGAGGGTGATGGTGTCAGGAGGTGGTGGTGGCGTCAGGAGGTGGTGGTGGCGTGGAGGTGATGGTGGTCAGGGAGGTGATGGTGTCAGGAGGTGGTGGTGGCGTCAGGAGGTGATGGTGTCAGGAGGTGATGGTGGCGTCAGGGAGGTGATGGTGGTGTGGGAGGTGTCAGGAGGTGATGGTGGTGTCAGGGAGGTGATGGTGGTGTCAGGGTGTTGGTGGTGTCAGGAGGCATTGGTGGTGTCAGGGAGGTGGTGGTGTCAGGAGGAGGTGGTGATGGTGTCAGGAGGGTGGTGGTGGTGGTGTCAGGAGGAGGTGGTGGTGGTGTCAGGAGGTGTTGGTGGTGTCAGGAGGCATTGGTGGTGTCAGGAGGTGGTGGTGTCAGTGTCAGGAGGTGGTGAGGAGGTGTCAGAGGAGGTGGTGATGGTGGGGAGGTGGTGAGGTGGTGTCAGGAGGAGGTGGTGGTGGTGTCAGGAGGAGGTGGTGGTGGTGTCAGGAGGTGGTGGTGGTGTCAGGAGGTGATGGTGGTATCAGAAGGTGATGGTGGTATCAGGAGGTGATGGTGTCAGGAGGTGGTGGTGGCGTCAGGAGGTGATGGTGGCGTCAGGAGGTGATGGTGGCGTCAGGAGGTGATGGTGGCGTCAGGGTGATGGTGGCGTCAGGGGTGAGGAGGTGATGGTGGCGTCAGGAGGTGATGGTGGCGTCAGGAGGTGATGGTGGCGTCAGGAGGTGATGGTGGCGTCAGGAGTGATGGTGGCGTCAGGAGGTGATGGTGGCGTCAGGGGTGATGGTGGCGTCAGGGAGGTGATGGTGGCGTCAGGAGGTGATGGTGGCGTCAGGAGGTGATGGTGGCGTCAGGGGTGATGGCGTCAAGAGGTGATGGTGGCGTCAGGAGGTGATGGTGGCGTCAGGGAGGTGGCGTCAGAGGTGATGGCGTGGTGGCGTCAGGAGGATGGTGGCGTCAGAGGATGGTGGCGTCAGGAGGTGATGGTGGCGTCAGGAGGTGATGGTGAGGAGGTGATGGTGGCGTCAGGGAGGTGATGGTGGCGTGGAGGATGAGGTGATGGTGGCGTCAGGAGGTGATGGTGGAGCAGGGGGAGGGTGAGGGAGGTGATGGTGGCGTCAGGAGGAGGAGGTGATGGTGGCGTCAGGAGGTGATGGTGGCGTCAGGAGGTGATGGTGAGGGAGGTGATGGTGGCGTCAGGAGGGAGGTGATGTGGGAGGTGATGAGTGGGCGTCAGGAGGTGATGGTGGCGTCAGGGAGGGAGGTGGGTGGAGGTGGAGGGAGGAGGTGATGGTGGGGGTGATGGTGGGAGGTGATGGTGGGAGGTGATGAGGGCGTCAGGAGGTGATGGTGGCGTCAGGAGGTGATGGTGGCGTCAGGAGGTGATGGTGGCGTCAGGGAGGTGATGGTGGCGTCAGAGGGTGATGGTGGCGTCAGGAGGTGATGGTGGCGTCAGGAGGTGATGGTGGCGTGCAGGAGGTGATGGTGGCGTCAGGAGGTGATGGTGGCGTCAGGAGGTGATGGTGATGGTGGCGTCAGAGGTGATGGTGGCGTCAGGAGGTGATGGTGGCGTCAGGAGGTGATGGTGGCGTCAGGAGGTGATGGTGTCAGGACGGTGATGGTGGCGTCAGGAGGTGATGGTGGCGTCAGGACGGTGATGGTGTCAGGAGGTGATGGTGGCGTCAGGAGGTGATGGTGGCGTCAGGAGGTGATGGTGGCGTCAGGAGGTGATGGTGGCGTCAGGAGGTGATGGTGGCGTCAGGAGGTGATGGTGGCGTCAGGAGGTGATGGTGGCGTCAGGGAGGTGATGGTAGCGTCAGGAGGTGATGGTGGCGTCAGAAGGAGGTGATGGTGGCGTCAGGAGGTGATGGTGGCGTCAGGAGGTGATGGTGGCGTCAGGAGGTGATGGTGGCGTCAGGAGGTGATGGTGGCGTCAGGAGGTGATGGTGGCGTCAGGAGTGATGGTGGCGTCAGGAGGTGATGGTGGCGTCAGGTGATGAGTGTGGCGTCAGGGAGGTGATGGTGGCGTCAGGGAGGTGATGGTGGCGTCAGGGGTGATGGTGGCGTCAGGGTGATGGTGGCGTCAGGAGGTGATGGTGGCGTCAGGAGGTAGTGGCGTCAGGAGGTGATGGTGGCGTCGGGAGGTGATGGTGGCGTCAGGAGGTGATGGTGGCGTCAGGAGGTGATGGTGGCGTCAAGGGTGATGGTGGCGTCAGGAGGTGATGGTGGCGTCAGGTGAGGTGATGGTGGCGTCAGGAGGTGATGGTGGCGTCAGGAGGTGATGGTGGCGTCAGGGAGGTGATGGTGGCGTCAGGAGGTGATGAGGAGGTGATGGTGGCGTCAGGAGGTGATGGTGGCGTCAGGGGAGGTGATGGTGGCGTCAGGAGGTGATGGTGGCGTCAGGAGGTGATGGTGGCGTCAGGAGGTGATGAACAGCGTCAGGAGGGTGATGGTGGCGTCAGGGAGGTGAGGTGATGGTGGCGTCAGGAGGTGATGGTGGCGTCAGGAGGTGATGGTGGCGTCAGGAGGTGATGGTGGCGTCAGGAGGTGATGGTGGCGTCGGGAGGTGATGGTGGCGTCAGGGAGGTGATGGTGGCGTCAGGAGGTGATGGTGGCAGGAGGTGATGGTGGCGTGGAGGAGGTGATGGTGGCGTCAGGAGGTGAGTGGCGTCAGGGGTGATGGTGGCGTCAGAGGAGGGTGATGGTGGCGTCAGGAGGTGAGGAGGTGGTGGCGTCAGGAGGTGATGGTGGCGTCAGGAAGTGGTGGTGTCAGGAGGTGATGATGTAAGGAAGTGGGTGGTGTCAGGAGGTGGGGTGTCAGGAGGTGATGGTGTCAGTGATGGTGGCGTCAGGAGGTGATGGTGGTGTCAGTGATGGTGGCGTCAGGAGGTGATGGTGGCGTCAGAGGTGATAGTGGCGTCAGAACTGATGGTGGTGTCAGGAAGTGGTGGTGTCAGGAGGTGATGGTGGCGTCAGGAGGTGATGGTGGCGTCAGGGAGGTGATGGTGGCGTCA
This sequence comes from Homarus americanus, assembly GCF_018991925.1. NCBI lineage: Eukaryota > Metazoa > Arthropoda > Malacostraca > Decapoda > Nephropidae > Homarus > Homarus americanus. Next base: position 4,528,733 of record NW_024711292.1, on the reverse strand, counting down.
GGAGGTGGGAGGTGATGCGTCAGGAGGTGATGGTGGCGTCAGGAGGTGATGGTGGCGTCAGGAGGTGATGGTGTAAGGAGTGGTGGTGTCAAGGGAGGGTGATGGTGTCAGGACGGTGATGGTGTCTTGGGACGGTGATGGTGGGACAGTGATGGTGTCAGGAGGTGATGGTGTCAGGGAACGATGGTGGCGTCAGGAGGTGAGGTGATGATGGTGGCGTCATGAGGTGATGGTGGCGTCAGGGAGGTGATGGTGGCGTCAGGAGGTGATGGTGGCGTCAGGGAGGGTGATGGTGGCGTCAGGAGGTGATGGTGGCGTCAGGGTGATGGTGGCGTCAGGAGGTGATGGTGGCGTCCAGAAGGAGGTGAGAGTGGTGTCAGGAGGTGATGGTGGTGTCAGAGGTGATGGTGGTGTCAGGGTGAGGTGATGATGGCGTGGTGTCAGGGAGGTGATGGTGGAAGTGGTGGTGGCTGTGAGGTGATGGTGGTGGTGTCAGGAGGTGATGGTGGTGTCAGGTGATGGTGGGCAAGTGAGGTGGACGGTGATGGTGTCAGACGGTGATGGTGCTGTGATGGTGGCGTCAGGAGGTGATGGGTGGCGGCGTCAGGAGGTGATGGTGGCGTCAGGGAGGTGATGATGTGGCGTCAGGAGGTGATGGTGGCGTCAGGAGGTGATGGTGGTGTCAGGAGGTGATGGTGGTGTCAGGAGGTGATGGTGGTGTCAGGAGGGTGGCGTGGTGGGGTGGCGTCAGGGAGGTGATGGTGGCGTCAGGAGGTGATGGTGGCGTCAGGAGGTGATGGTGGTGTCAGGAGGTGATGAGGAGGTGATGGCAGTGTGATGGTGGTGTCAGGAGGGTGGCGTGAGGAGGTGATGGTGGTGGTGTCAGGAGGTGATGTGGTGTCAGGAGGTGATGGTGTCAGGAGGTGATGGTGTCAGAGGGTGATGGTGTCAGGAGGTGGTGGTGTCAGGAGGTGGTGGTGGTGGTGGTGGTGATGGTGGTGATGAGGTGGTGTCAAGTGGGTGGTGTCAGGAGGTGATGGTGTCAGGAGGTGATGGTGTCAAGGTGGTGGTGTCAGGAGGTGGTGGTGTCAGGAGGTGATGGTGGTGTGAGGAGGTGATGGTGTGGGAAGTGGTGGTGTCAGGAGGTGATGGTTTCAGGAGGTGATGGTGTCAGGAGGTGATGGTGTCAGGAGGTGGGTGGTGTCAGGAGGTGATGGTGGTGTCAGGATGGTGTCAGGAAGTGGTGGTGTCAGGAGGTGATGGTTTCAGGAGGTGATGGTGTCAGGAGGTGATGGTGTCAGGAGGTGATGGTGTCAGGAGGTGATGGTGGCTGGGGTGATGGTGTCAGGAGGTGATGGTGTCAGGAGGTGATGGTGTCAGGAGGGTGATGGTGTGCGGCTGATCATATGAACGACTAAAAACTTTTAATCCATGTCCGATTACATATAAATATTCGAGGGATATATAACTATCAAGCCGCCGTCCACCTCACAGGCTTCCCCCCTCCCCCACACACCCTCCCCACACACCGCAAGGCTTCCCGCCTCCCCACACACCGCCAAGGCTTCCCCCTCACACCGCCAAAGGCTTCCCCTCACACCACCAAACTTCCGCCCTCACACCGCCAAAGGCCCGCCCTCCCCACACCAAACTCTCGCCCTCCCCACACATCAACTTCCCGCCCTCCCCACACACCGCCAAAACTTCCCCACCTCCCCCACACCCACCAAACATAATCTCCCCACACACCCCACAAACTTCCCATAAAGAGCTTCCCCGCCCTCCCACACACCACCAAACTTCCTCGCCCTCCCACACCACCAAACTTCCCCAAACTTCCCGCCCTCCACACACCGCCAAGGCTTCCCTGCCTTACACACACCACAAGCTTCCCCTGCCCTCCCCACACACCGCCAAGGCTCCCTGGGCCTCCCACACCACCAAACTCTCCCCACACACCATCAACTTCCCCTGCCCTCCCCACACCAAGGCTTCCCCACCCTCCCCACACACACAAACTTCCTCGTCCTCCCACACCAAAATTCCCCACACATAGAAGGCTGCCTCCCACACACACCACCAAACTCCCCCTGCCCTCCCCACACACACCAAAAACATCCTCGCCCTCCCCACACACACCCGCCAAACTTCCCCTCCCAAACTTCCCTCCCCACACACACACAGCACTCAAATTTCCCCGCCTCCCCATACACCATCAAACTTCCCCGCCTCCCCACACCATCAAACTTCCCCACACACCACTTTCCCCACCCTCCCCACACACCACCCCTCACCACCTCCTCTCTCTGTCACTTTACATTAAAAAAAAAAATAACTCCCCACTCAGGGCAACGTCTATCAACTAACTCAAAGGTATTATTAAGCTGACGGTCTAAGCAGTAACCAGTGATAACCTTCTTCCTTTTAACGGCCGCCAACAAACACCTATATTTTCGTTGTCTTCGCTGTCATCTCCGTCATCTGAATATTACAGACGCTAATGCAACATTGCTCGAACTTCTGTTGGATGATTGCCGTCCTCTGTATCCCGACGTGACGTACTCAAATATTTATAGACTTTCAAATAACTTTCTTCCGGGGAGAGAGTGGTGATGATGCCACCACTGTGCTGGTTTACATGATTGAGTTGTGACAGGTTATCCGATGAAGAAGGGAGAGGAGAAAAAGAGGGAAAGAGAATGGGAGGTATTGATAACTATTGATATTTACCAGTATTCATTTGTAGAAAAAAATCCCAATCACTTGCATCAAATTCTCGCAAAATGTTCACAAAACGACAGTAAAGGAATTTTTCAGAATGTGCGTGCGTGAGTGCGTGAAGAAGGCGTTTATATTGTTTCTTCAGAGAGGGGGTGGAGAAGGGAGCTTGCACACCCGTCTATTATGGTTGAAACAGTCAGACACACAGCCCCACCCCACCCCACCCCAACACCCCACCCACCCTACCCCACACCCACCCCTCACCTCGGGTAAACATAGTGGGTGAAGGGTAGACCTCAAAACACTCAAGAATATTACATTTTCAGCTCAACACCTCATTTGACGATTCTACTAACAAGTTGGCGAATTCAATTAAAAGTTGTAATTAGTTCTGCGACAGTTTAGAGGGAAATAGAGTATTCCAACAACTATAAGCGGAGGTAACCAATGAAAACGCTAGGAACGTCACGTAGTTGGATATAATATTGTTTTTGATTGGTTGTGTTTATATACGTGTGTTTTATCCACTTATGATGTGTTCCATTCTTAAGAGACGATCAGGTATATAATAAAATGTGTGTGTGTGTGTGTGTGTGTGTGTGTGTGTGTGTGTGTGTGTGTGTGTGTGTGTGTGTGTGTGTGTGTGTGTGTGTGTGTGTGTGTGTGTTAAAAAAAGTAAGATAAAATGACAAATTATATTAAACTACATTTTTTTTCTGTTTCTTCTGTTTCTTTTGGCCACCGTGTTGACAAGTAAGTAGATGGATATTTCGAGCCAAATCAAAAGTTTCTAAATTTGGGTTAAAACAGCCATGGAAATCCCGATTATCCGGTGAAGTAAACCGTCGCTAATCCGGATTAACTAGGGGTAGGGTGGTCTGGATTAGCCGAAAGTCTGCATTATCCGAAATATATACATTAGATAAAAATACATTACTCATATATGGTAAATGAAGCATCGAACCTTATGGTGTCCCAGATAATGTTTAATGGTAACGTTGTAAATGGTTGATAATTATAATAAAGCTGACTGATTTAGGTTACCATTGTTGAGTCGTTATTTATTAAAAACCTCATTCACCCACCACCACACACATCATCTTCCCCACCATCACTCCACACTTCATCACCCCACCATTACTCCACACTTCATCACCCCACCATCACTCCACACTTCATCACCCCACCATTACTCCACACTTCATCACCCCACCATCACTCCACACTTCATCATCCCCACCATCACTCCACACTTCATCATCCCCACCATCACTCCACACTTCATCATCCCCACCATCACTCCACACCATCATCACCCCACCACCACTCACACTTCATCACCCCACCATTACTCTACATCATCACCACCATCACTCCACACTTCATCACCCCACCATCCTCCACACTTCATCACCCCACCATCACTCCACACTTCCATCACCCACCATCACTCCACTTCATCACCCCACCACACACCATCCACCCACCACACTTCATCACCCCACCATCACTCCACACTTCATCACCCCCACCATCACTCCACCACCACACATCATCATCCCCACTCCCACCTCCACACTTCATCACCCCACCACTCCACACTTCATCACCCCACCATCACTCCACACTTCATCACCCCACTCACTCCACACTTCATTCACTCACTTCATCCACCACCACTCCACACTTCATCATCCACTCCACACTTCATCATCCCCACCCGCAGCTCACCACCCGCACTGGCTCTACACACCATCCAACGCACATTGTCACACTTTCACCAAACTTTATGTGGTCAAGATTGGCAGCAGCGGTGTGGAGAAATTTTTAACGGAGAAAGATTAAATTTGGAGGACCAATCTTTTAAGAGTTTTCATTTATAAATATTATCCTCTTTTTTTTTTTTACGGAACTCTGTATTCTCAAAGATTGTAATTATGATTATTTTTTCTCTTATTTTTGGTGTAAGAACGAATACAACTGGGTGGTCTTAACTACGACTGAAAATTTATACTTCAGAAATACCGACATTCAAACTATAAATACTACTACCCATTTAGAATTATCACCTTCATCTTTTCCAGAAACTCAAAGTAAGAATCTCAGAATCCTTAATATACGTGTCTGTTATTCTCGTCCAGGGAACAAATCGACTTTTTATTTGTCAGGTGATGATATATTTTGCCTCGGTATGTTGACACTCTCTCCACCTGGTGACGGAGAGAGACTTAATACTTTATTGCGTCTCATTGTTTTGTCTTTGTCACTCAGCAAGATTATTAGTATTTTTACTTTTATGACTTTAGTATAATGTATTTTTAGGGTTTATTATGTTACTACAGGTTCGCGGAAGACTAAAGTTTTAATGTTACTTTGTACTTATATTCTCCTCGCCACTGATCGTCTCGTTAGCCGCTTGGCATGTACTGGGCATGCACTGGCCCCTGAGTGTATCCGAACCTGCTCCAATGCTTGTCAAGTCTGGTCTTGAAAGAGCTCATACTAGGTGCCGTTACAACCCTCTCTGTCAGGTTGTTCGAAGAGTTCACAACTCTCACTACGAAAGAGTTCGCCTTCACAGTTTTCTGAACTTGTGACTTCTTCAACCTTGAGCTGTGACCCCTTGTGGGGCAGGCGTCCGCCGGCTCCAGGTATGGACACTCGACTGAGTAGTGACCTTTTGAGATGTTTATACACCTCAATGAGCCCCCCCCCCTCCATTTCCCGTCTGTAGTATAAGCTAGGCAGTTGCAGGCGCTCTAATCTCTCTGGAAAGCTGCGGTGCCGAAGTGCAGGCACCAGTCTGATGGCCCTCCTTTGGACATTTTCAATCAACTGAGTCTCTAGCATATCTCGGGGACCAGATGGGTGATAGTACTCCAGGCAGGGAAGCACCTTCTTCTCTCAGTGGCCTGAGAACTTTAGTTCATTGTCAACATGCACACCCAGGTCCTTTTCGCATTCAGTCTTTATTAATGCAGTTCCTTTGTCCGTTGGGACATATGATACGCCTCCTTACTGTTAGTGCGACCCAGGTGCATACTTTTACGCTTCGTGACATTGAATCTTAGCAGCCATTTCTTCAACCACTCTTGAAGCTCACAGAAGTCTTTCTGCAGCTCTTCATAGTCTATTTGTTTATTAATTTCCCTAAATAAATTAGCATCGTCCGCAAACATATTTATGGATATTTTGCTATATCTTTCTTTCGTTACGACCCTCCTTTCACCGCTAACCCAGCTTCCACCACTGGTTACCAATGGTCAGGGTCGTATATACAGAGGCAGTAGATATACCCCTGGCTGTCCCGCCAGTCTCCGGTAATTTCCCGACGATCGGTATCGGTGTACAGACAACCAAAAGGCAGGAAGATTTCCACCGGGTCACAGAAACACACTTATGCACTATAGTCTACTTTAACAGTCACTAATTCTTCACAATACTGTTAACAGAGTAATGGCTTCACAGCTGGACGTCTCACTTCGAATATATACTGTAGTCGGCACTCTACCAGTGTACTATTCCTTAGTCTTTTCACTTTATATTGATCACAACAATTCCATAATACTTGCACAACAATTATCTCCAGTTGTCTTACTCGGCTTGTACTTCACTCTGAGCAGAAACGGTCGCCGAACTTCTCTGCCGCTCGCTGCCTCTTACATACCTCACCAGAAGGCCTCTAGCACCACCCAGATACGCCAGAAAATTTTTACATCGATAATACATCAATTTATACAAGAAAATCTCTCTAAACTTGTCAACATAACGGCTGCTTGCAATAGAAACTCATCAAAACACTTATAATACCAAATTATGCCTCGGTATAACACTTTCTATCTACTTTTTTGTATATATTTCTGTATATTTTATCGTCACCCGTCAAAAAAGGAATATAAATGTAGGGGTAACTATAACAGAAAACATATCATGTACTCGGAGTTTACTTCCACCACTTGGCTCAAGACATGACCTTTCTGTACGATAAACTTACAGCAACTAGGTTATTTCTACCGAGATTATGCGTTGGAGAAAGCTGTAGGTCGTTCGTTCATTATTCAAGATTGTGAACTTTAGTACCCGCCAGTTTAGAAGACATCTTTGGGGGGGGTGTGTGTGTGTGTGCGTATGTGTCACTTAAGACGTAATGTTTTGTTATAGTTGAACGTTTCATTTTAGTCTTATTTATTCGGCGATGTCTGACAATCTCTCTCCACGCATACATACAGATACAAACACATACACTGGTAAGTGGAGAGAGAGAGAGAGAGAGAGAGAGCGAGCCCACGTAGAGCTGTATCTCCCTGGGGAGGTCGTGATCAAACGCCTTACATGATGGAAATGGCTGTGTTTCCTGAGCCAGAGGGGAAGATACGGAATAAGGCAGGAAGTGGCAGCTGAGAAAGGGGGAGATACGAATAGGAAGAGAGGGAATGCGTAGAAGGAAAAGGGGGAAAGGAAATAGATGGAAATTGTGGCTAGAAAGGAGGAATAGAGTGAAGGGTGGAACAGATGGTCAACTGAGAATGGAATGGGGAGTGTGTAAGGGAAAGCAAAGGGAAGGAGGGTGATAACGATGAAGTATAAAGAAGAGGGAGGGAATAAGAGATGGGAAGGATAATGGAAAAGAATAAAAAATGAAGAGAGAGAGAGAATGGGATAGATGACAGGAGAGGGAATTTATATAATGAAGAAAGGTTAATAAGTAATGGAAATAAAATGTGTAAATAATGTAAATAAAACTTGTAAATGAAGGAGAGGAAGTGAATAAACAATATAAAAGTCAATTGTACGTAATAGTCATTGAAATGGTGTAAATGAAGTCGTGTAAATGTAAACAATGAAGCAAAAATAAAAAAATTAAAAAAAAACAGTAAATGTAAATGATATAAGATGAATCTGTAAATTAAATATATACAAATTTAAATAACACTATATACATATATACAAAAATGTAAATAAACACGACTTATTTTAGATCTTCAGAAATATGCAGTAAATGGCTGTAAATAACATACGTAAAACAACCAGTGTAAATAAAATTATCACGCGTAAAAAAAAATAAACGTATAGTGTTTAATTACCCCAGTATCATATTAATTACTGTTTTAATCCCAGGATGATGTACTCTACTCTCTGTGGAGGGGGGATTTTTTTTACTATCATAACTTAATACTGGGACAAATATTAATACATTTTAATTATATAAAAACGTAAACCTACAGTATGTTACCTTGTACTTCCACTTCTTTCTTATTTCTTTCTTTCTTTCTAAATTGATGATTATTATTCATTATTTCTTGTTTTCTATTTTACCTTCACTGATCATTACAGTTTCACTCTTATTTTCTCTTTGTAAAATTATTATTCGTCTTTATTTTTCATATTTATAAATCTTTTGAGTTTATGGTCATATGTATTATTTCTATACTGTTAAACATATCTCTTAACCCGGGGCATAACCCCGTCACCATACAGGAAGCTTCAGAACTAAAGCCAATGTTGCACGCCCACTGATTCATGCAGGAAATATTGCAACTGATTATAAGCGAAGGGTTTAGTAGCCACAATGATCCAGTGTGTGTGTGTGTGTGTGTGTGTGTGTGTGTGTATTTATTAATTTGAGATCCTGGCCTGAATGATGTAATTTTGGTGGTCGTTAGTGGTGAGTGTATTAGTGGTGGTGAGTGATGGTGGTGGTGGTTGTTATACATATGAGGTGTACAACTGTACATTGTACTTTTAATGGATCAGTCAGTCAGTCTGAGTCACTCAACTTCTTTCTCTCAGTCAGTCAACTTCTGTCAGTCACGAAAAGCGTTCTTAAAGCAACCCAACTGAGCCAAAAAAAAAAAAGAATTTACTACTCCTAAAAATCTGTAGTATCAAACCTCATCAGCCCATGTTTGTATAGATCACCTTGAAAATTTACCCCAACCTAACCTAACCTAACCTAACCCCCAGGAAGCATTAGGTGAGGTTAATCTTCAGGTGATATAAACTGGAGTGAGACCAAACTTCAGGTAGTCTTTTATATGAACACTTCCCATTAATATTATAATAACTAAGATTCCATACGAGCCTTGGACCACACACGCACGCACACACACACACACACACACACACACACACACACGCACACAGATAAATAATACATCACCAAGATAAGAATTCAGTCGCAGGTGATGTGTCGTATGAATACATAGATCCTGTACCGTGGAGTGAAGCCAATACTCCCTCATTAATATTCAACATCCAGTTATACACACACTGTGGGGGGGAGGGGGGCGATATACGTATACTAGGTGTATGTTTTGTGTATACTGTTATATTTGGTGGGTTGAGTATGAGGTGTACATAAAATATTGCTTGTTTGTATAATGTGTGTGTGTGTGTGTGTACGTTTGAATACATGAATGTAAATATGTGTATATATAATTGTTTTGTTTTTTAAAAGTTTAACTGTTACATAAACGTTACAGACACGTCTCCCTTCACTTCCTTTCCCCTATTTTACTCCGAGTTCCTTCTCTTTATCTCTTTATTCCCCTCTTTTTCTTCCTTCTTCTTATCCGCCAATTTTCCTTTCCCCCATCTCTATTCTTTCTTTTCACATATCTCTGCTCTCCTACTACCTCTTCCCTCGTTCACTCTTCCTCCTTGTCCTACTCTTCCTTCTCGTCCTTCCCAATTCCTCTTCCTCCTCCTTCCTTCCTTCCTTCCTTCCTTCCTTCCTTCCTTCCTTCCTTCCTTCCTTCCTTCCTTCCTTCCTTCGTCCTTCCTTCCTCCTCCTCCTCACCTCCTCTTCATCGTCCTTCTCTCCTCCTCCTTCGCCACTCATCGCCTTCTCTCCCACCTTTTCCTTCCTTCCTTCCTTCTACTCTACCCCACCTCCCCTTCCCTTACCCCTCTCTCCAGCCCCCCTTTCCTACCCTCTATCTACCATTCCCCCTCTGCATCCCTCCTCCCTCCTCCCTCCTTCCCCCTCTCTCCCCCTCTCCTCCTCCCTCCCTCCACTCCCCTTCCCCTCCACCCCTCTCCCTCCCTCCCCTCTCTCTCCTCCACCCCTTCCCCCCCTCCTCCTCCACCCTTTTCCTCTCCCCCTTCCCTCCACCCCCTTCCTCTCCTCTCCCTCCTCCCTCCCTCCTCCTCCTCCCTCCCTCCCCTCCCTCCTCCCTCCCTCCCTCCACCCCCTCCCTCCCTCCACCCCTCCCTCCTCCACCCCTTCCCTCCGTCCACCCCCTTCCCTCCACTCCAACCTCTCTCCTGCTCCGTTTATATTCATGATCGACTCGTCTGATCGATTAGCTACGACAGGCCTGGACTAATTAATATGCATGCGAGTGATCATCTGATTTATGCCAGACATTAGGGAGCCCCACAGACTCACCATCTGCCAGGGGACAACCCACCTTATGACCTGATCCACTACAGGTCACACTGGGTCGTCGTGAGGCAGCGGGGACTTGGTTATTAGAGACCAGGGGCACCGAGGAGGGTTTTGTTGTGATTGCAGTGACAACATAGTCTATCGGCCCTATCCTGTAGATTAGTGAAGAGGAGGTTGTGTTGCTGTGAGGAGGAGGAGGAGGTGGTGGTGTTGCTGAGGTTGTGTTGCTGTGGGGAGGAGGAGGAGGTGGTGGTGTTGCTGAGGTTGTGTTGCTGTGGGGAGGAGGAGAAGGTGTTGCTGAGGTTGTGTTGCTGTGAGGAGGAGGAGGAGGTTGCTGAGGTTGTGTTGCTGTGAGGAGGAGGAGGTTGCTGAGGTTGTGTTGCTGTGAGGAGGAGGAGGAGGAGGAGGAGGTGTGTTGCTGTGAGGTTGTTGTTAGGTTGTGTTGCTGTGGAGGAGGAGGAGGAGGTTGTGTTGCTGAGGTTGTGTTGCTGTTGTTGTGTGTAGGAGGAGGTTGTTGTTGAGGTTGTGTTGCTGTGTGAGGAGGAGGTTGTTGCTGAGGTTGTGTTGCTGTGAGGAGGAGGAGGAGGTTGTTGCTGAGGTTGTGTTGCTGTGAGGAGGAGGTTGTTGCTGAGGTTGTGTTGCTGCTGTGGATTAAAAAAAGAAAATTAATAACTTTTTGTCTGTTAGATGGTGTATTATCCTGCTTTTATAGTGTTAGATGGTGTATTATCCTGCTTTTATAGTGTTAGATGGTGTATTATCCTGCTTTTATAGTGTTAGATGGTGTATTATCCTGCTTTTATAGTGTTAGATGGTGTATTATCCTGCTTTTATAGTGTTAGATGGTGTATTATCCTGCTTTTATAGTGTTAGATGGTGTATTATCCTGCTTTTATAGTGTTAGATGGTGTATTATCCTGCTTTTATAGTGTTAGATGGTGTATTAGATGGTGTATTATCCTGCTTTTATAGTGTTAGATGGTGTATTATCCTGCTTTTATAGTGTTAGATGGTGTATTATCCTGCTTTTATAGTGTTAGATGGTGTATTATCCTGCTTTTATAGTGTTAGATGGTTTATTATCCTGCTTTTATAGTGTTAGATGGTGTATTATCCTGCTTTTATAGTGTTAGATGGTGTATTATCCTGCTTTTATAGTGTTAGATGGTGTATTATCCTGCTTTTATAGTGTTAGATGGTGTATTATCCTGCATTTATAGTGTTAGATGGTGTATTATCCTGCTTTTATAGTGTTAGATGGTGTATTATCCTGCTTTTCTAGTGTTAGATGGTGTATTATCCTGCTTTTATAGTGTTAGATGGTGTATTATCCTGCTTTTATAGTGTTAGATGGTGTATTATCCTGCTTTTATAGTGTTACATGGTGTATATTCCTACATTTATAGTGTTATAGAAATAGTAAAGGTAATATACTGTATCTCTCACATAGAATCCTATACATCTATACACTGACTTGCCATATCGTGAGTGGCCTTCTACCCTGCGCCTCTGTCACTCTGCTCTCGTCTTTGTTAACGTCCGCCCCTTTGCTTCTACCCTCGCCAGACTTGCCATGTAGATAGATTATCGCCCTTCTGAGTGGTTCTAAGGTGGTTCTACTGTGTAAGAGATTGTACGCATACTAGTAAGGATTATATCTGTCACCCTGTATATTCCTCCCCCTCCCCCCCACATATACCCCCACCCACCCACACACACCTACAGCCCACCCACACAAAGTATTATGGGTCAGTTCAGGAGTTGAGAATTAGCACAGTACCGAGTCTTATCCCCACAAACACACTATAAACGTCTTCTGTACACATATACCTCCACACACTGGCTCAAAAAACACCATTTTATCAACTCTGAATGCTATGACTTACACCTTTTAGTTATAACACAATTATGGCGTCTGAACTATAACGTGACTCTACCCTGATATAGATTCTTCTCTTGTATCTCGATGTTATGGTAATTTATATGTTTCTAGAGTTTTATAGCATGACTGATGTTTATCCATTATGTGTGTGATATTTTGTGTGTGTTTGTCTAGTGTTGTGTAAGTTTATTTATGCTGAGGATCTGTTGTCGTGTTGTGTACATTATGTGAGAGGCGACACTCCTGAGCTCCTGGTCACTACTAATACCCCCCTAGTTATCAGTAATCCCCTGTTTACCTTTATAATTCATCTAGTCACTTGAAAAATACCAGTTATATGGAATTTTTTACCAGGTTATTTCTAGTTACCTGTAAGCCACTGTTTCCCGCCTAACATGTTCACAGGGAGATTTACTCCACAGAGAAATAATTTCCATCATCTCCAGACCGGAAATTAATTCTGAGCTTCAGGAATTACTAAAGAAAAATATTGATATTTTCAGTTAATTATTTACGTGCAGGGAAGAGGAGGTAATCAACCTAGTGAAGGATTTAGGATTTAAAACTGGTCGTTGAAAAAGTTGTAGAGAACTCGTTTTCTGTGATAGACGTAAGGATTATTAAGGTACTGTAGTTGTACATATATATATATATATATATATATATATATATATATATATATATATATATATATATATATATATATATATATATATATATATATTTCATGTAGATCCACAATGAAAACGTGGATAAGATAAATCTTGATAAAATCACACAATAAACAGGAAACAATGAGTAATGTCTTTAGCACTAAAATACTACACTTGGAAGCCTCCCTCAACCACCTGCTGAGGAGCTGGAACATGTAGCCAGATGCCCTAGAGTCTCCGCTGGCTTCATTGAGTATGTAGTCCATCTCATTCAGGGGCTCTTAAGTCTCAGACACTATTAGGACAAGACGACATTCACGCCATAAGCTCCTTGCCGCCCTCCCTACTCCCGCTGCACTAGAGAGGAAGAGAGATAGACGCCAACATCACATTTAATCACCATACCAGATGTCAGAGTACCAGAACCTACCTACTTTAGCTTCTATGCCCGACAAATAGCCCATTAAGAGGCCAACCCCATCAGCAAACCCTATCTCAGTGATGACACGTAACGTAAGATCACGCCTAAATATATCAGAAAAAAGACCATAGAAAAAGCGCCATCTGTTAGGGGTAGAAGCCACTATGTCCCATTATATCCTACCAAGCACTCCACTATGGCTCCAGCTCCACTACATCCTATAAGAGGGGGAACATCCCTTACAGCCCATGGCCCCCTACCTATAACTTTTCTCACAACAAGAATAACAGCTCATAAAGTCCATATATTGGCGCCGTCCCATCTACCTCCATCTTTCTCCTCCCATCACTCTCCCATCTCTTCTTCCTCCTACTTCTCCTCCTCCTCTTCCTTCTTTTCTCTTAATTTAGAGGGATCGTTGTTGTCTTCTCTTGTCTTTCTTCTCCTTCTTCCTCCTCCTCTTCCCTTAATTTCATGCGCCATTATTGAATACTCTCTCTCTCTCTCTCTTCATTTTCCTCCACCGTCGCCTCGTCCTGTTCCTGTTCTTTCCCTTTCCTCCTCTCCTCTTATCTCTTTGATCCTCTCCTCTTATCCTTTCTATCCTCATCTCTTCCCCTACTCCTCGTCTTCCTCCTCCTTGTCCTCCTCCTTCTCTTTATCCTCCTCCCTTCTATCTTCTCTTCCATTATATCCTCTCCTCTTCCTTCCTCCTCCTAGACGGGGTGTGATGAAGGCGCCCCCTCCCCCCTCCCCCCTCATAGTAATATTGGTTCACCTCCTCATAAACTCTATTATGGCCGACGCCACCTTGTTTACCCTCGTCCAGGTCTATTGTGTGTGTGGGGGGAGTGAGAGGGAGAGTGTGTGGTGAGGGGAGAGTGTGGTGAGGGGAGAGTGTGGTGAGGGGAGTGTGCGGTGAGGGGAGTGTGCGGTGAGGGGAGAGTGCGGTGAGGGGTGTGTGTGGTGAGGGGTGTGTGTGGTGAAGGGAGAGGTGGGTGTGAGACTGTGGTGAGGGTGAGTGTGGTGAAGGGGTGAGTGTGGTGAGGGGTGAGGTGTGGTGGGAGGTGAGTGTGGTGAGGGAGGTGTGTGTGGTGGGGTGTGGGTGTGGTGGGGGAGTGTGGTGGGGGTGAGGTGTGGTGGGGAGGTGTGGTGAGGTGAGTGCGGTGAGGGGTGAGTGCGGTGGGGGTGGTGTGGTGAGGGAGTGTGGTGAGGGGTGGAGGTGTGTGGGGAGGTGTGGTGGGGGTGGAGTGCGGTGAGGGGTGGAGTGCGGTGAGGGTAGGTGTGGTGGGGTGGAGTGTGGTGGGGAGGTGTGGTGGGGTGGGGAGGGGTGGGTGTGGTGGGGGTGGTGTGGTGGGGTGAGGTGTGGTGAGGGGTGAGGTGTGGTGGGGGAGTGTGGGGTGTGGTGGGGAGGTGTGGTGGGGGTGGAGTGCGGTGAGGGTGAGTGCGGTGGGGGTGGTGGAGTGCGGTGGGGGTGAGTGCGGTGGGGTGAGTGTGATGTGGGTGGGGTGTGGTGGGGTGGGTGTGGTGGGGGTGTGGGTGTGGTGGGGTTGAGGTGTGGGGGTGGTGTGATGAGGGTGTTGGGGTGTGGGGTGTGGGTGTGGTGGGGGTGAGGTGTGGTGGGGTTGGGTGTGGTGGGGGGTGGGTGTGGTGGGGGGTGTGGTGGGGTGGGTGTGGTGGGGTGAGTGTGGTGGGGGTGGGGTGTGGTGGGGGGTGGTGTGGGGGTGGGTGGGTGAGGGGTGAGTGGTGAGGGGTGGTGTGGTGAGGTGTGGTGGGGGAGGTGTGGTGGGGGTGGGTGTGGTGGGGGAGTGTGAGTGTGTGCGGTGGGTGTGTGCGGTGGGGGTGGGTGTGGTGGGGGGAGGTGTGGTGGGGAGGTGTGGTGAGGGGTGTGTGCGGTGGGGTGGTGCGGTGTGGGATGGTGCGGTGGGGTGGGTGTGCTGGAAGGGAGGTGTGGGGTGGGTGTGGTGGGGAGGGTGTGGTGGGGGGAGGTGTGGTGGGGGGTGACTGTGGTGAGGGGGTGGGGTGTGGTGAAGGGAGGTGTGTTGGGATCTCTCTCTCTCTCTCTCTCTCTCTCTCTCTCTCTCTCTCTCTCTCTCACCCCCACACACTTAAAACTCACAGGAAGTAATGACCAAACAAACCCAACAACCTCTTATCTGCCGCCTAACGATAAGACGACAATATTTACTAAATCCACCTATAATTAAACATATTCGTACAATTTTGGGGGGAGGCAAAGAGAAAATTTCACATCAGTCAAATTCTCCCCAAAATACGAGTAAGATATAATATTCGTGAGATATTCCTTTAATATTCTACTTCCTA
>NW_024711292.1:4468341-4508341 GCF_018991925.1 Homarus americanus | reverse complement strand
ATATTATTTACACAATATCTGGCCAGTATGGGGAGGATCATCGTGCCTCCGTCAGGGGGTCGTGGAGTGGTGGTCCAGCAGGCGTCACGGAAGCGTTGTGTGTGGGGACATCTTAGGAGGTAGTGGATAAGGGTGCGGCTGTCGGGTCTTCTGCATAATGCACAAGAGCGTTGCTCAGGGGATGCGGGGATACCAATCTCCCAAGCAAAGTCATACCCTGATGATACGGGCAGCAATCACGTCCCCTTTCCGCGACTCTTTCCCATAGACATACGAGAGGTCAGGAAGTTTACGGAGGACATCGTACCAGGTGGGCGGGGAGTCCAGGGGGATGGCTGCTTCCCGAGCTTCTCTCTGTTTGCGGCGAATTTGGGTCCTAAGCTGTAAAAGTGTTCGAGGAACAACGTAGTCAGGTATGGCCTTGTTACAGTTGGATGTTACTGTTGCCTCTGTTATTACTCGTAGTTCAAGTCCACGTTCATAGATGGCGTTTACAACCCAGCCACAAGTGTTTACAGTCTGAGGGATGAATGGTTCGGGTATAATTATATTGTCATAGAGAGTCCAGGTTAACGTCTCTCTCTCTCTCTCTCTCTCTCTCTCTCTCTCTCTCTCTCTCCACAATTACAGTAAAGACAATAGAGATGAACAAAGTGACTTACAATATTCAAATATACATTAAGCTTTTTAAAATATTGTTCAGAATCCTAAACCACCATCATTCCTTCCCTCCACCATGAAACATATCCTCTTGTCTATAACATCTATCTGAAGTGGGGGTCGTTCTGGGTGGTGTAGTGGAGGTCGTTCTGGGTGGTGTAGTGGGGGTCGTTCTAGGTGGTGTAGTGGGGGTCGTTCTGGGTGGTGGTGTAGCGGGGTCACCTGGTGGTTTAGTGGGGGTCGTTCTGGGTGGTATAGTGGGGTCGTTCTGGGTGGTGTGGTGGGGTCGTTCTAGGTGGTGTAGTGGGGGTCGTTCTGGGTGGTGTAGTGGGGGTCGTTCTGGGTGGTGTAGCGGGGGTCGTTCTGGGTGGTGTGTGGTAGGGGGTCGTTCTGGGTGGTGTGGGGGGTCGTTCTGGGTGGTTTAGTGGGGGTCGTTCTGGGTGGTGTAGTGGGGGTCGTTCTGGGTGGTGTAGTGGGGTCGTTCTGGGTGGTGTAGTGGGGTCGTTCTGGGTGGTGTAGTGGGGTCGTTCTGGGTGGTGTGGTGGGGTCGTTCTGGGTGGTGTGGTGGGGGTCGTTCTGGGTGTGTGTGGGGGGTCGTTCTGGGTGGTGTAGTGGGGGTCGTTCTGGGTTGGTGTAGTAGGGGTTGTTCTGGGTGGTGTGGGGTCGTTCTGGGTGGTGTAGTGGGGGTCGTCCTGGGTGGTGTAGTGGGGTCGTCTTGGGTGGTTGTAGTGGGGTCGTCTTGGGTGGTTGTAGTGGGGGTCATCCTGAGTGGTGTAGCGGGGTCGTCCATCATGGCTGACCTCTTCCATCACACCCCTATGTTTTTACGACCCATGTCCTTGTGTGTGTGTGTGTGTGTGTGTGTGTGTCCGCTCGCATGTACTGTATGTGTATGTATGTATATATGTGCAGACTAGTACATAATTATTTCATAAAATAATGAAACATAACGAACAATAAAAGAATAATTAATCCTACTCAAGCTTCTCCCGGTAATTAATTCATAGAGTAATTATCTTGGTCATTACGAACTAATTAAGAGGTGACACACTTTGAGGTTTAGGAGGAAGGGGGGAAAGGAGAGGGGTGGAGAGGGTGAGACAAGTGGGGGTAGAGAGGGAGGAAAGGGTGTGAAGGAGGAGAGGGAGGGAGAGAGGAGGAGAAGGAAGGAGGAGGAAGGAGGAGGAAGAGGAGGGAGAGCAGAAAAGGGGAGGGAAGATTGGACAGGTGGAAAGGAAGAGGAGGAAAGGAAGGGAAATTGGAAGGGTAGAGAAGGTAAGGAAAAGGTGATGGGAGGAAAAGAGAAAATATTGGAGAAGAGAGACAGAAAGAAATAGAGATGGAAATGGAAGAGACATGTGTTTAGAACGTAAGGAAAAGAAAGGGGAAAGAAGAAGATGAAAGGAGGAACAGAAATGTGTGGAGGATAGATAGAAGGAAAAGGAGAGAGAGAAGAGAGAGAGGACAGGTAGGAGGGAGGGAGGTGTAAGGGAGGTATAGGGAAGAGGTGTAGGAAAATGTATAGAGACGTACTAGAGGTGTGAGTAAGTGTAGGGGAGGGGTTACGACAAACAATGCCTACAGGTTAAACTACAATTGATTTCTGCTTTAGTTAATCCCCATGACAATTGGACCTCTTAGAGTACAGTGACTTAATATTTCACATGTTCTTAAGACTGTGGGGTCGTTCATAGCACTCGCGACCTTTGAACACAGTCGTTTCTCTGTCTCGATTCTTCTTTCAAGCATTCCTAAAAAAAAAAAAGTGCAGAAAGTATAGGAAATCAAGATAAGGTCAAGGTCAACACATATAACAAACAATAAGTTACTAAAAAAAAATTATTTTTCAGGAATTTGTCTGTTATTGTTTATTGTGTCTGTTGATCTTGACTTTATCTTGATTTCCTTTACTTTCAACACTTTATAAGCAAGTTGTTAAGGCATGGAAAGGAAAACTAAGGATTACCGAGTTTTAATAATGTTATCCCATAAAATAAGTTAGAGAAATCGTTTTCTACCATATTGCAATTCAAAGAAAATTTAGTTATTGAGTAACTAACAAATATTCAGAATTTATAAACTTTTGGTTATAATGCAGCCTAAATCAGTTTATTTGACAATACAGTTTATTATAAATCAATTTTGTTTTGCATAATCACTAAATATGTACCATCATCAGATCAGAGAGTCAAGGAAGTAGACAAATACCGATTTTCATGTTTGTTGTTGCTGTTGTTAATTTATTATTTTAATTTCCTTTGCTTTACTTTATCCTCTTCGCCGCTGATCAGCCCCTTAGCCACTCCGGTGATCAGAAACGTCTCTGTTACGCATTTTTGGCAAGTACTGTGTATGTACTGGCTCCAGAATGTATCTGTACCTGCTGCGCCAGTTTTGGTCGTCTGATCTTGAATGAACTTTTTTTTTTGCTTTTATCCTCTTCGCCACTGATCGGCTTGTTAGCCGCTAGGCGATCGGTCACGTCTCTGATTACTTTTCCTTTTCATTTATCTTCTTCACCAAAAGATCAGCTCGCTAGCCGCCCGGGCGATCGGTCACGTCTCTGTCACGCACTGTTGGCAAATACTGGGCATGCACCGGCTCCTGAATGTACCTGAACCCGCTCCAGTGTTGATCAAGTCTTGTCTTGAAAAGGCTCACACTCGGTGCCGTCACCACACTCTGGTAGATTGTTCAAGAGTTTACAACTCTCACCTCGAAAGTTGCCCTCACGGTTTCTGGACTTGCAGGCTTGAGCTGTGACCAACTTGTGGGACGAGCGTCCGCCATCTCCAATGGGACACTCAACTGAGTAGTGCCCCTGAGATGCTTATGCACCTCAACTAGGTCCCCGGAGTCTCTCAGGGTAGCTGAGGTGCCGAAGTGCAGGCACCAGTCTGGTGGCCCTCCTTTGAACATTTTCAACCAACTGACAGTCCCTAGCATATCTCGGGGACCAGATGGGGTGACAGTACTCAGATGGGAAGCACTTCCTCCCGAAGATATCTGAACGACCTTCTTATAAGACCCAATAATTTATTTGCCTGAATTTACCTTCTTCTCATAATGGCCAGAACTTCAGCTCATTGTCAACATACACACCTAGGTCCTTCTCTCACACAGTCTCAACTAGTGCAGTTTCTTCATCCCGTTGGACATATGATACGCCTCCTTACCGTTAGTTCGCCCAGGTGCATTTCTTACACTTCGTGACATTGAATCTCAGCAGCCATTTCTTCGACCATTCCTGGGCCCACAGGGGTCCTTCTGCAGCTCTTCACAGTCCGCTTGGTTCTTAATTTCCCGAAATAACTTGGCGTCATCGGCAAACATTTGTATGGAGGAGTGTACAACGTCAGGCATGTCATTTATGAAACAAACAAACAACAGCGGGCCCAATACACTGCCCTGTGGTTCCCCATAAATTCGATGCCGTCACAACATTGACTGTCAGATTATTCAAGTTTACAACTCTTACTCCAAAAAAGTTTGCCCTGCCAATTGTTTATTTTGTGGTTTCTTCAACCTGAGGCTGTGATCTTTAGTGGTGCAGACATCTGTTACTTCAACTATGAACACTCGTCTGAGTAATGCCCTTTGAGATGTTTATAGACCTCTATTAAGTTACCCTTGTCTGCCTATAGTATAAGCTAGGCAACTTTAGGCTTTCTATTCTCTCTGGGTACCTGAGGTGCCGCAATGCAGGCACCAATTATGGCTCTCCTCTGGACATTTTCATTTAACTGACAATCTCTAGCATATCACGGGAACCAGGCAAGGTGACAGTACTCCAAACAGGGAAGTACCTCACCTTTGAAGAGCGTTATGAGGGGCGGACCATCTAGGTATGTGAGCACCCTTATATAACCTAAGAACTTATTTGCTTGATTCACCTTTCTCTCGTAATGATGGTCCGAGAACTTCAGTTCGTTTTCAATCACCCAGGTCCTTTTCACATTTTCTCGGTTAATGAGGATTCCTCCTCCCGTTGGGACATGTAATACGCCTCCTTACAGTTGGTACGTCCTAGGTATATCCTTTTGAATTACGTGACGTTGAATCATAACAGCAATTCCTTTGACCAGTCCTGAGGCCGACATGGATCTTCCTGTCCCTCTTAACAGGACATTTAGCTCTGATTCTCTGAAGAACTTAATTAGTATCGTCCGCAAATATTTGTATGGAGGAGCGTATAGCTTCTGGCATATCGTCCTCAATCAATTAGCAACCTTCGGTGTATATTTGATGACCTGCTAGCTGGTGATGCCTTTGAACGTCTCGACATCAGGTGTAAAACTAAAGATGCATCGGCCGGGAATCGAACCCGGGCCTCCCGCGTGGCAGGCGAGAATTCACACTGAACCACCGATGCTATGTTTTTAGTGAATAGGTATACTTAGTAATTTTAGATTATTACATAAATGTGTTTAAAGATTGAGATATTTTACATTATTCTTTTCAGAGATATTCTTGGAATGTTCACAACTGCCACTTCCCTTATACTGTAGATCCAATTTATACTGTCCATTTTGGGGTCACTAATCCTATGGGGATAACTTAACTCTACTCTAAATTTTAGGTTGCTGCCACCAGACCCCCTGGACAGTATGTAGCTTGTTAGGTAGCTGGCAGACAAAGCCAGCAAGGTGTATGTTTGCATTCATCAAACCAAGGTGGGAGTAAGGGTGAAACATCATTCATGACTTAACTAATTTATTTCTAATAAAAAATAGTGCACTCAATTACAATACAAAATATAGTTGACCTTCAAAAAATAACTACTATTAGGTTCATTACAATTCACACCAGTACTCGGCTTTCTTCAAATTAACTAATTAAAAGCTGCATTCTTCATAACAAATCACTGACCTCCTTACCCGGGTCAATCTTTATACAATCACCGAAAAATACTTTCTAGCACCAACATTTACAGCACCATTCTTCCTTGTAGCACCAAGGTACACGTGATCGGTACCCCGGTCACACACTACTCTTGCTAGGTAGATGGGATATACTGCCAGATTCTGGGTCACTAAGTCTAAGGGGATAACTTAACTCTAATCTTAATTTCTAAGGTCGCTGCCACCAGACCCCTCTGGACAACATGTAGCTCGTTAGGTAGCGGGCAGAGTGGACTAGGCATTGGGTTAGGTTTCCATTGACCAGATCGATAAGGGTAAAGGAGGGTGAAACCATAACATGTCTTAATGATTTATTCCTTATAAAACATACTGGTAAAAACACATACAACCACACTGTGGACCATAATTCCAAGGCCTGTCCCAGGGTATAGCACTGGCCTCTAACAACTGCTGTTGTGGTCGGTTACACTCCGACCCGAGGTGGGTTGGGGTCCTCGGCCCGAGGTAGAGTAGAGCCGATTAATCATGCCGAATCAGCGCCATCCTCCTATATTGACCACTGCTGGGTATCCACCGGCTCCAGCGACCGGTGGGTTTCAATTAAGCACCCTCGACCTGGAGAACAAACGGGGCAGCGTCAGGGACTGAGAAACATGACAACAACAAACTCTTGTCTAGACGACAGACGTATTTACGTTATATTACTTCTACACTGGGTGAATGACAATTCAACTGTTAAATCATGAACACTGGTGAACACTGATATTCACTACAATTGACTGAATTAACTGAATGGCTAGGGAACAGGAACATACCTGGAGACAAACGGGGACAGCGTCAGGGGCGCTCCTGGCCATCTTGAGTTTATATACCCCTGAGTTGCCAGTGATCGCTACTCACGTGACAATAATCACAAACAAACTAACTGTTACTCATTCAAAGATGACCCTCAGTTGACAAAGGTCTGGCGAATTACTAAGTTGATTTAAACAGACTAATTCAAGGTTGCGTTTGCCAGTTGAGAGTGCAATAAACGTAGTGACAACTGTGTTGAAGGCGGGACTTACTGAGAGGTGATCCTGAGGGTAAAACAGATGGGAATACACGTCTGAGATTCTACAAGCGCGGTGGATTTGAATATTATGTAGCGTAATATGAATTAAAACGGGTTTTTAGGAATGACAATGATGTGCGCAGTACAGGGATACTTCCCCGGTAATCATACTAGGACTATTCCAGCATCCGGTATCATGGGGTCGCTTAAGTGACGACCAGGAATCATTCCATATAAGACAATCATTGTCTTCTGTCCTAGATGGTGATATGCGAGATGTCCAGGGGCCTTAATGGAGATTGCAGGGTGGCCAGTAGCGTTCCCCACAGTAACATATGGGTGGACGCTGATGGCTGGGCTGTGCAGTGCAGTGCAGTGCAGTGCATTTCTCTGACTCCCTCGGGGCCTACATACGCTCTCGGCGTACACTTGCGTCGGCGAGAAAGACGCCCGACTGATTATAATGCCTGAGGGGCTTTTATATCACCACACACACTATTACAACTATTAATTCACTTTATGACATAAGGTAAGGTTTCACTATGTACATAAACTGCTAGATAGGCCTCTATAAGTACAGTGGGGTACTGACCTGCGTGGGTGAGAAGAGACGCCCGACTGATACTATGGCGTGGCATCTCGCCCTGAACTAGGCCTACAGTTTCCAAACTTTAAATTTTACTTTGACATTATTCTGGTTCTCACCTATACACTTTCTCATCTATTGTGACTTTATGCCTTATAATTACATATCTTAATTCTAACTTACATACTAAAGTAAGAGTCTGGTTTGCTAGTTCCTGGGGAAATTCATTGGGTTACACCAATAACTCGGCACCGTAGCCCGGGGCAGCCTAGGCGCCAACCCGAACAAAGGCCTAGCGTCGTGTTTTCTTGGCGTAGATATACCCACTTCACTTCATTCTGTATTTAGGGATGCTCCCCTCACACGTTGCAATCGTTGAACACATTCATAAGATTCTCTTATCATTGCACTGTTCGTGGTTATTCGTCACATTCCAACCCATGTTGATAGACTGGCCAATGAGGCATGTAAGAAAGAAAATGTTGACCGTGACCTTGGCCTGTCCAATGCTGTACTTAAAAACATTAAAGTCAGAATCATGAACTCTGATCTAGAAGAAATGAGAAATGCAGAGACCTGGCAGTTGTAGCATCAGTAAATTTGACAAATTTTGTGACGAGAGGTACCGGTATGGCCAGCATAAGGACAGAACCAGACAATGTGATGTAGTCGTGGCCAGAATTAGGCTAGGATACAGACACATCTGGCAAGTTAGTAACGCTGTACCCATACCCAGGCCACCTGGCTCATTGTATCATGAACTTTGTAATTACTACATTGAATCAGGGATGCTTGAGGACATTCTTGCTGTTTATCCCAAATTTGCTAGCCCACACTGATTAGTCTTCAATTAAAATATGACTTCCAATGTATATGAACCACTGTCTTGTATGGCAGTGAACAGTGACATCACCCACATGACTCTGACCTATATTTACTGTTGATGAATATGATGTACTTCTTCGTGTATGAACCTCTGTCCTGCGTGGCAGTGAACAGTGACATCACCCACGTGACTCTGACCTATATTTACTGTTAATGAATATGATGTATTTCTTTGTGTATGAACCTCTGTCCTGCGTGGCAGTGAGAAGTGATACCACCCGTAGTGTCAAGACCTGACTGAATTACTCAGAATAGGCAAACTGTACTACAAGCTTTGTCAATAAATTTATTAAACTAAATAAAAAAAACGAGGATTCCGATTCTATAAATTATATGCTGCTATATACTGTACTGTATATATCTCTCCCACAAGGACAACTATGTTTTCCTACCTAGTATTAACGCAGCAACTGCTCTTGTTCTCTGAAACATAAGGCAAATCTTAATAATGATTCTTTACAAAAAAAAAATTATTCAATGTGTAGACAGATGCCACACACCGACGATCAGATTCACGTCATTGGGAAGCACAGTGCAGACTGTTTTAGCTTCTCCAACCCAAAAGCTTTACTGTGATTGTATAATGTTAAGTGTCTTACTTATTATATTTTTCCTTATATTCTATCCACGTATATTGATTCAGCTAGAAGACTTATAAGCACAAGTGACCGCGGGCACGTTCGTGCCCAGTGAAAGTTTGAACGCTCGTGCTTGGCTAGCGAATGAGGATGCACCAAGTCCGTAGACTTGCATGGTTAATTAGGATGTGCCATTGTGCCAAGTCTGTAGACTTGTATCGTTTTCCATCGTAAATATAATGGTTAATTAATGCCTTCCTAAAGAAACCATCGACATGGGACCAGGTTTGTTCCACTCTACGAATTTTTTTGCGATTTTTCCACCAAGTTTGATGAAAAACGATTGTGCCGTTTCGGCTGCCCAGAACAGACAGACAGACGCCTAGTCTTATAGTATATTAGATTTAATTTAGGTCTCGTGTTTACAGGAACGTAATTTCTTATTTTGCATTGTATTTTAATATTTGTACGTGGTTTGAAGCAGTCCATTACTTCTTCCATATTCCCCTCGGCTCCATTTTATTTTCAACTGCTATTTACACGGTCAGAGTCCCAGTAAATTCGCTCATTTTACCTCTATGTTTGTCTTTGATACCCCCAAAATGTTCTACACTACGGAGGGTACACGCAAACACTTATCTTGAAAATAGGTTCTTATTCTCGTACGGGATATACAGAGGAACAATAGACAGTGGGCTTCCACACCATAAGGACTAGCGATCTCCACTCTCTGTATCACTCCGCGCTGGCATGTACAGATGCCAGCATTCACAAGCTGAATACATATGTAAATATGATAATTCACATACATAACATGGTGCATAATAAATGGAAATATTACATAGGATTAATACATGTTCTGTAATACTTTACTGTACATAATTAATAGAGTAATATAAGAATGCACAGCTTAAGGTACTACTTCGTGTCCATATTATACATTACCATCATCCACTCTTCCCATTTTTCTTCTCATCCCCAGTTGCTGTGACAATCAATCACTCCCAGTTGCCATCGCTACACCGTGCTGCTTCCCTATAATAATCAAACATCATTCACCTCCCTTGGTTCTTATTTATATAAATTATGAATTTTCCTATCCTAATTTTTTTCCCCGCCTCCAGCCTGTAGTTATTGTCAACACCCATCTCACCACACAACTAAACATATTTTTATCTTTCTTGTCCATCCTTTGCTAAACAAACCTACCTTAAATAAAGACAATTTTCAGTGACATTATCCTTCAGTGGAACAATGACATATACTGCCTCCATTACTCCACAACAAAGATAAAAAGAAAAAAAGGAAATGACTTATTGAGGAGACACGTGAAAAAAATTAATGACAGAAAAATAAATAGTCGACTGTGATACATTTGAATAATCCATACCGGCTACTGTGATTTTCTTGGTGAAGCATTATAAAACACTCAAATTATATGAACAGTTCCGAGAAGGACTTTTTATTTCAGTAGATAAAAGAAAGATTAATTGTTTCTGTCTGCGTATAAAATAAGAGTTTATACGCTTCCCACAGACTTTGAATAGTTAGTAAGCTGTGTTGTGTAGCTGAAAGTCGACTCGATTCTCTTATCCCCCGGGACGAAAGGGAATACTGGTACTGTATAGCGATCAAGTGAGTGTGCGTGCGTGCGTTCGTCCGTTTGTACGTTCGTCCGTTTGTGCGATCGTCCGTCCGTCCGTTCGTTTGTTTGCAGTATCAAAATATACATATAATCGACTAACCTGCCAGTTTTCTACAGTATGTCACATTTGTTCAAATTGCGCATGTGGATGGGTATAATTTGCATGTGCTCTAAAATGGATCTACTTCGAAGAAACTGTCCATCGGTTCCTTAGTCTCATATACAGTTTGTTCAGTTGTCCACTGTGTATAAGCGAATCCCCCCATATACTTTTCACTGGACCGATATAAAATTGTGTTCATAATAAACCTTTTCCAGTGTTATTGTTGCTGTGGTGGTGGGAGGGGGGGGGGTGGTGGTAACATGCTTCACCTGTTGAGGTCCTTAAATACGGAACACAAAATCGGTGTCTACCCGAGACAAAGATGGTCAAATAATTCAGGTAGTAATCATTTCCCGATACCTGGGATGCGCCATAAACTTTCATTAGTCCTCATTAGCCAGACATACAATGGCCTTAAAGACAATAATAAGAAGTAAACGCCTTTTTATTTTAAGTACTGTAACTTAATTGGATAATTGTAATTGTGAACTACCTCATAACGTTCATAAAAAGCCGTTAATTTGTAATTCAGATATAATGAAAATGAAATTCATCGATCACAACACAACATTAAAAGGACATTCTCTAACCTTCACGTTTCTGATAAATTAGCTAAAAATAGGATATATATTGCTCCGATTATAAAATATTTGGATTTCTTTCGTTCCCGATGCGTGATACAGCCGCGGGTGGAGGACTCGTCCGTCACACAAAATGTTATAAGAATTTCCAGCAGCTGTGAGGTGTTCCGGGAGGCTGTCACATAAACATTTACTCTCACACTTTAATATAAACAAAACAGGAGTGGTGATGTTCTATTGTATATTATTTGTTTATCAATTTCACCAGCTACTTCTTATTTCATTTATTTTTTGTTGGTTTTGTTGCTAATTGTTGATAATGTTTTTGTTGGTGGTAATTAACAAAGATGGTATAAAGTCATACACCAACATACTGTACAGTAATACTTACATTAATACATGCAAGACACATATATACATCAACATGTACAGTATACAGTACATAAAATACACTAACGCCTGAATGACATACATTTATACACAAGCACATCCTAACCACATACAAACATACACTAACACAAAGAGACACATACGTATACTAACGCACGCGTACAAGAGATACATACTGTATATGTATTCAACACACACGCACAAGAGACAGCTGTAATTGGGGACCCGGATATTAATCGATTGGCAGGTCGTGATCCTGGATAATGGTTAGCCCAGTGCAGTTGGCGGCGAGTTGTCCGGTCTTCTCGGATTATAACTGGGAACACACTTTCGGTTGCATGAGTTCTGACACTTGATTCTGGTAGATTTGAGGTCACAGATCCTGAAAATGGCATTCGTTTGTGCAGATCAGGTCTAGTTTTGACTTAGTTCGAGATCTGGGTCTGTCTAAAAAGCTGTCAGAATTGTTGGCTTCACGGTTAAAAGATAAAAACTTGCTGAAAATAGACACAAAGGTAACATTCTTTCGCAACAGAGAAAAGAGCCTCTTACAGTTCTTTGATTCTAAATTTGACTTCGTCTACTGTTGTGATATTTCTGGATTAGTCACCGCGATGGGAGCTCCAGGTTATGATCCGAAAGAGTGGCGCCTCTTTATAGATAGCTCTAAGCGGAGTCTGAAGTGTGTTTTATTACATATAGGCAACATCTTTGGCGCAATACCCATAGGACACTCAGTACACCTGAAAGAAAAATATGAACACATCAAAACGGTTTTGGAGCTACTCAAATATGAAGAACACAAATGGATCATCTGTGTTGATCTAAAAATGGTCAATTTTTTGCTAGGACAGCAAGGTGGGTATACAAAATTTCCTTGCTTTATCTGCCTCTGGGACAGCAGAGCCAAAGACAGACACTGGATTCAGAAGGAATGGCCAGTTAGGGAAAGCCTCAATGTTGGGGAAAAGAACATCATTTATGAACCCCTAGTGGAACGTGAAAAAATTGTTTTCCCGCCCCTTCACATCAAGCTGGGCCTTATGAAACAGATTGTCAGGCGCTCGATACTGACAGTGACTGTTTTAAGTATCTGTGTGAAGTGTTCCCTGGTTTAACGCTAGAAAAACTCAAAGCAGGTATTTTCGACGGCCCTCAAATTAGGACGCTGATTAAAGACCAAGCCTTCACTCAATCCATGACTGATGTTGAGAGAAATGCATGGGGAGCATTCGTTTCTGTTGTAAGGAACTTTCTTGGAAACAGGAAATCAGAGGACTATAAAAAGCTCGTTGAATCTTTGATGGAAAGTTTCCATGTGTTAGGTTGCAACATGAGCATTAAGATGCATTTCCTGAACAGTCATCTTGAACTGTTTCCGGCAAACTTGGGGGACGTGAGTGATGAGCAAGGTGAACGCTGTCACCAGGATATCAAAGTCATGGAAGACAGGTATCAAGGTCGCTGGGACATTCACATGATGGCGGACTATTGCTGGAGCATTCAGCGAGACTGCACTGAGAGGCGATATTCAAGACAGTCCATTAAACGCAAGTTTGTGCCTGAATAAATCTGGCATAGTTCACAAAAGCAACTGATGAATCCAAAATATGCTTGTCAAGGTAAATAAAAGTAATTAAAAATTAATTCTACGTGTTTGGTAATTCCTCTCTGTGTGCTGGTTTAGATTTTTAGCAGTAGTATATGGTAGTCTAACTATATATAGTAGTAAATGGTAGGTAACTCACCGCAACAAAACTAGACCCGATAGAAAAAAACCGGTGCCATATTTGAAATCAGTGACCTCAATTTACCCAGAAACAGGTTTCAAAATGTATGCAACTGACAAAAAGTTGAATTTTGTTCCCCAGTGATTCCTTGACACTGGGTCCTGCAACTCGTTAACTTAAGGCCTGGTTGTTGTGTTGGAGACAACTTCTACACCTTAAACAAATTCACGCCTAGGTGGCTCTAGGGCCATCCTTGTTACACGAGGGGCAACTATTATTGTGTGTGTGTGTGTGTGTGTGCGCGCGCGCGCGCGCGCTGATGACTATACCAGCCAATTCTTGAGTCACCCCTCACACTTCTCTCAACTTCTGAGACTCTACAAATGTTTTCCTCCCCCAGTGTATGGGTCAACCAATGCTGATTTATAAGATGCAATTGTCGATCCTTGAAGGCCTTAAACTCCGAACAGAAATTCTAAGAATTCTAACACAACTGTTTCCGATAATGATTCTGGAGTTGTTAACTTGATAAATTGTTGAAAAAGATTCCAAGCTTTCTTATATTGAATAGAAGTTTTGGGTCTATGACCTGCTAATACTTAGTTACCTATATATAAATCTGAACAGGGACAGATTGCTACAGAAGGCAGCCTTCCTTCTAGCATTAGCAACAGGTATGAGAATAAGTGAACTGATTTCAATTTCCAATAATCCCTCATTATTGGTATTTTCTGAGTAGGATGTTACCCTTTTTCCTACGGAGATCCTAAGAAAAAATGAAAGGGAAGATTTCCAAGCTCAACCTATGAGGACAAAGTGCCTAATGGATGAGACAAGGGTTCCCCATATATTGTGCCCAGTTAAAAATCTTCAGGAATGGTTATCCGGATTCCCTAATCGAGGCCCCTATGTTTTCTCATCCAGGGAAATTCCGTTTACATTACTTTACACTCTAAAGTAATGTAAACGTAATTCGACGAGACAAACTTGTGGTGGCGGTCCATGATACTTCCAACGTTAAGTCCTTTATGTTGAGCCACTTTGTATTGGTGTCATGAGACGTAACTGCGATAATAACTTGTGCTAATGTCTTAAAATAAATGCTTCACTAATTTTATTGCTCGGTTCCTGTAATTATGTTATACACTTGTTTTAATTTATTCTGATATTCTCTGTGTATTACAATAGTTAAACACTTTAATATCCAGTTCTAAAGGAATAAAAAGTCGTGTGTTCCCTAATTTTATTGTCTTCACTCTCAGGACAGATACAGTTCCTCCTCAACACGCTGATTGACACTGTAATACACTGCTGAGCCATTACAACAAAGTGTTTCTTTGTATCAGAAAGTATTGCACTGTGAAGTAATGCATGATTCACGTGTGTGTGTGTGTATGTGTGTGTGTGTGTGTGTGATAAATTTATGGAACTGAAAATGTATCACATGTATAAGACATAAACAATAAGGATTCAAATTTCTATATTATTATTCCAACTATTACCTTCTTAATTGAGTGATTTTGTTCTCATATGTTAGAAATATATGTATATATAAACTATAAACAAAAGATAAACAAAAGTCAAGTGCAAACAACAACTGGTATAAACATTTCAATATTTACTGAAGTCGTTAGTTTATATATTGGGATTTATATGAATAAGATGGAGTTTATACTAAGTGAAGGTTAATGGAGGTGTGATGTGTGTTTCCTTAATTCATTCTCCCTCATCAGGTACACTCACCATGCCTTCACCATACACTCACCAACCACTCATCAGGTACACTCACCATGCCTTCACCATACACTCACCAACCACTCATCATATACTCACCATGCCTTCACCATACACTCACCAACCACTCATCAGGTACACTCACCATGCCTTCACCATACACTCACCAACCACTCATCAGGTACACTCACCATGCCTTCATACACTCACCAACCACTCACCAGACACACTCACAATGCACTTACCGTTGATACTCAGCAGACACTCATCATGCAAAAATACCATGCATGTTCAACAGACACATTTACCTAGAACAGTTCACCCACTTTCACACACATACCATTCACACACACACACACACACACACACCCACATTCACACACGCACCATTCACACACGCACCATTCACACACACACACACACACACACACACACACACACCTCATAAAAAAACCTTACACATCCTCCTTACCTGGCTAGCCACTTTCACCTTCCTTACTGAGAATGAATCACCCACTTCAGGATACCTTTCAGTAGTTCAAGAAATACTGATATACATATATACAATAACAAACTTCAAAATGATTTCTTGTTAACTTATAACCACCCAGACGATAACTTCTTAGGTTTAATCCGACCCTGATATAACATAGCCTTCAGGATCACAAAGACGAGTTTAATGAATACAGTACACCTGAATCTTGAAATGCATCTCACAGCCAAGCCGAACCCTCTCTAGTAATGTTGACACGGCAGCCCTCCCTGTGGTTAAATACATTAAGGTACAACGGATTAATATTTCACACCATAACATTAGCTGTAATTTACATCTCTACGAGGGTCGTGTTAGTATTTACTTCTACTGTGATTTGTGTTATAAATTCATGAATAATTACTGAATCTAATGTGTACAGTTG
Organism: Homarus americanus; assembly: GCF_018991925.1. Taxonomy (NCBI): domain Eukaryota; kingdom Metazoa; phylum Arthropoda; class Malacostraca; order Decapoda; family Nephropidae; genus Homarus; species Homarus americanus. Next base: position 4,492,616 of record NW_024711292.1, on the reverse strand, counting down.
CATCCATTTATAACGGGTACAGTGGGTTGAGTGTTGTGAGAGATGTGGCACCACCGCCCACCATGCAACAGATAGGAGGAGAAAATGACGATCTACTTGGTAATCTATATTAAAACTATAGCCAGGCGGGATATGCGGACATTCACAGATAGAAAAGGGACTGTTTATTTAGCATCCTTGGTCTGGTTACTATATAGCGAAGGTAGTTTTGCCCATTATGCTAGTTTACTGCGATGTGAACAAACAGTGGTGCCACATCTCATAAAACACATCAACCACTGTACCAGTTAAAAATGGAGGCAATTGTAACATTGGTTCTGAGCTTACAACACTACTTGCTGGTACTACAACACTACCTGCTGCTACTACAACACTACCTGCTGCTACTACAACACTACCTGCTGGTACTACAACACTACCTGCTGCTACTACAACACTACCTGCTGCTACTACAACACTACCTGCTGCTACTACAACACTACTTGCTGCAACTACAACACTACTTGCTGGTACTACAACACTACTTGCTGGTACTACAACACTACTTGCTGGTACTACAACACTACTTGCTGGTACTACAACACTACTTGCTGGTACTACAACACTACTTGCTGGTACTACAACACTACTTGCTGCTACTACAACACTACTTGCTGCTACTACAACACTACCTGCTGCTACTACAACACTACTTGCTGCTACTACAACACTACCTGCTGGTACTACAACACTACTTGCTGGTACTACAACACTACTTGCTGGTACTACAACACTACTTGCTGGTACTACAACACTACTTGCTGCTACTACAACACTACCTGCTGCTACTACACTTACTACCTTGCTGCTACAACACTACTTGCTGCTGCTACAACACTACTTGCTGCTACTACAACACTACTTGCTGGTACTGGCTACTGCTGGTACTACAACACTACCTGCTGCTACTACAACACTACTTGCTGCTACTACAACACTACCTGCTGCTACTACAACACTACTTGCTGGTACTACAACACTACCTGCTGCTACTACAACACTACTTGCTGGTACTACAACACTACCTGCTGCTGCTACAACACTACTTGCTGGTACTACAACATCACAGCAGTAATTTAATCACTGAATTATTAAATGCACAAATAACGCTAGATTCCTACAAGATTCGAACACAAACAATTCAGAATTCAAGTGAGGGTATTAACCAGTGTACCATGAATGAGTTTAGAGTCAACACTATACCATAAGACCGCTATAGGCTCTAGTCCCGCAGGGGGCAGTGGTGATGTCTGTGCATTTCACACGTCATGGTGGTAGACTGTGTGAGAATATTTACTCCTGGTGGTTGAGTGGTCTGTCAACATCAGCTAATGTTGACGTCATCACTCATAACAAACGAGATACTTCCTTTAAATAATAATAGGAGAAATAAATCAGTACTGCGTATTGTATCTAATTCTAATTCTCAGTAAATGTTTTCGGTTTTGTGTTGCAGGAAAAGAGCGAAGGTTCATTTAGGTCAAACTAGGTAAACCACATTTCCTACGGGAGAAGGTCGGAGCCCTCAGCTGTCTAAAACTTGTGGTGACCTCAGTGTCAACCTTGTCTCAGCTGTCCAGCCTCTGAGGGACAGGATCAAAGGTCATGTTGGTTTGGTAAGCGTATTTCTCTTCCTACACAAGATTTTTCTCCCAAAGGAATTTCACCAAAAATTCTCCTTGGTGGGGCGAGTAAAACGTGTGTGACGAAGACCACCTGTCATCATTATCATCATCATCATCATGTCACTCACTCTCACTATTACCGTTGCTCACTATCATCTCCGTATGATCCAAGACTCAAGGTGTTAATCAATACTTCCTAATGAAAGGGTAGTAATTTGTTCCCCCAACCTGCTATGCGTTGTTGACAGCATAAAATTTTCAATAGACATCCGCTTATAGTTTGGTAGCGTATTTTTCATATTGATATTTTCTTACATTACATTCATAATATATTGGGCAGCGTGTATGTCGGTCCGTCCAGCCATCTTGTGAAATCGGTAACTTAAATAAACTGAAATAGATATTCTACGAAATTTACTTTTAACCCAACATGATATCGGGTGAGTTCCGTAATCAACATGTTATCTATAAATCGTGGAGTTATGGCCTACATCCTTGGGAGAGTTTTCGCCCGATTCCAAGAGTTCGATAACGCAAGATGAAGTTTGGTGATGTGGATGTAAACCAGCAGGAAAGCTCTTGAGGTGCAGCCCTATAGGTGGCGCCCCCTATTAGCTAAACGTATCTTACAAATTTCATCCACTATGACTTTATATTAACTTGAGTGCAGAGATCCAGTTCATTGACTTTGAGGCGAGAGACTTGCATCCAGGATCATGGTTGCCAAGCTCGTGTATGTTAAATATGTGAATGAATAAGGCTTAAAAACGGTATCTTCCTGACCAAAACAATGAAGGGAGGTATAAGACATACTGTATGTGGAGGTGAAGTGTGAGGTGTGAGGGAGCGAGGCAGAGGGCTAGTGGAGGTGAGGTGTGACGGAGTGAAGCAGAGGGCAAGCGGTGAGGTGAGGCGTGAGGGAGTGAAGCAGAGGGCTAGTGGACGTGAAACGTGAGGGAGTGAGCCAGAGGGCTAGTGGAGGTGAGGCGTGAAGCAGAGGTCAAGCGGAGGTGAGGTGTGAGGGAGTGAAGCAGAGGTCAAGCGGTGGTGAGGGAGTGAGGCAGAAGGCAAGCGAAGGTGAGGTGTGAGGTAGAGGTCAAGGATATGTGAGGTGTGAGGCAGTTGTCAAGCAGAGGTGAGGTGTGACGCAGTGAGGCAGGAGGCAGGACGAGGTGAAGTGAGGTGTATATATTCCCTTGTACAGTACAGGCGGCAAGTAGGCCATACACATAAAACTGACTGTGCTGCGAGACCCCCATCCACTCCTCTCTGGGACACGAGTAAGTACAGTACACCGCGCTCCTTAACACCACCTCCAGTACTCACTGTCTCTGTGTCGCCTTGTGGTCAACTTTACTGTTCTAGGTTGTGTTTACGGGATGAAGAACACTGACATTTTAAAGGTATTTGGAACTGTTAGGTTAGAGACAAAGAAGAGATGAAACGTACAAGGAGGCCAGGAATTCCCGTGTCGTCAGCTGCAAGATATGGGAAGTAAGAGGACAGTGATGTTCTGTGTTTGAGAGCTTATGTTCATGTGAAGACGGACGAGTAATTTAAAGAGAGAGAAACAGAAACAAACACTTAAGAGAAAATATTATCTTTTTGTCAATAGTTGTTTCATAGATTTGTTTTAAGAGAGAATATGAGTTAGTGCCACTAGAGAGCGTGTCATACTGTCCTCACTCAACAAAATCGTCATCATTTGGGTTTAACACTTTGGGCTGTAGAGAGAACTACAGTAGTCTAGGTGCCGACAGTGCAAATCGAATATATTTCACTCATCAATGTTCATTTAACAAACTGAAGCCTCACTTAACAAACTGAAGCCTCATTTAACAAACTGAAGCCTCATTTAACAAACTGAAGCCTCATTTAACAAACTGAAGCCTCACTTAACAAACTGAAGCCTCACTTAACAAACTGAAGCCTCACTTAAACTGAAGCCTCACTTAACAAACTGAAGCCTCATAAATCGCCTGGTCCAGACGAGGTATATGCTAGAATATTAAAAGAATGTAGAGATGAGTTGAGTAATCCATTAGCAGTTTTATTTAATAAGTCATTAGAATCGGGCCTAGTGCCAGAAGCTTGGAAACTTGCAAATGTAGTTCCGATTTTCAAAAAAGGTGATAAATCAATTGCATCAAATTACCGTCCCATTAGTCTCACGTCAATCATGGGCAAGTTGCTAGAGTCAATTATTGCTACGAAAATCAGAAGCCACCTTGAAACATTCAACTTAATTCATTCTTCTCAGCATGGGTTCACCCAGGGACGTTCTTGTCTCACAAATTTGCTTAGCTTTTTCTCAGAAGTATATGAAGCGGTAGATAATGATAAGTCATATGATATAATTTACTTAGATTTCAGTAAAGCATTCGATAGAGTCCCTCATGAGAGATTGATAAGGAAGGTAGAAGCACATGGAATAGGTGGATCATTATTAAAATGGATTAGGTCATGGTTAACTGGTAGGAAACAAAGAGTCAGCATAAATGGATTTAAGTCAGACTGGGGTGCGGTCAAAAGCGGAGTTCCCCAGGGATCTGTATTAGGCCCTCTGCTGTTTGTTATATTCATTAATGATCTTGATTCAGGTATAACTAGTAGGATTAGTAAATTTGCAGATGATACCAAAATGGGGAGAGTGAAAAATTCAGACAGTGACTTTGAACACCTTCAAAGAGATCTAGATACCTTACATGAGTGGTCAGTAGACTGGCAAATGAATTTTAATACTGATAAATGCAAGGTACTACAGATAGGGAAGACGAATACAAACGTTAAGTACAAACTAGGTAACACGGAAATAGAAAACTCAGATTGTGAAAAAGATCTAGGTGTATTTGTTAGCAACGACTTGAAACCTAGAAAACAATGTATTAGCGTTCGCAACAAGGCAAACAGGATTCTTGGGTTTATATCTAGGAGTGTGAGTAACAGAACTGCTGACGTTATCTTGAAACTTTACCTAGCATTAGTGAGGCCACACATGGATTATGCGGTTCAATTCTGGTGTCCTTATTATAGAATGGACATAGATTCTTTGGAGAGAGTACAAAGAAGAATGACAAAAACGATCCATAATATTAGAAACCCATATGAAAGACTGAAAGCTTGAGCTTACATTCATTAGAGGCGTAGAGTTGGGGAGATATGATGAGGGTGTTCAAGTGGGTGATGGGGATTAACAAGGGGTAAAGAATGGAAGATGTTCTGAAGCTCCGTGTAATAACGAAACGCTTTGAACAAATGGCTTTAAATTGGGCAAATTCCGATTCAGAAAGGATATGAGCAAGCACTGGTTTGGTAATAGAGTTGTGGATATGTGGAATAGGCTACCGAGTGCTATAGTAGGATCGGGAACGCTAGGGAGCTTCAAGACGAAGTTGGATAGGCACATGGAAGTGCTGGGATGGGTGTGAAAGGGATCTGCCCTGTATGGGCCAGTCGGCCTCCTGCAGTATCCCACTTTCTTATGTTCTTATGTTCTTAATTGCCATTATGCTGTTGTTAATGAGAGCATATGGGCCCCATGTGGTCAGGGTTTTTGCTCAATGTAAAGTTTGTCAGCTTATACAAAGTGTTAATAACAAACTTACAGTATATCCTTTCCTGCTTATATGGCATTGTCTGCTAGTTGATGAGACACACTTCATAACACAGGTACTTGTCCACCTATCACTATATACAAGGTGTGTCATAAAAATGTATACACACTGCCCTACAAATTTTCATGGAGATCGCGTGAATACTTGTACAGTATTACAACAGCAACATCGTCCACACTTGTTGATGCGTGAGGTCTCCCACAAGTGAGGATAATGTTGCTCCCCTGTATGTTGTCTTACTACTTACCTTCACCAAAGTATTCATGACAGTCCTCGCTAATGCACTCACCTGACGCTGTTTTATTTACATGTTTACGGAAGAGTATTCAGTAGCATCATAAATACTGTTGTGTTACGTGAAGTGCAATATACAATGTTGGAATTTTTCATAAAAAGAACCGTAAAACTAATTCCTATTTTTTCTAACCAGGCCATCAAGCCAACCAACCAACATAATCAAAATTACCGAGTGGTCGTTGGGTAAGAATGAGTTAGTTCATGTCCTGCTCGTGGTACTTTTCCAGCACAGCGTATCTGTCGTGCCTGCCAGGAGCACATCACACACACACACACACGCAGAGGAACAGGACGACTCCTCCGTTACTACTCAATTTTTCATAATCTTCGGCCCAATTTTCCTTTGATACAATAATTCAAAAGGTACTGACCCCTTATTTGCTCTTCAAAAATGGAAACAATTTGCGGATGTCGATTCACTAGATATTTAAAGGTAAGTAATAGTCAGCACGTATATGTAAAGCCTAGCCACCCCCTTCCCCGTCTGCCGTGCCTGCTGATAGAATAACTGTTATTAGTGCATAAATGATTTAAACACGACCAAGAGAGATTTACTGCTGGTGCATTGCATGTAAAGAGGTTATTTTTGATTCGTTTGTATGTCCATGTGTTTAGTGTGATGTGGAATGTATGCCCCCAATACTTACAATTCTGGTACTTGTGTCAGTCGCTGGAGAGAGGTGTATCCATGACATAAAGTTTAACGCGACTTTACTGTGAGCGTGAGGCAAAATATGTCAAATCTCCGTAAACAGGTGACGAAGGATCCAACTAGTGTCCCTTTATTCCTCATACTGGCGTCCTGGTCTACTTTTTGCCACCTGCTCGTGTGTGATGGCCGGCTGACACATCTTGAATCTTTTATACTTGACATAAAACTCATTTGAGTACATTATCAGGTTGAAAAGGACACACACACACACACCGCACCCTCCACACACCCACCCACACACACACACACACACACCCACACAGACACACACACACACACACACCCACACCCACACTGAGCACACACACACACACACACACACACACACCACCCACACACACACACACCCACACACACACACCCACACACACACAGACACACCCACACACACACACACACACACACACACACACACACACACACACACACAACAACTGTGTCACGTTCGGTAGTAGTGAATCATTATTGAAATATAGTTATTTCTGATGGATTTATATTGTTTTAATTTGTTTTTTATCGAAATCTTGAACTATATGACATCAATACAATGGAACTAAGAGCGGCACTCATCATTATTCCTGGTGTCGTGTTGTCTGTGGTAGCATATTCCAGGAGTCTTTATGTTAAAGTACATTAATGGTATAAAACATCTACAACTTCTGACTGTCTTGTAGTAAAGTAGTTATTCTGTGTAGTTGTTTTCTCTTACTGGGATAACTGTTAAACTTAAACCAGAAAAAAGTAATAAGACAATTAACAGTAGACTGAGTTTCCCTTAAACCCTTCACTACGGGCCGCCACTTTCAACATTTTATTTGGTTAACGCCAGACTATTTATTCATCACAGAGGGGATCCCATACACAAGACCATCTCCCCTAAAGGCATTGCCGTATTTCTGAGGACAGTACAGTACAGTTGTCGAAAATAGCCTGACGGGGGAGTTTTTCTGAACAAGTGTCTTAAAAAAATGAAATCCATACTAATCTCGCTGTAACTATATTCTGCATTAATTGATTCCTCAAGGCAAAATGGCCATTATTATTATGAACTTTGTGCGTAACACCAGTGGGACACGCGAAGGAAGCAGGTCTGTGGGTCATCTAACTTTAAACAGACAGAAGCTGACCTTTTGTCTGCTGTGTCTTGTTAGTGGCATGGCTCAGCTGAAAATCCTTGATGTCTTGATATTCATGAGCATTTACCGGCTATTCTTTACTGAACAATACCACCCCGCTGTGGATGGTATACAGCTGCAGACAGGATGACAATAGCCAGTAAACATAGCCTAAAAACGTCGATTACCCGTTAATGAACGTCTTTTGTTCGGCAAAGAGTATCAATGGGTTGAATACTCTCAACTAAGAATAGCATATAACGTCAGTGACTGTGGATGACAGTTGGCGGTCTGCTAAGTGACAGAACGACATAACGCGTTCACTATGACGAACTATTTGATCAATATTTATGCGAGACTGTGACGTGATGAAGGATACAACTAGACACTGCTGCTATGGAGCATACACATGGCTGAAAATAATAACAACAAAATTGTCGAATATTTCTTTTGTGCGATGATTTTCCCGCGCAACTCTCCTGTAACTTGCAAATCACGAAACATCATCGTCAATCATATATATTTACGAGGGATCCTAAAAGGTAGTCAATGGAGGAGGTCACGTCACGTTCTTTCATGAGTAAGATTTAAATTTTCGTATTGGATTCAATTTCATGCCACTGAATATGAATTCGTATATGTAATTAATATTTCGTTTGGAGCAGTAGATTCATTTATATTAAAATCTTGATTAAAGTGACAGTTTCATCAAACCAATAGTGGCAGTGTGACGTTACGTGGGTTAGCAGTTGATTTCTCTCTTTCTACAGTAAATCGATTACGATGGCGTGTTATCCCTTGTTAGAGAAGGTTACTCTACCCTGGTAAAATATCGCTTTCTGATACGGTCACCAATCACAGACTATAACCTCGAATTCCTTATACTCTATTCATCGTACAGCGGATCTTTGAGCGTGCCTCCTGTCTTGAAACTGTACTGACTGTAATATAGTTTTTTCCCTTGTACTTGGTTACAATCATCAGTCTTGGAATCACACGTATTCTACTCTCCAAAAGACAACAAACAATTAAAAACATCGTAAAGATCAAATCACATAAGAAGTTAGAATTAATATCGTCTACTGTAGAGAGGTCCCCAACCTGCAGTTCGCGGAACCGTATTATGGAGCCCGCAAGGGTTTATTAGAAAATTCTAAATATTTGTGATTCCTTGTCAGAGTGAAAATAAAGAAAATATGTAATAACATGTTAAGAATTTAGTGAGAGAGAGAGAGGGTGGGGGAACTGCCGTGTGTCTGACCAAATGGCTAGCAATGCACCCAACAGCCAGCCTTTACATTGAGAAAGTGGTAGCATATACCATATAACTGGTAACAGGTAGACTTGTGTAAAACTACAAATAACTGTATATATGAGGGCGGGTTTTTTCTTGAATGTAGATCTAAAGTTTTGGAGCCTCCACTATATTTACAATGGCAAATGTGGCCCAGAGCCGATGAAAGGTGAGTTCATGAAAAGTTTTAGTCTTTTATCAGCTACATTTACGTCTTCCCTAGAGTTACAGCGCTCTATCTGGACCTCAGACCTATGGCTTCAACTCTATACCAGTCCAGGACCTCGGCTGATAACGTCAAGATTCGTATATATTTTATTGCTCTCTAAGAAACGGTTGACTGAAGTAATTTGTTAGTTCTTTCATAAGCTTACTTCCCGTTCGTATGAAATTAAAGGTGTTCTCATACTGTGCTTTTATTATTCATCATAGTAAAAGTGAACTCCATTAGACTGATAATCCGCCAAAGGCAATGTGGATAAATCACTACTGAGACCTCAATACAGAAGCCAAGGTCATCGACAACATATACGACTCCCTATACTTCCCAACCGTAGTCAGATACTCACAGCTAAGAGGACTTGGGGGAGGGGGGGGGGGTCATACGAGTAAGACATCGACTCTTAAAGCAGGAGACAAGTACAATATCCACACGACCACCGCTCACTGTTTATTTATTTATTTTCGGGGTTATAGCAGACAGACACATTACCATAATCCCTGATATTCAAGTTGGGGGTTTGATGGCAGTGCTCTGTGGTTCATTACTGCCAAATTCAGATATAGTTCGGCAATAAATTTCTTGAAGGGTTCATAATTATGAGGGGTTCAAGATTGGTACGATACTATTTGTAGTACCTCTGCGTGTGTGTTTTCGCGTGCGTGCGTGCGTGCGTGCATGCGGTCCTGAAAATTCCTGTCGTGTCAACGTTGAACCTCTGAGCTAAAAAAAATAATAATCTTCCCAACCCTTGAATTTTTGTATTTACGTCAATTTTAACTCTTATGCAAACACAGGTTCCAAAAATAACATCGTACCAACTTTGAGCTTCTGATGTGACTCCTTAATATTATGAATCGACTGTAACAAATTTTCACTATTGTACTATACCATAATACAGTAAACCCTCGTGTTGAAGTCTTGGTCTGGACACTTTTATTATGTATTTATTACTACCGTGTAAATTTTAGAGAGAAAGGGAACTGTAAATTATACTTAAAATTTTATAATACTCGTACGTATCTTTTTGTGAAAGTTCCTGTGTGTTGCAGGTGAGGGAGGATGAGGGTGAGGATCGTGTGGGTGGTGGTGGTGTGTGTGTGTCAGGCGTCCTCCTCCCCTCTGCTCGGCCCTGCAGGTCAGTCAACCAACAGTCACCCCTGTAACACTTCTTACCTTAGTTAAGTAAACTCAACTCAACCTCTAACGTATATTGAATTCAGTCATAGAAAATTCTTCCTATTTTCATTTTCTATCAATTATTTTAAATATTTACGTGGTGTACAATAAGGTTTTGGTCTTTTTCATGTATATTTGCATGTTGAAGAAACAATAATAAAACTATTGTTCTCAGTGTTTGTTGGTGATGTGAGGACACAGTCTTGTTTATGAGTGTCAAGGTGATAAAAAATTGCGTTTTACTGGATATAACGATTGTCTTTCTATTTTAATTCCATTCCATTGTTTGAAAAATACATTTGCCTTTACTGACCTCAACATATTAAAAGTCCACAAAATGTGAAACAAAAAAAAATCCAAAAGTTAGTCAAACATCATGAAACCGTCTTTAAGCAAACCCAGGATTTTTATAGTGAAATCTACAATATTTCTCTGCTCTGTACTGGATATATTTGTGTAAACAGACGGGTGCAAATGACATATTTTCTGAACCTGAATTTGGTGTCATATAACTTGATAACCACAGTAGTTAGCGACGTGACAACATTAGACCAAATTCCGTAGTGTCTCACGTGAGTCCAATATAGATCCATCACCCATAAAAACGCTCTCTTCTTTACAGGAAGCGACCTGCTAAGCAACACGGCCTGTCCTCGCTAGATACAATATTCCTTTTGTTATTCCCTCGCGACACGCACATACCTAACTCCTCTTCTCGATACTAAAGCGTCACTGTAAATACTATTGATATCGATGAGAGCGTAATCACGAGGACAGTCCATCTACCCTAAGGTGGGAAAGTCACCTCCCCTCCACGCTTGGCCAAGGAGAATCAAGATCGAACAGACATGATGGTGTTTAGTGAGTCCAGCCCACCGAGGGAGGAGCACTGGTCTGTGATAAAAGATCTGAACTAATGTTTAACTGGTTGAGATGCCAAAAATTACAGTCACCTGATAAACACAATCCTCCTTTTTTTTTTATTGTATAGGGAGATAATTACTGATGATGGCAGCTTGACAATCTCTCCTCCACCCTTTAAGAAGTCTTGGATGTGCCCGAGCTTACTGTAATAACTACAGGTGTTCACAAAGTCTCTCCCTGATGCGAAATATATTTATGTTCAAATAAAACTTTAAAAAACGACAACCACATGGCAACCCTCAACACGCCGATTAATAACCTGGGGTCAAAATGTTTAACTTGGGAAATAGTTTGTCACAAAGACATGAAATAATTTAAACGTTTTGCCATCCTGTAAAATTTGTTGGTGAGTGTGTTTTTCTGTTATTTTATATGTACTTCAGTTGCTGAACACATTAATTTCCTATTCGAAGAGATTTTGATTCCTTGAAAACCCGATTACATTTTTTTTACTTGGGTGTAACGAAAGGAACCATTATAATCATTTATGCAGCATTCCTTATTAGAGTACAGTACTTATGCCTTTCTGAAATATTGCTGGAGTAGAATTGTCAAAATCATCGATCAAACCCGATGTTCAAGTTTAATCCTGACAGTGAGGCCAGCTACATGTCAGCAACACTTTACCCTTTGGTCATAATCAACAACAACTAGTTAATAACATTATTGAATGTCTTTAATGGTTGTCTGTTTTATACGGTAGGTCGCGAGCTCGCCTGGCCGATTTAGTTTTGGGTCGCTACGAAAAATGTTTAGGGACTTGGTGGTACGAAGGCTCCCAAAATATCCCGCGAATACGTTCAGGGATATTATAACCGATGTAAACAGTTATTGGTATTGTATTTTTCAAACCTTGACAGTGTTGTTTAAAAAGAACAATTCCGAGGAGTCCGGGAGGGAGCTGGTGGAGGCGACGAGTAGTGGTGTCAATGCTGTTTTGCGAGGCTCCTCCCACCGCCATTGCTGTGTCGCCTTCCTCACTGACGGCCACAAAATCCCCGCTGCTCCTTACAAGGTCACTAATCATCTCCTTTATGCATCTTTTTTTCACATTACATTCTTAAGTATTATTCATCATGATGTCTTTCCAGTGATGGATTTCAGGTGGTTGTTTGTGTGTGGGGGGCCCCAGTGGTAAAATGGTTAGTCCACTAGTCTTACAAGTGTTTGGTTCTGGATTCGAATCCAAGTCCAGATAAAACTTGGACAGATTGGTCTATTTTCATCATGGTACCGTCCCAACAGCACATAGTGGCTGTGAGGTCAATCAGTTGGCGGATCGTGTGGTGACGTTCCTCTTGTTACCCTTGATTAACCCTTTTATTAAGGAGCTGTTAATTAAGGGGTGAACTCAGCAGCCAGCCAGACACTATTCTCAATATTATAGTTTAATAACAAGTTTAGTATTTGAGGAAAACTACAAATTAAAAGTGAAGACAATATGGTTATTTGTGGTAACCATTAATATGAAGAAAGAGGATATGCAAGTCTTGTGACACCTCACACACACACAGCTGTAGGGTGTCTCAGGAACAGATACATTCTAACTTAGAATTTCTAAGTAATAAAAATTTGAAGCGATTATGTGCCAAATTAAGTGTCTTGAAATAAAAGACGTTTAATGTGTTTGTACTAAAAGATGGACTTAAATATAAAAGCAGAATTGGAAATGCATGTCAGACACATCATTGATAATGTCTATTAGATTATGGTATTGACTGGGATGTACTATACTGTACTCAATCACATTTTGTTTGATATAATAAGAAATAAAAAAAAATATCAACTATAAATCTTTCATATTGTTGGTCAACATATTTCACATAAATCTTTCTTATCTGGTCATATTTTTATTGGTGACAAGTTGAACACTAACTCATGATGACACAGGTGGTGGCGCCGGCAGGTGTCGGGGTGTTCGAGGTAGTGGTCGACGCTCACATCACCAACGCTACACACACTCAGTTCTCCCAGGTGGTGGCCCACATGCGTCAAGTAAGTCCCAGCATTTTGCCCTTTAGTTAGTTATTGAGCGTAAGATTGCAGGCAAGTTATAAGAGAACTTTTATTGTAAGTCTCATGGTGTTTCCTCGGGGTGTTTATATTAGACATGTGTGTTTATACGTGAATATTAATACTCTTACTCACTTCTTGAGAAGAAAATAAGACGTGTGAATTTTGGTTAAGAATTTATTTGTTCTTATAAGATATAAATCACGAACATTTAATGATGCTGATAGTCCAGGTGTTTCACGGTGTTGAGTGATGTGTCCAGATGATATAATGTAGCGATCCAATACAGTACCAGTACAGTACGGTGAACTACTGTATCTTGTTTTCCTATTAAAAACCAATTAGTCTTTCATTTATCAGGGGCGGTTCCAGGGGGGTCCTGGGGGTCCAGACCCCACTTTTCATCAGAAAATTCCAATAATTTTTCTTTAAAGCACTGTAATATTGCACTCAGACATTTTTGTATAGCAAAAAGTAATTACTATTGCACATGCTTCAAAATGTCCATGATATTGGTCATATTAAAAAAACAAAATCTGGAGGCTTACACCCCCCCCTCTTATCCCCAGCTGAGTGAGCTCGCTGTACTCGCCACGCTCCCCCACTCTCACCTTCTTGGACCCCCTTTTGATGACATTTCTGGATCCGCCCCTGTCTATAGCCCTGGATAATGAATAAGTTACTGTTTTGAGAAATCGGTAAAAAAATTATATAAATTTGCCAAGAAGGTTCATGTAGGTTGTAAAGTATGTTTCTTTAAATATTTATAATTTTTATAAATGTAATTTTTATTAAGATTATCCGGAGACACATAAATGAAAACTCTGATACGTAATTAAACTGTCCTTTGCTATGTATTTAAATAAAATATTGCTCTGACTTTCTAATACTAATCTGTGTTTAATACTGTACATTGAAGTGAACAGTGTTTTATAGTGTTGCTTTTGTATTTGTTATGTATTTCGTGTCATGATCTAGGTCCACCGAAGGAATATTTAGCATTATGTTTCAGTGACGTCCTCACTTCTCTCCCTCTACTATCTTGGTAAATTATTTAATTTTTATATGTGTTTTAATGCTGAAGTAGACATAAAGGGAAGTTACTTAAGGTCTTAAGGCACCAGAGAAAATATTTTAATGACTATCACGTGGGTCCACAGAGGTTTTGTTTAAGGAAAGTGTGTTTATATCGAACGGGCAGGTTCGTGTACTGTCGCGGTGCATGACGGTAGTGGTGGTGAGTAACCGTGCCGCCTTCCTTACTGCATTTGCCGAATGGTCATTGAAGAGTCGGCTGTTAGTGTGGGCAACAAGGCTGCTGGCTGTGACCCAACTGGCCCTGCCAGAGCTGCAACACCTAGTAACCAGCCACTGGACCTTCACCATGATGAATACCATGTTCCTTAACCTGGAACAAGTTACCCCTACAAGGTACAGTATAGTGCCTCTTATGACACCTTAATGATTATTAACATAAAACAACGTTCCAAGAAGTCAGTCAGTTAGAACACCGAGATAAGAGAGCCGTGGCTCTGAGGTGAACAAGGAGATTTCGGGCAAGGTATAGTTAAGAAGTGGGAAGTACAGAAGAAGAATGATAGCAGGTGGGCTTTCCACCTTACGGAGGCTGGTTTGTGGCTTAACCAATGACAGACGTCCCTCAGTCCACCAGGGGCAAGGGAGGTTAGATAAGCTAAGCTAAGCTAAGCTGGTTTAAAGTGCGATCCAAGGGAATGTGCTGTTTTATGGTTTGTTGGAGGGTCCCTTCAGGTCCGTGTGTTGCTAAAGGGATGTTCCTCATCTTTTGTGATTGGGGGGTCCCACCAGGTCCTTGTGTGAACTGGCAGGATAGTTCCCTTCTTTTCGGTTATATGAGTGGTGGTATTCTCGCGTATAATGGTGCCGGGCTGATTGTGTTAATGTTGATGCTTCTTGGCCACCAGCTGTGTGATATATTGTTGTTTGCCTGTACTAATTCCTGTAAAATAGGGTCTTGTGTTCGGTGTAGTTTGTCCCATACCGCCTTTGCTTGTTTTTTGTTCTTTTGTTAATTGTGTCTATGTTATGTTCAATGTGTATGTCTCGTATTTTATGTCTGTATGGCGGCCTGTGTTTTGCTGTTCTTCTTGCTGTATTTTGGACTACTTGCAGCTTTTTTTTTTTTTTTTTTAGTTATTGTGTTAAGTGGAATTGGTGGGTATTCAAGGTGTTGTCTGACGAGTGATTCGTACAGATGTAGCTGTGTTTTGGTGTTTAAGAGTAATTTAAGATTATTAACATTATCAGCGAAACTATACAGACTACAGTACACAAGTCTTTGTGTTTATAGTCAATTTTGCTCTCAATCGAACTTATTGGCTTAATAATTAATATTGATTAATATAAAAAAAAAACAATAAATTAGAATTAAAGAAATCTTACATTGAAAATCACGATATTTTCCTCCTAACCTAGAATTTTGTGACACGTTGACAGACTGGGGATGTTCGTATACCTTCCGTACAGCCCGAGGAAGGCGCAGGTGGCGCGGGTGGCCAGGTGGACCCAAGCTACTGGACTTACACTCATCTCACACCAGCAGCTGTTCCCAGAGAAATTCTCTAAGTAATGTTCCCCTTTTAGTGTATGTCAGTGTTGCCAGCTGATCATTTGGTAGTATTTTGAACAATACAGATGCGAACATTTCACTGAATAATAAAAACAAATACCTTGCCTTGTGCCACGGAGATACTATCATAGATAACTGAAAGTTTAATACCAATAAACAAATAAGCCTCATCCAAACAAGTACTGTACCTTCCAGGCGTTGACTTTATTTGTGAAGAGACGCACCTGGGCACAGAGGAGTCTTTTACACCATTTACTCATCAAATTATCCCAACCTAATGACTGTCTTCCCGAGCCTGACTTAACAAGGACGCACTTCTTCACTCGCCCTTATATTAAATAACATGGTTTCGGAATACAAGCAGAGGTCTCTTTACTCTTGTCAGTCTTTCAAGAAATATTTCCGAGCTGATAACTAATCTTTTATGAGTGTATTTTGGGAGTTACAGTGGTAAGTGTCATATTACTTAATCTCCCCCCATCTCCCTTTCTCTTGGTTGGGTCAAATTCTCTGGACTCTTTTGATAACTCACCTATAAGAATGAGATGACACTTGAGTAATCCCATTGTGGATGTGAAGGTATAGAGACAAGGCCTGGACCCACCCTGTTAAACTATCAGGTGATGTAAGCTTGAGGGCGAACATTTATATGATCCGAAGTAATGAAACTCACACGTCACGTGGGTGAGTTTCATTACTTCTAGGTATTATATTTGATTTATGTAGTTGTGAAATCAGACTTATATTTACTTATGGTGTCACATTGCTTGTGGTCGCAACAATTTTAGTATTTTCTTCCAAATTTTCAGCTTTTTTGGTGAGCAGGTAAACGTGACCGCCCTGCCATTCTCACCCTACTGGATTCAGGATGAGGGCAGTGGTCTCACCCAGTACTACGGCACTGACTACCTCATGCTGCGGGCCATAGCTGCGAGCCTCAACTTTACCATCCATGTTCTTCCTGCCGCTAACTGGGATGAGGTGAGGTATAAGGTTGTCATCATCCACTATTGATAGTTGAAGAGATCCATTGTCTAGGTCCACCAATAAAGCCCTTGACACACCCCTGAAATTCGTGATTGTGGTATGTTTGCCGCTGTCCCAAACATATATGGCGGCAGAGTTCTTGAACTTGGCGGAGCTACTTTTGTCGTCCAGAATAAGTGCCCCAGGCATGATCATGATCAGTTACAAATCTCCCCTTGTGTTTGATACCAGCTCTTGGACCAGGCTGTGCAGAGTATGTGAAGCATTAATTGTCCCGGGCAAGTGAGTTTTAAATTTACTTGCCCGGAGATCTTTTTTTTTACTTACCTTGGCAAATTTGGGGAAGGAATTTGCTTGCCCCCCATTTTTTTTTTTTGAGAAAAGTTAAATAAACGTTATAAAAATTTCAAATTTATTATGTGCATCAACTCACAGATTATTTGTGTTCGTCTAAATGGTGTCAGTGGCGGTAACCCTGGTCATGTTAGGTCAAAATTCGTCACCTCACGTCTACAGCTTCTCGACTTGGTGTTTCCTTGACATGGCGCGAGTATAGGAGTGGAGGGGAGGAAGGCCTTGGTCATGTGTGGGGCGAGTGTAAGAGGGAGAGGGTCTTAGTGATGTATGGGGCGAATGTAAGAGGGAGGGGGTCTTGGTGATGTGTGGGGCGAGTGTAAGAGGGAGGGGGGTCTTGGTGATGTGTGGGATGAGTGTAAGAGGGTCTTGGTGATGTGGGGCAGGTATGAAGGAGGATCTTGGTCATGTGTGGGGCGAGTGTAGAGGGAAGGATCTTGGTGATGTGTGGGGCGTGTGTAAGAGGAGGGGTCTTAGTGATGTATGGGGCGAGTGTAGGGAGGAGTCTTGGTGATGTGTGGGGCGGTGTAAGAGGGACAGGGTCTTGGTGATGTGGGGGCGAGTGTAAGAGGGTCTTGGTGATGTGTGGGGCAGTGTAGAGGAGGGTCTTGGTGATGTGTGGGGCAGTGTAAGAGGGAGGGTCTTAGTGATGTATGGGGCGAGTGTAGAGGGAGGGAGTCTTGGTGATGTGTGGGGCGAGTGTAAGGGGTCTTGGTGATGTGGGGCAGTGTGGGGAGTCTTGGTGATGTGTGGGGCGAGTGTAGAGGGAGAGGTCTTGGTGATGTGTGGGGCGAGTGTAGAGGGAGGGAGTCTTTGTGATGTGGGCGAGTGTAGAAGGAGGTCTTGGTGATGTGTGGGGCAGGTAAGAGGGACAGGGTCTTGGTGATGTGTGGGGCGAGTGTAGAGGGAGGGGTCTTGGGTGATGTGTGGGGCAGAGTGTAGAGGAGTGTAAGAGGAGTCTTGGTGATGTGTGGGGCGGAGTGTAGAGGGAGGGGGTCTTAGTGATGTGGGGGGAGTGTAGAGGGAGGGAGTCTTTGTGATGTGTGGGGCGAGTGTAAGGAGAGGGTCTTGGTGATGTGTGGGGCGAGTGTAAGAGGGAGGGGGGTCTTGGTGATGTGTGGGGCGAGTGTAAGAGGGAGGGGAGTCTTGGTGATGTGTGGGGCGAGTGTAAGAGGAACGAGGGGGGTGAAGGGTCGTTTGTCATTGCATATATACATGCAAACATATACAGTACAGTCCACTGTACAGTACACTGGGAGTACACTGAGGCTATCTGAGTAAATTAATGGTCACACACTGAGACCAGGAGTCTAGGGGATACCGAGAGAAACATTTTATCTCCCTTATTACGGGTGTATGTTGAGTTGGGTGGAGCATGGTTCATGGGTATTGGTGGACCCAGTAACATCTCAATAATAGTGATAATATTTTTGTGTGTAGTTAATACCATTTTTTGAGTTACTAATATCTCGACGTGTGTAGTTTAACATTTCTTAAATAATTTTGATCGTATTGTTTTTTAAATGTTGTGTCACTAATTGAAACCAGAGTGATACTGTGATTTAGTTCCTTTAATGCATCTAATTTTTCTTTATAATTCCGATCTCAGGTATAACCTTTGTTCGCCAGAGTAGTGGTTAAGTTAGGTTAGGAAGTGTGCATCTGTTGGGGTAACATAATTCTATTGAGTGCCCTTTAGGCCTATTCAGGGTGGAATTAATAATTTCTTATTTTTATGCCATTTCTGCAGTGGTGGACATTATTTTGTGAAAACCCTTAAGGCCTGTTTCATGTGTGCAAGCAACATTTCTTAATACTTCAAATTTATTGTTGTCTAATGAGGCATTGTCTGAGTTTCTAATAATTTCAATATCATGTATAACCTTTATTCCCCAGAGTAGTGTTTTAAGTTCAGGTTAGGAGGTGCGCATATTGGTGTACCATTATTTGATTGTGTTTGTAGTGTTGGAGGGAATATAAGTGTCTAAATTTTACAGTGTCTCATTTCATCCCAGTCACAGACGCTATCCTTCCACGGGTCACGGACAATTCATTTTGTTTAGTAAATTTAAGTGTTCTTGTGCTATTTCGGGATTTTTCTCAAAGGGGCGCTACCACTGCAATTTCATCTAATAATCTTTAATAAACCCCAAGTCAAGTGAGAAATTAAAGTCCAGTAAATTCCGACCGGTTACATATATATATATATATATATATATATATATATATATATATATATATATATATATATATATATATATATATATATATATATATATATATATATATACATACATATACATACAGAGGTCAATACAGGTACACACAAGTTAAGAGAATCCTTTATCAATAAAAAATAAACTTTTCAGAACAAGGCATTTTTGTATTTAATTTGCATATTCACATTAATGTTTAAATTCATGCTGAAATAACCTTAGAAAATTCCCAAGATACTATTCTTTTTCTTTGTAATGGAAATTTATGTCATGTATTTTTCTATGCCTATTAATTTTATTGTTTATATACATTATACCTGTGTTGATAAGGAATTTATGAATGGCTATAATTTTTGGCTTTAATTCTGACGTAATTCAAATCCACCGCTACTTGTTGACTGATCTCTTCTCAGTGTCACCTGCCATAAACCTGCTATGACAACTTTTAACTATATCTTGCTGCACCACTCGTTGCCACGGTGTCGTTCTCCAGAAACTAATCGTTGTCATTCATGGCAACTTCAACAGGAACCATGGTAATGAGGAACTTAATATTTGAAGTCTCTCTAGCAATACTGGTGCCTATGGTAACTTGATCATGGTATGTCGTTACTATTCATTACAGATACATTAACACGACTCATTGTCAAAGAACTGTTGTTTCCACCCCATAACATAAACTGCCATTTACAACTTAAATATATGACCCATATATTCATGCCCCTTTAGATTTATATAGTCATTTATACTGCCACGAGTTTAGTATACTTTACAGGGGTTGGGATGTCAAACAACACACGTACTAAAAGAATTAAAAAGGATCCGGTAATGTCAGTATTGTGATGTGGGGGTGAGGGGGTAGGGCGAGTTGGGAGGATACCAGGGACTGCTGCCACCAGGACAACATCACTGCGGCCTCCTCTTGAACACTTTACACTGACCTGCTTCTGATGCTTAAAGTGAATGTGTTTGAAGTGATCATAATGATAAAGATTAACATTGTTTTGTTACTCAGAGGTGTCTGACTGTCCGTTATCTGGTGTTTATGGTCTCTGTTTATGTGTTTGACATGGGTTCAAGTCCTGTGCCCACGTTTGTCCGGGCACTGCTAGTCTGCACAGCCTGTCTTGGTCAATTGTTAAGATGCAATGTCTATAAGTGTGACCCTTCTTTTTCATCAAGCTACTGCACTGTATATTACTGTACTCCTCGCTGACACGTGTTCCCTCAACAGGTGACTAAAAAAGTAGAGGAGCGAGAGTCGTTCATGGCCACGGTTATCTACGCAATGCTGCCTGGTCGTTTGGAACAGTACGACTTCTCTTACCCTTATGAGTATGCCTCCCCAACTTTCTGCATGCTTAAGCCAGTGCTCAAGCCTCAGTTCCTCAGCCTCTACTACCCATTGGCTGACGAGGTGTGGGCGTCCATCCTAGCCGTGCTGGTGTTGGTGCCTGCGACTATCATCATGGTACCTCACCTCAGACCACTTCACCCTTCTTCACATTTAAATGATTTCATCTCTCAATCACAACTGCAACTCTCCTTCCTTGTCTTCACTAATGCTTAGCAAGTACTACACGTTTAAAATTTTATTTCAACCCATTTCCGTGAAAACAAAATAAATAAGCCATAATGATATTAGGAGAATCTATGCTGAATGAATATTGTCATCAGTGAAGTAACACAGTACTGGTAGTGTATACTGAGGAAGAGCATCTGCATGTCACCCGACGGGAAATTTAATTAATAATATGTGGCTCAGGTTGTGATGGAATCCTTCAAGTTGTGTTAGAATTAATGATTTTGTCTCCTTCATCCTGTCATTAAGATACCTTATAGCTGGGAAAAAGACAATTAGATCGAATGATAAGTGAAGTGTACTGTATGTTTATAGTTACATGAATATAAAAGGTGGAATAATTATGCATATTTTCATGAGGTACCATGACCAAGTATCCTATTACAGTATAAGTAAAGGGTCCCCAGACCATACATGGTGAGAGGCCACACTCATCCCCTGACACTTAATCAGGCTCTGACTGTTCTCTGTATGACCTTCTTTAATTACTCCATCTATCGCGTAGGCCTACCACCAATTCTTCGCCTATACTGGAATATTAAATTACTAGAGTGTGTCAAGTCAGCGTGCTGAATGGCACCAGGTTTTCAGAAAGTTTGAAGGAGAATTTAATGTACAAGTTTGATACAAATACATTAGATTTTAAGATTGCAATACTGATGTCATAACTTTATTCATATTGCAGTTATTAAATTTGTCTCCCTGATTCTTGTTGTGTATTATGATACAGATGAACATAATGAGTATTAGGGAGGTGCAGGATGACAGGATGGACACCCAACTGGTGGTGCAGGAGGTGGTGAGAACACTGTTGGGGCAGGATATGTCTAGGCGACTCACCAGGAGGTCGTGGGCGCGGGTAATTATTGGGTCATGGCTGGTGTTCGCCTTCATTATTGGGGTAGCCTACCGCGGCAACCTTACTGCCTCTCTCACCATACCCAAATATCCCGCCAGACCTGAGACACTTGAGCAGCTCGTCAGTGTCGTCAAGAAGTAAGTCCCTATTTCTGTGGAGGGGGACGAGTTCTTTGGTGAGTATGGATTAAAATGTGAAAAGTAGGTCCCATATTGCTCATGTTCTTATGGTGACCAGACTGCCTGAAGTTCTATCAATATATTCAAACTGAACAATACCACTAAAGTTATGTTCATGGGACCGCTACCCTGGCATAAAAGTGGATAATCACCTCAGTGGCATCAAGCAGGCTTCCTGAGATTCCACTTCTCATATTCAGGAAGATACTTATTTAATAATGTTCTTTATATGGGCTCTGATTCACTCTAGTCCTTGGTTCACTTTACTAAGCTTCTATTGTCAGAACTAACCCAGTGAACCTGGGCATCATTCTTCCTTGCAGAAGTACGTATTTCCAAAACTATTCATGAAGAAAGACAAAGAGTTTGTCTGTTAAGAATTTATAATAATTACTCACTAATTTATCATGATTCGATCACATCTTTTCTTGACTTAATGTCACTCCCTATCCAATTAGTTAATAGGATTATAGCTAAGGATTAAAAAAAATTATTACAATCTAGAAGGAGAGAAAATTTCTGATTCTTATTACTTGATGCTTCAAACTTTTTTTTATGAATACCTGTAGCAAATTAAATGAAAATGTCCTTCAGTGTCAATTCCAGACCCAAAGGACAATATTTAATAACTTTATTATCTCTCGGTATTCTCTCACACAGGGTAACAATGCCACCTTATGGAGCACAGTTCCGAGATTTCTACAGCAGGTCTGATTCTACAGTGTTCAAGGCCCTGGCCCAGAGAATGGACCTAGTTCCATCTGTGTTGGATGGCCTACAGCAAGTCAGTGACAAGTGAGTCAGTCATCACCACAAATTAAACATTCTGAACTTCCCTCTTGAGCGGTGAAAAATAAGTCACTGGTGGGTGGGAGGAAGGAGCTTCACATCTCTAGACACATCTCTGAGAGGTAGTGTACAACTATATTTGTATGTTCGTGGTACCAGATACTGTGATTATTGAGGACGTGAACATTGAGAGAGCTGGGACAATACTGTATTGTATTACAGAAGCACAAACAAAATTGTCCTCCCTCCCTGGGTCTCCCAAACTGAAGCAGTATTGATCCCTAAATGAGATAAAACAGCACACCCGTGTGAGACGACAATCAGGGTAACTCAGTTTGGAGACTCAATCCTGTGACTCACCATTTGGGGCAAACTTTTGTTCACAACTGGTCATCACATTGCATCATCCAAGTGATATTTGCAATAATTAACCCATTACGACTTGAAAATAGATAATTTTATTCTAAGTCATGCAGTGTAGTGTTTTATAATTCCAGGGGGTTCTGATTAACTGTCAGGTGAATAACGCAAAGATATTCAAACCCAAATGGACAAGACACGTAAGCCACAACAACATTTCCTTAAACCCTATTCTGTGTTCTTTAATGTTTCCACCCTCATCATATTAATTTCTGTCATTGTCAGGATACTGACTAATTCCTCCTTGTCAGCACATTACACTTGTCTCTGGTCATTACCTCATACAGTACTTATAAAACTGACTCTAGCACTTTTTTGCAGACAAGCACATATCCAAGTGCGCCGGTACCTGGAGTTAGTGATTGCTGAGCGGTTCACACAGGCAGGTGGCACCTCCCGACTCTACCTGGGCCGGGAGAACGTGTTCTCTGGGATGTCAGCCTGGCCGTTGCCCCATGATGCTCCATACAAACCACAACTAGACTTCAGCATTAGGGCCATCATTGAGGTAAGTGTGGCACCCACCCTTTACTTTAGGTGTGTACTGTATGATATTGAGACACTTAAACTCTGAATAGGAATTTGTGTAAAGTTTCAGTATATAAGATGGGGTACCACTCAAGGAATATAGATACAGGGTATTCGTTGGTCAAAGTAGACACATTAAATGTACACACACACACACACACACACACACACACACACACACACACACACACATACATAAGACATCTTCAGAGGCAACTGAAGATGGCTTGAATAAAGACAAAAGCTAAGGTGCTCCATTGTTTCCCCTTTTCCTGTGTGATTTTATCAAGATTTATCTTATCCACGTTTCCATTGTGGATCTACATGACGCATACTGTACATAAATATGTGTGTGAAAGTGGGTCCCATAGGCAGTGCGGATACAGCACACTGTATACTAAGCTTTCGGTACACAAAGAGGCAGCATGGACAGTACTGCTCTCAATCACCTTCACATCCCTAAGTTGTAAACTTAAGTACTCATTTACATGTGGATGAACTGGGTGCGCCCAGGAATCGAACCACCGACCCCTGGAACAAGTGAGCGCTGCATTCACTTGACTGCTATGCTCATAAATATAAATGGCTCTTGTTTAATCTAAAACTCCAATCCATTATAACTAAATCATTGAAAGTACAAGTATAAGATTATAGCCACCATAGCTAGCAGGAGTACAGGTAGGTCAAGTGACTGACTACATTTTACTCAAAGTATAAACAC
>NW_024711292.1:4380361-4468241 GCF_018991925.1 Homarus americanus | reverse complement strand
AAAGTCGATACTTTTCCCGAAAAGTAGAAAATCTATTCACTTTTCGAAAAGATAACCAACTTTCCCGGAGCAGAGATATTTCCCATTTTTAGATACAAATTTCATTTCTATGATAATCTACGTCGCAAAATTACGTAATATTTCCCCAAATTCGAAAATCTACTTCCCCGAAAGTTCATCATCTACTTTCCTGAAAGAACCTATCTACTTTTCGGAAAGTAGATAACCAACTTTCCGGAAAGTAGATATTTCATTTTTATGATACAAATTTCCGTTTTATGATAATCTACTGTATTAGGATTGTACTGAAAAATCATTCCCGAAAAGTCGATAATCTACTTTCCGAGAAGTAAAATCTATATTCTATTTTATGACACAAATTGTTTTCTATGATAATCTACTATTAGTTAATATTTCCGTAAATTGAAAATCTATTTTAAGTCGATAATTACTTCGAGAAGTAGAAAATTCTATCTATTTTTCGAGAAAGTAGATAACCAACTTTCGGAAGTAGATATTTTCCATTTTTATGACACAAATTTCCTGTTTCTATGATAATCTACTTCGCAAAAATTCGGTAATATTTCCAAAAATTCGAAAATCTACTTCCCCGAAAAGTCGATAATCTACTTCTGAGAAGTAGAAAATTCACCATTATATAGAAACCAACTTTCCGGAAAGTAGATATTCATCTATGATACAAATTTCCTGTTTTCTATGATAATCTACTTCGCAAAATTAGGTAAATATCTAAAATTCGAAAATCTACTTCCCGAAAAGTCGATAATCTACTTCCAAAAAGTAGAAAATCTATCTACTTTCGAAAGAATAACCAACTTTCCCGGAAAGTAGATATTTCCCATTTTTTATGATACAAATTTCCTTTCTATGATTATCTACTTCGCAAAATTAGGTAATATTTCTCCTGAAAAATCTACTTCGAAAAGTCGATAATACTTCCGAAAAGTAGAAAATCTATCTACTTTTCGGAGTAGATAACCAACTTTCCCGGAAAGTAGATATTCCCATTTTTATGATACACATTTCCGTTTTCTATGATAATCTACTTCGCAAAATTACGCAATATTTCAAATTCGAAAATCTACTTCCCAGAAAAGTCCATAATCTACTTTCCCGAAAGTAGAAAAGTCATCTACTTTTCGGGAAAGTAGATAAACCAACTTTCCGGAAAGTAGATATTTCCCATTTTTATGATACAAATTTCCGTTTTCTATGATAATCTACTTCGCAAAATTAAGTAATATTTCCCAAAATCTGAAAAATCTACTTCCGAAAAGTCGATAATCTACTTTCCGAGAAGTAGAAAATTGTTCATTTTTCGAAAGTAGATAACCAACTTTCCCTGTAAGTAGATATTTCCCATTTATGACACAAATTTCCCGTTTATGATAATCTACTTAAAATTGTAATATTTCAGTACTCGAAAATCTACTTCCCGAAAAGTCGATAATCTACTTCCTGAGAAGTAGAAAATCATGTCTACTTTTTCGGGAAAGTAGATAACCAACTTTCCCGGAAAGTAGATATTTCCTATTTTTTGATGATACAAATTTCCTGTTTTCTATGATAATCTACTTCGCAAAATTAGGTAATATTTCCTTAAAATTCGAAAAATCTACTTCTCGAAAGTCGATAATCTACTTTATAGGTCTATTGACTGGGGAAAGTAGATAACCAACTTTCCCGGAAAGTAGATATTTCCCATTTTTTATGATACAATTTCCTGTTTTACGATAATCTACTCTGCAAAATTAGGTAATATTTCCAAAATTCGAAAATCTACTTCCCGAAAAGTCGATAATCTACTTTCCCAAAGTAAAAAGTCTACTTTTCAAGTAGAACCAACATTCCTGAAAGTAGATATTTCATTTTTAGGATACAAATTTCGTTTTCAGATAATCTACTTCGCAAAATTAAGTAATATTTCTGTACTTCGAAAATCTACTCGAAAAGTCGATAATATACTTTCCTGAGAAGTAGAAAATCTTTCGGAAGTAGATAAACAACTTTCCCGGAAAGTAGATATTTCCCATTTTTATGATACAAATTTCCTGTTTTGTATGATAATCTACTTCGCAAAATTAGGTAATATTTCGTAATTTCGAAAATTATTCCCGAAAGTCGATAATCTACTTTCTGAATAGAAAATCTATCTACTTTTCGGGAAAGTAGATACAACCAACTTTCCTGAAAGTGATATTTCCTTTTTATGATACAAATTTCCTGTTTTCAATGATAATCTACTTCTGCAAATCCGGTAATATTTCTGCTGAAAATTCACTTCCCCGAAAAGTCGATAATCTACTTTTCCTGAAGAAAAATTCAGTAGATAACCAACTTTCCCGGAAAGTAGATATTTCCATTTTTATGATACAAATTTCCGTTTATGATAATCTACTTCGGAAAATTAGGTAATATTTCAAAATTAGAAAATCTACTTCCCGAAAAGTCGATAATCTACTTTCCTGAGAAGTAGAAAATCTATCTACTTTCGAAAATCAACTTTCTCGAAAGTAGATATTTCCCATTTTTATGATACAAATTTCCTGTTTCTATGATAATCTACTTCGCAAATTCGGTAATATTTCAAATGAAAATCTACTTCCCTGAAAGTCGATAATCTACTTTCCTGAGAAGTAGTCAGTTTCGGGGAAGTAGATTTTCGAATTTTGGGGAAATATTACCTAATTTTGCGATAATTATCATAGAAAACGGGAAATTTGTATAAAAAATGGAAATATCACTTTCCGGAAAGGTTATCTACTTTCCGAAAAAGAAGATAGATTTTCTACTTTTCGGGAAAGTAGATGTTTCGTTTTTTATGATACAAATTTCCGTTTTTGAGATACAAATTTTCCGTTTCTATGATAATCTACTTCGCAAAATTAGGTAATATTTCCAAAAATTCGAAAATCTACTTCCCCGAAAAGTCGATAATCTACTTTCCCGAAAAGTAGATATCTATCTATTTTTCTGAGTAGATAACCAACTTTCCCGGAAAGTAGATATTTCCCATTTTTATGATACAAATTTCCGTTTTCTATGATAATCTACTTCGCAAAATTTGTAATATTTCCCAAAATTCGAAAATCTACTTGAAAAGTCGATAATCTACTTTCCCGAAAAGTAGAAAATCTATCTACTTTTCGGGAAAGTAGATAACCAACTTTCCCGGAAAGTAGATATTTCCCTTTTTTTATGATACAAATTTCCGTTTTCTATGATAATCTACTTCGCAAAATTGGTAACATTTCCCCAAAATTCGAAAATCTACTTCCCCGAAAAGTCGATAATCTACTTCCCGAAAAGTAGAATTATCTATTTTCGGGAAAGTAGAATCAACTTTCCGGAAAGTAGATATTTCCCATTTTTATGATACAAATTTCCCGTTTCTATGATAATCTACTTCGCTAAATTAGGTAATATTTCCCCAATTGAAAAATCTACTTCCCCGAAAAGTCGATAATCTACTTTCCGAAAAGTAGAAAATGTTCTACTTTCGAAAGTAGATAACACTTTCCCGAAAGTAGATATTTCCCGTTTTTATGATACAAATTTCCGTTTTCTATGATAATCTACTTCGCAAAATTAGGTAATATTTCCCCAAAAATTCGAAAATCTACTTCCCGAAAAGTCGATAATCTACTTTCCCGAAAAAAGAAAATCTAACTTCTTTTGAAAGTAGATAACCAACTTTCCCGAAAGTAGATATTTCCATTTTATGATACAAATTTCCGGTTTTATGATAATCTACTTCGCTAAATTAGGTAATATTTCCCCAAAATTTGAAAATCTACTTCCCCGAAAGTCGATAATCTACTTTTCCCGAAAGTAGAAGCTATCTACTTTTCGGGAAAGGATAACTAACTTTCCCGAAAGTAGATATTTCCCATTTTTATGATACAAATTTCCTGTTTCTATGATAATCTTCTTAGCAAAATTAGGTAATATTTCCCCAAAATTCGAAAATCTACTTCCGAAAAGTCGATAATCTACGTTCCCAAAGTAGAAAATCTATCTACTTTCGGGAAAAGTAGATAACCAACTTTCCGGAAAGTAGATATTTCCTGTTTTTATGATACAAATTTCGTTTTCTATGATAATCTACTTCGCAAAATTAGGTATATTTTCCCAAAAATTCGAAAATTTCCCCGAAGTGGATAATCTACTTTCCCGAAAAGTAGAAAATTCATCTACTTTCGGGAAAGTAGATAACCAACTTTCCCGTGCTGGGTCGGTAGACCAAGAAAATAGATGGCGTGGTTCGTAGTGCTGGGTAGGTAGATCATGACAATTGGTGGCGGGGTTCGTAACAATATAAAATATCTTTTTTAATATAATTTATATATATATATATATATATATATATATATATATATATATATATATATATATATATATATATATATATATATATCTGATAAATCACACGGGAAAATGGAAACAACGGAGTACCTTAGCTTTCGTCTTTATTCAAGACATCTTCAGAGGCAACTGGATTACATTGACAGAGAGGCTTAAATATACAGGGTGACCTAAAAACATGAGGTCAGGTCATAATGATGACATCCACTAATCCCCTACACCAACACACACGAAGAGGGCTTAAGAGAAGGGTGATGACGTGACTAGACAGGTCAGGTCAAAAGGACCCACAAAATAACTATCATACATCAAGATCAAAGGTTTTCAAAGCATTTTAACCTTGGGCCACTGACAAATAAATTTATGTAACATATTATCAGTTTTGAACTGACCATCACTAAGGTTTTTATATAAAAATTTTTTTTTATAAATTTTTTTTCATATAATTTTTTTATAATTTTTTATATAAAAATTTTTTTTATATATATAATTTTTTATATTAAAATTTTTTTATAAATTTTTTGTTTTTTTATAAAAAAATTTTTTTTATATAAAATTTTTTTATATAATTTTATATAAAATATTAATTTTTGATAAATTTTTTTTATATAAATGTTTTTATATAAAAATATATATATATATATATATATATATATATATATATATATATATATATATATATATATATATATATATATATATATATATATATATTTTTTTATATAAATTTTTTTTTATATAAATTTTAATTTTTTTTTATAAAAAATATTTTTTACATATATATAAATTTTTTATATAAAATTTTTTTATTTTTTTCTATAAAAATATTTTTTTTATATAAATTTTTTTTATTTAAATTTTTTTTTATATAAAATTTTATTTTTTTTATTTTTTTATATAAATTTTTTTTTTATATATAAAAATATATTTTTTATATAATTTTTTTATATAAAAATATTTTTTTATAATTTTTTGAATTTAATTTTTTCTTTATAAAAAAATATTTTTTTATTTTTTTAAATAATTTTTTTATATATAAATTTTTTTATTTATATAAATGTTTTTTATATAAAAATATTTTTTTTTATATAATTTTTTTATATAAAATTTTTTTTTATATATTTTTTTATATCAAAATTTTTTTTATAAAAATTTTTTTTATATAATTTTTTTTTATATAAAATTTATTTTTTTATATATAAAATTTTTTTTTATATATATATATAAATTTTTTGTTTTTATATAAAAATTTTTTATATATATATATATTTTTTTATATAAATATAAATTATATAAATTTTTTTTATATAGAAATTTTTTGTATTTTTTATATAAAAATATTTTTTTTATATAAAATTTGTTTTTTTATATAAAAAAATTTTTTTATATAAATTTATTTTTTATTTTTTATATAATTTTTTTTATATAAAAATATTTTTTATACTTTAGAGAAATTTTTTTTTTTTTTTTTTTGATGTGTATACAGACAGAGCCGCCACCCAGCACCACTTTCAGCGCTATTGTCGGGTTCTCTATCATCTTTGACGCCTACCACCACCACACGCTGCTCCCTGCCAACAAGAACAACCAGGAGGGAAAAAATAAGGACAGTAAGGATGGCAAACAGGTGAGTCTTATACGTATTACAGTTGACGGATAGTAATGGATGACGAGGGTGTAATGGGTGACTGGTAGGGTGTTAAAAAGCGACCATTAATATATAACGTCACATATGGTGTGTATTACAGCACCAGCCTGGTTTAGAGAGGTCGGCTCCTTACCCCACACCATTGACTCAGGTGACCACGAAAGGTAAGGGAGGGTGCGACCTGGCCGCTCTCATGCCCACCGTCACTACAGTAGAGAGGATGATCAACCAGAATGGCCAGAATTAGGCTAGGATACAGACACATCTGGCAAGTTAGTAACGATGTACCCATACCGGAACACTCAGCATGTAAACTTTGTGATAAACCTTTAAAGCATACACTTGAACACTATATTATTGAATGTGACACTGTCAAAGACTTCAGGCCACCTGACTTACTGTATCTTGAACTATGTAATTACTTCATTGAATCAGGTGTGCTTGAGGACATTCTTGCTGTTTATCCCAAATTTGCTAGCCCACACTGATTAGTCTTCAATTAGAATATGACTCCAATGTATGTGATCCACTGACCTATATATGCTGCTGGTGAATGTGATGTATTTCCTTCTTTGTGTACGAACCTCTGTCCTGCGTGGCAGTGAACAGTGCCATTACCCACATAAATCTGACCTATATATAGTGTCAATGAATATGATGCATTCTTTGTGTACGAACCTCTGTCCTGTATGGCAGTGAAAAGTGACATTACCCACATGAATCTGACCGACGTATATGTATGTATGTGTGCGTGTGTGCATGTATATGTACGTGTACATATATATGTGTATGTATATACGTATATGTATGTATATGTGTGTGTGTGTGTGTGTGTGTGTTTACATATATGTATATGTACTGTCAATGAATATGATGCAACTCTTTGTGTACGAACCTCTGTCCTGCATGGCAGTGAACAGTGACATTATCCATATGAACCTGACCTATATACATTTATAGTTGTTAATGAATATGATGTATTTCTTTGTGTGTGAACCTCTGTCCTGCGTGACAGTGAGAAGTGATACCACCCTCAGTGTCAAGACCTGACTGAATTACTCAGAATAGGCAAACTGTACTACAAGCTCTGCCAATAAATTTGTTAAACTAAACTCTTCGACGATGTTATGGAAGGTAACCTTTTGGTGATAGAGAAGCCACTGTTTATATTGTTACCAGGATAAACAAGTTTAATGCTGCCTCTCCTCTTCACTAATGAAACAACTGACTCAGACACAAGACGAAAGTATACAAAATTTTAACTCTCTTATAACCTCAATATATTTCTGGGAGAAATTTTTTTTTAAAAATTAATTACTCTTACCCTGTATTCAGCTTCGTCACAAACATTAGAATCCTCAGATCAATAACTAATATAAACATCTGACTGTATAAAATGAAGCAACTTATACATTTTGCTCTACTTAAGGCAAGACTTCCAGGATGAGTTAAAGTCGATAGCCTAACTGTTGTCAGATGGATCAGTATTACCCCCGTTTGTGAGATTCCTCTCTCCCTTCACCTTCACCAGACTTCCAGTACTGGGATGACAGTAGTGATGATTACCGAGGGGTTGAGGGTACGCTGCTGCCACTGTGGAGATTCAACTACCCCAAGGCTCGAGCCTTCATTGTGGCAGACGTGTGTTGGAGCACCACCCACTCGGATCTGTTTGCTGCCGCCTATACAAACGGTGAGTCCTGAGAAATTTGAAATGTGTGTGGTATGGAAGAGGTGAGAAAGGAAGAATGTGCATAGAACAGAAGTGGGAGGAGAGTAGTGGATGGAGAGAGACAGGGTAAGTGAAGGCTGGTGAGTTGGTGCTGGTCCACCTTATTCTATGGTTCCCTGGTGTTTCAGGGGGCGAGGGAGGGACCGAGACGGGAGGGCTGGTGTGTCTATATACCCTCAAGAACCCTGGCGCCCCCGAGCGTCTCCTACACACACCCACAGCCCTCACCTCTGTGCACCTTCACCCCACGGTCAGTGTTACCTTTCTTAACAACTTTTAACGAGATAACTTTTAATTGTCATGTAGAGAATGTTATAATAATAGGGACCAGTAGTGAAACAGAAAGGCTTAGGAGATGTACACCGTTTGTTGAATAAAATTAAATCAACCTAAAGTAGTAAAACTTCTTTTACCTCTCAATATGTCCCAACTATCAGGTCTTTTAGTGAAGACAAAGGTGTAACATGGAGTAATGGTAGTCCGTGGGTACAGTCAGTGTATAACATCCATTGAATCTAATCTAAAGAAATAGTGAATGTCTTTAAATGTTACTGCAAGAAGGATATTGATGACAGTCCTCTCCTGCAGCGAGCGAGTGTACTAGTGGGCGGCCTTACTGACGGCTCAGTTATGTTCCTAGACGCCCGCCTCTCTCGCTGTCCCAGAGTCCTCATCTCCACCACTAGCTCCGGCAAGCACCTCCTTCCTGTGTCTCAGGTACAGCACCGACCTGATGTTCACTCACTGGTCTGGCACTTACTTTCTGTCTTCAGCTCTTCTACTTTTGATACAGATTACTTAAATTAGTCCATATTGCTGCATTAATATACATTTCTTTTCTACTGTATTATACTGTATTTAACCTTACTGCAAAATAACTTTACAATTAAATCTTTTTATGTTTTCTGTCCTATAAGTTTTTATAAATTTCCTGTAAATGGATGGACAAGGTTATTTCTTTGGTTTGTATCTAAGCAATTTTTTAAACCTTAGACATAGAAAATGTGGACATTTTCTTTTGATCCCAGGGAGGATAATAATGTTCATAATTTTCAACTGCATATTTTAATGATGTCATAGATACATCTTCTCAAACTAAAAATATGATAGGTCTACAGTAAAGTATCACAGGCTGTAAATTTTCAGCCATGCCGTGTAGAACCCTTCACAACTCAGTACCATTGCTCTCCGCAAACATGAATGTTTCGTAGAAAGAGTCTTATGCACCACACACTCATTCATCTAGCGTGACAGTAGCAAAAGTTGTACATTGCTAAGAAGGTGCGTTCTTAAACACGAAGTAGACGAAGATTATTTCTGCCATGTCATTCCGTGATTTGCTTATCCAAGTTAACGATTCCACTATTGTGTTGATATTGGCAGTAATGTTTGTATTTTAAGTCAGAATCATCCAATTTTGCCATTGTACATGAGATACTAGCCCGTAAGACACTTAAGTCTAGGACCCCAGTAGTTGATGAACCTATGGTTTCAGAGTCCCCAGCTTAGTGTTTACACATATGTTTGTAACATTGTTAAGCTTATGTAAAGGATGTTTATCGGCGAGTTTAGTTAGTCCTCGCGAAGCTCGGATGGTAGGTGACGGAGCGATGTAATGGCCCCTGTTTCATAAACAGAAGAATTAAATAAATGGGTTAATTACATTTGATTTATATACTGATTCAGCCCCTGTAACTTTCCACTAGCTATGAGGTGACATGTTCAGTGCACGTGATAAGGTGTGTCCATTGGAAGCTGCGTCATATTATGCTGCGTTAAGGCATTAAGTAGCCGGCTCCCTGGCCACCTAAAGCAGGCAGGAGTTTGATATACTTGACTAGAGGAAGACGTTATTTGAGAGCCATCGTGGATGGTTCCTTCTTCCCTCGAGGGAGGACGACGTGCCTATTCCGTTCTCCCTCGATGGGTTACTACTCATAGAAATCCCACTCATAATCTCAAATCAAAAGGACGTGATTAAACGGTCTATTTACATAGCCGCCGTCCTTTCTCTTCACACTCATAAATAGTGGGAGTTACGGTTGATATACACTTAGGAATTGTATAAATGATAGTTCTTCAATAAAGGAGAAAACAGACAATTGGGTTTAGCTACTCTAACCCAATATAATATATATGTACCAGCCTGGTTAACTTCGACAGAACCTATAATTAACCAGCTATAGCACACACAGTACGACCCACCAACAACACTAAAAAAAAAACAACACACAGTATGCCTACCAACAACACTCAGTACGATCCATCAACAATACTCAGTACGACCCACTAACAACACTCAGTACGACTCACCAACACACAGTACGACTCACCAACACACAGTACGATCCACCAACAACACACAGTACGACCCACCAACAACACTCAGTACGACCCACCAACAACATTCAGTACGACCCACCAACAACACCCAGTACGACAAACCAACAACACTCAGTGCGACCCACCAACAACACTCAGTACGACCCACCAACAACATTCAGTACGACCCACCAACAACACCCAGTACGACAAACCAACAACACTCAGTGCGACCCACCAACAACACCTTAGTACGATCCACCAGTACACAGTACGATCCACCAACAACATTCAGTACGACCCACCAACAACACTCAGTACGACCCACCGACAACATTCAGTACGACCCACCAACAACACTCAGTACGACCCACCAACAACACTCAGTACGACCCACCAACAACACTCGACCCACCAACAACACTCAGTACGACCCACCAACAACACTCAGTACGACCCACCGACAACATTCAGTACGACCCACCAACAACACTCAGTACGACCCACCAACAACACTCAGTACGACCCACCAACAACACCTTAGTACGACCCACCAACAACACTCAGTACGACCCACCGAAAACATTCAATACGACCCACCAACACACAGTACGACCCACCAAGAACACTCAGTACGACCTACCAACAACACTCGGTACGACCCACCTACAACATTCAGTATGACCCACCAACACACAGTACGACCCACCAACAACATTCAGTACAACCTACCAACACAGTACAACCCACCAACAACACTCAGTAGTAACTCAAAAAATTTCTTCTTGCTTATATCATTATTATCTTCTTTAACCGCAGTAGAAGTAAGGTAATGTACCGGTAATATTTTTGCATTGAATTACGCGCTTCAAGATAAAGTTCAGCTTTAAACCTAGCAGACAGGTGAGCCAGCAGCCTAACCCACCAGTGAGAGCAGCTCGCCTTCCTTTAGTCACGATGTGATTGGCTGACAGTTTCGTATAAGAGGGGAAACACCGACATTCATCATCATCATCATTTTCGATATGCTAACATTACGACGTTACTATGAATGTCAACGATTGTTTATTTATTCTTGTTAATACGGGAATGTATTGCGTTATAGATATCTGAAATGGTCTTATAGTTACTCCGTAAATTATGACCTAGAAAGAG
The DNA here is from genome assembly GCF_018991925.1 of Homarus americanus. NCBI lineage: Eukaryota > Metazoa > Arthropoda > Malacostraca > Decapoda > Nephropidae > Homarus > Homarus americanus. The sequence continues at coordinate 4,456,998 of NW_024711292.1, read as the reverse complement.
TTAGCAACTTCTGGCAACTACATGGGTTGGCGGGACAAGAATGGTCACTGGAGACGAGAGAAAAGGGATTCAGTGTTTGCGTGGCGATGTCTGAGAGTGGAGGTGTACAGGGAGTCAGTAAGCGACGTCACTGGACACGCGCCAAGTGCAGCCACTGCCACATATACTCACCGAAGAGTTAATATTCCAGAAGATCTAGATATTTCTTATACTACGGTGTTCAGTGTTTGTTTATGAATATTACATTACAAATATTTGCTATAAGTTAAAGTTTGAATTTGCAAAAAGTATTGGAAAATAAAATAAAAGGAGTTGTGCATAAGTTACTGGAAGTAAGTGAAGAGGAAAGTCACACATTTACTTACAAAGATTAAAAAGAAAAAAACTTTTTCTTGAACGCCTTCAGGAATCTTTTAGGAATTGAGAAACTCCCGAAGGAATGTGTTATTAAGGTCGGAGAGGCCTGACCAGCCTTCAAGATGCCAACTTTCCGCACATCATTAGGCTCAAGAGTCTGGTGGAGGGAAGAGTTTGGCGATATGTATAGAGGGTGAGTGATGCTCCGTTTGTACTGTAGTATGCATAATGGTACAATAACACGGTGATACTCTTGATCAAAAGAGTCTAAGGAAGTGATTCCTTGGTTGAGTGATCAACAGCCCAGGTAAAGTCGTACTCCTGCAATACTGACTTGCAAATGTAGGGAAAAAGTCACATGAAAAATAAATGACACGAACCTAACTTAACCTTGACGATAATGGTTACCTTTGAAGACGATGACCTACCCCTTTAAGGACAATGATTTAATCCTTTGAGTACGATGGCTTAACCCTTCAAGGATGATTATTTAACCGTGGGTACAAGAGTGAGGACACAAGGAACACACACACATGGAGATAAACAGCGACAGTTCCTGTACACCGGGAGGAAAGGACCAACACCCTCAGGTGCTCAAGACTCGATTAGGATGTTGCTGGCCAGGGAAATGTTTTTTGTTCATGGTAGATATCTTCTCTTTATTTGATTTGGTTATACAAGTTACAAATACTGGAATGTACAGTATTATACGCACCTCAAAGCAGCAACACTCAACTTTAGAGGATAAATGTTCCTTCCTGTATTTGTATATAAAGAAAATAACAATATGCAAAACTATTGTTTATAAAAAATGCCATTTTTATTTCTACTCACAACAGCGCCTGTCTTAAATCAGGTAACGTGACCATGTAACAAACATATCAATTAGATAGTTGCTTTATACATTGAAAAACAAACGCTTTACAAATATACGGGGTTGAACGGCACACACACACACACACACACACACACACACACACACACACACACACACACACACACACAGCCCTTTAAATATATTCAATGCATATTATATCATTATGTCTAAATCAAATTTAAGTCTGTAAATTTTCATAAGAACATAAGAAAATAAGGAGTCTGCAATAGGCCGGTTGGCCTGTGCATGGCAGCTCCTGTCGAGAGTTACTACCACTCTCTATCGTCCATGAATCTATCTAGCCTCCTTTTGAAACTTTCCAGAGTTCCCGCACTTACTACAAAGTTGCTAAGCTTGTTCCACTCGTCCACCACCCTATTTGTGAACCAGTTTCTTCCTATCTCCCTCCAAAACCTAAACTTATCCAACTTGAATCCGTTGCTCCGAGTCCTATCCTGCTCGGATATTATAAGAACTTTATCTATATCCCCTTTATTGATTCCTTTCACCCACTTAAATACTTCTATCATATCTCCCCGCACTCTTCGTCTTTCTATGGAATGCAAGTTAAGTTTCTTTAACCTATCCTGATATGGAAGGTTTCTAAGTCCCGGAATCATTTTTGTCATTCTTCGCTGCACCGACTCTAGTGAATTGATATCCATTCTATAATAGGGGCACCAGAACTGAACCGCATAATCGAGGTGCGGCCTGACTAGCGCAAGATATAGTTGCAATAAGACCTCTGCACTCTTGTTACTTACACTTCTAGATATAAAACCCAATACTCTGTTTGCCTTATTTCGAACATTAACGCACTGTTTTCAGCCACCGGCTGCAACTCTATTAATAAACCGTTCATTATTATTATTATTATTATTGTTATTATTATTATTATTATTATTATTAATATTATTATTATTATTATTATTATTATTATTACACACACACACACACACACACACACACACATACACAGTATATCATTTCTACACATTCAGTACATTCACAGTCATAAATTTCACAACAATATTACACTCTACCAACGACAAGTTTCAGGACCCCAATTAATGTGGAGTTAATTAATGAAAATCAGACTGGCCTGACTGTCAATTAGTTAGGATAATTTCCATAAAATATATCACATGTGTTGGTAAACGACTAGATAAAGGTTAACTCACAGACACTGAATGATGAACCCGAAGCTTGAACGAGGTAATGAACCCGAAGCTTGAATGAGATAATGAACCCGAAACTTGAACGAGATAATGACCCCGAAGTTTGAATGAGATAATGAACCCAAAGCTTGAATCAGATAATGATACCGAAGCTTGAACGAGATAATGAAACCGAAGCTTGAACGAGATAATGAACCCGAAGCTTGAACGAGATAATAAACCCGAAGCTTGTGTGTCACGTGAGCTCTGATCTTCAACGGGAGTACATTATGATCGGGCAGTAAGACCTGTCTGTGTGTTGTTGTAGATAAGGTGATAAGTGGTGTAGGGAGAGATCAACAAACAACACATTCTGTGTCCTTCACCATACTGTGTAGTATATTGCCACCATTTTTGCACCTATTCAACAGAGCACCACAGATAACAAGAATATACTGAACACATTAGCAAAACTCCACAGCACAAAACCACAGCGACCACCACAGCTAACACGCAAATACTTAAAGACTCCAAACACAAAATTGGTGAATCTTTTTATTACGACATGTTTTCACACCGACATAAGAAAAAAAAACTAATGTTGGTACCTTTTAAATAATTTTCCCATTTATATGCTGCTGACAGAAGGGAAAAATTTCGTTTCTCTATTACATATGCCATTATGCCAATGAGGTGTCAGTGTGGGTGAGTTATGTAGACGTAAACCACATTAGACGATAATTATGGGGATTATTTTGCTTTGCTGTTATATATTAATGTTAAGAAATGTTTGTACTCGTGTAACTATGCTCATGTATGGAAATTATTGCTCACACACACACACACACACACACACACACACACACACACCTAGCATGGCCGACCCTCCTTGCCTCTGGCGAGTTGCGTAACAAGTTGATAAGATGAATTAATTTTGGTTACTGTTCATCTTTAGTCTCACACAGGTAAACGTTTCAGGGTGTATATCGCCTACAACTGACAACACAAATAAGTGGAGCGATTTTGATAAAGTACTTAGATGATTAATTTTAACAACTAAATCAAATGTCAAGTTCAGATGTGACGACAGATGACTCGATTGGGACATAGCAATGATATTGATATACTGTAAGCGAGTGCATGGATAAACACTGTGTCTAAGGAAGCATATTGTTGTAGTATGTGTACGTTGTGTCGAGTTCCCAGGTCAAGCGCGCGTGTATGTGTGTGTGTGTGTGTGTGTGCGTGTGTATAAAGAAAATACCTCGGCTATAGTTCAGCCGATTTTTATTAAATTTTATATTTGAGTTGACAATAAATTTAGATTAGTATCAATTTACCTTTTGGCTCCAAAGGTTAAGGGTTATGTTCAGACACATATTTTATTACTGACACAAAAACGATTTCTACAACACATTCGCTATGCCAGACATTATAAATCTTGCAACTTCGAATTTCTTGTTTGGCGACGAGGAGAAATTCAATTTGGCTTTCCTTTATGTTAAGTAAAATGGTATCAGACGAGATGAAATTATTAATCTGGGTTCGTATTCTTAGAGCTTCGTGTGGTAATAATCCCCCCCCCCTTTTCCCCTCTCTCAACTCCCCCTTCTCCCTCTCTCTCTCAACCCTCCTCCCCCACCTATCTTCTCAACTTTCTTCCGCTCTCCCCTTAACCCGTCCTTCCTCTCTCCTTTATCCTTCCCTCCTCTCCCTCCCCTCAACTTTCCCCTTCCCCTTCAACTCTGCCCCTTCCCCCTCAACCCTTCCTTTCCTATCAACCCCTCCCCCAAAGAACGATTCTAGTTAGGGTAGAGTCTCGGAGCAATACGTAAGTCATTTAACCCAAAATTTGTGTTGCTGGCTGAATTATCCGAGTTAAATTCCAGGTTAGATTCCTCCTCACGTCAATAGTCACAGGAAGGGGTGGGGTAAAAATTTAATCTAGTGAATACTTAAGAATCCAGACGCTTCAAGGTTCGTTAAAGTTAGCTAAAGGCGTCATGATACTATTATTAAGATGGGTGCAGGACAGTTTACAATTTCAGAGGAGAAAAAAAACCTACATCATCATACTCAACTTCTTAACTAAAATTCACGATATCTTAGATGTTTTAACAAAGGTTCCCAGACAACATAGCGTTGGAATAGGATGTTCTTCTCTGTGTTGTCACGAGTCTTACAAGATTTTAATTACTATATGACACACAACGTAAAGCTTATAATAAACTCATGTATTCTATTACCTCAGTACCTCACTTTTCCCATTACTTCAGTACCTCACCTTTCCCATTATCTCAGCACGTCACCTTCCCCATTACCCTCAGTACCTCACCTTCCCCATTACCTAGGTGTGGACAGGGAACACAGGCCTAGGTGTGGAGAGGGAACACAGGCCTAGGCGTGGAGAGGGAACACAGGCCTGATGTAATGGCCCCTGTCTCATCAACAGAAAGAATTATATAAATGGGTTCTTTACATTTGATTTATATTCAAATTCACCACCTGTAAGTTTCCACTAGCTATGAGGAGGACAGGAACTGATCATGTGAACGGTACCTTCCCCAAGAGGGTGAAGCCCATTTGACCATAGGTCAGCATTTAACTAAACGCGCACCATGGGGATGCCCTTAGTCAGTCTCACTCACAAACTAATATCGAACGGACGTTGATTCACGTCTATTTACATAGACGCCGTCCCTTTCTCACCACACTCATAAATAGTGGAACTTACGGTTGATCTACACTCAGGAATTATATACATAATACTTTTTAATAAAACAAGAAACTTTAATTGGGTTTCGTTACTAAAGCCCAATATAATATTTGTGTACCAACCTGGTTAACTTGGAATTAACCAATCGGTACACTAGGCGTGGAGAGGGAACACAGGCCTAGGGTAGAGATAGATAGATTGATTGATTGACTGATTCATTAACAGACACACACACAGATCAACACTTGAAAAAATATCAGTTGATTTAAACTTTCAAATAATAGCACAGTAAGTCATGACAATGATTTGCGAGTACTACAACCCAGGTAACCTTAATTTCAAATGTGAAAAATTTGACAAGCTAAGAAAAGCCTTAAGCATCTTGAGAAAAAACTTATGCCGAAGACAGATAGACTACAACTAGGAATAATCTGAGAGCGGCCAATGTGCTGTTAATGTGTGTGTGTGTGTGTGAGGTATTTTCTCATGATGTTGACGAACTGACAAACACAGCGAAGATTTATCGCTGATCAGTATTTGGAGATTCTAACCGAGTTCATGCTTATCCCCTTGTGTATATACTGTCTGTCTGTCTGTTCCTCTCCCAGGACGGGTCACTCTCATTCTAGACAGACGATCTTGTCACACGGAAAGTCGTTATACGTTGGACTGAAAGCCAAATGAATGTGGAGCTTTTGAAGTGGTCAAGTAACTGTTCTGACATGGACCCATTTGAAAATATACGGCTCAAAATAGTGAATGTTTGGGGACAAGCCGTAGAGACAGAGCGACTTCTACCGTGGACATTTTATTTTTAACGTTGAGTGATTAGAAGGAAATGTTTAAGAGGGCGCCACAACTGTGAGAGAGAGAGAGAGAGAGAGAGAGAGAGAGAGAGAGAGTTAAAAATCATCCGCATTGAATTTTCTCTTGGTGTTATGACAGACACACAGACAGACCAGGAACAACACAGTCCCCAACATTTTGGCATCACACATCCAACTTTGTGAAGAAAAAAATGTTCAAAGCTAATTTCCGGAATTGGATTCAAATTTTAATACCATTCCCACATGTTTCTTTTAGGTTCGGTTAGGTTCAGACCTATACCACCACTGTGTTATTTATCATATGATATACGCCACTGCAGTGTTACTTAAGAACTACACCAACTCAGTGTTACTTAAGAACTACACCAACTCAGTGTTGTATGTATATTGTATGTATATGATGTATGTTGTATGTATATTATATATGTATTCCATTTACATATACTACTTATTGAGCGTGTGGCAATGCCCTTTATCATGTCCCACACGCTTAGATAATGTGCCTGGCGACATCTGGAAGCTGCTAATGTATCACTTGCCACATGTCGCCTGAGAAGTCAGGTGACCCATAGAGAGTGTAGGGAACCGCCGTCTTTGCTCGCACCTCTGTACATCCAGCAAATAGAACCTACAAAACTCTACAGGTGTTTGTGTTCGCACCTGTAGTTAGAACTGAGTACCTAGAACATGTACAAGTGTTACCTAAGAACTACACCAACTCAGTGTTACATAAGAACTACACCAACTCAGTGTTACATAAGAACTACACCAACTCAGTGTTACATAAGAACTACACCAACTCAATGTTACCTAAGAACTACACCAACTCAGTGTTACTTTAGAACTACACCAACTCAATGTTACTTTAGAACTACACCAACTCAGTGTTACTTTAGAACTACACCAACTCAGTGTTACTTTAGAACTACACCAACTCAGTGTTACATAAGAACTACACCAACTCAATGTTACTTTAGAACTACACCAACTCAGTGTTACTTTAGAACTATACCAACTCAATGTTACTTTAGAACTACACCAACTCAGTGTTACTTTAGAACTACACCAACTCAATGTTACTTTAGAACTACACCAACTCAGTGTTACTTTCGGCCAACGTAACCACAACCACATTGTTATTTAGCATAAACTCAGAAACTACATCACCACAGTGTTTTAAGACGTGTAGTTAGGCGGGAGTAAATCTAAACAATTAATTGTGAGGAAACATCGCTGTGTTTAGCTTCGGGGGAGGTCGCCACCTACACTCTAGCTAATTACCAAGTGACGGGACGCTGGTGGCGGAGGTAACGTTGTCTAGCTAGTAACCACCACACAGTGTACTGAATGACTGTTGTTAAGGTCCTGTGTGTATGGTGAGGGCGAGAGTCTCATGTAAGAGGTGTTGTGTCTATCCTGTAAACTTGTAAAGAATAACACAGGAGTACCGTCGACTTAATACCATAACACAGAGGGTATTACTAAGTATTTCTCCATCAACTGATAGCTATATGTTATTATCGTTATTATTATGCAATGTCATAAAACAATTTAGTTTATATTTCTGCCCTTGTTCACTTTTACTGTTATTTGTGTGTCATGAGAGACGCTGGTGGTGCTTTATTTACTGGTTGGCCACGATGGCTGCCACTCGGGTAGGGACGTCACATCACCCCATATATGTTATGTAACTCTGGCTGGATTCAGGGAACTGTGTGCGACATCTTCCTGTATAGGATTTTGGGGTCCGTAAAATACCGAAGAAAAATATACAAGATCATAATTCATCGTCATGGAAACAAATTTTGGGTGACTTTGACACGAATAACCATAAGTTAGAGAACAAATAGATCTCCTGTGAAGTGGATGGGTCAATGGATAGATGTGGGTAACGGCGAGCTGTGTGTTCACTGTTATATTCGTGAACAACGATCTAATTGAGGATAATTAGTTAAATTGTTCTCAAGTTATATGCTAGTTGACCTGATGTTGTGACGTTTATCACGTTGGCGGTGAAAGGAAGAGCAAGTTCCATAGTCTTGACGGGCCCTTAAGGGCGGTGTGGATATAGTATACTGAAGGTTATTAAGCCATCAGGCCACAAGGAGACGCTGTGTGTGTGTGTGAGACATGTTAAAGTGTTAAAATACAGTATATTCGTGGGTTGTTTCAGAAAGTTAAGTAAAGTGACAAGTAACGCGCATTTCTCACCTTCTCACCAATAGCAGGTAAAAAAAAAAAAACCTTTCCATAGTGTGTGTAGCCCCAACAGCCGCTCGGATTTTCTAGTAGAGTGGCGTCGTGGTTGACTTTCCCGGGCTAGTCCGCAAAGCTGTACGGCATTACTCTAGGATGGTGGAGGATTTTGTAAAATATTTAAAAACACTGAGGACGACAAGTGTATGTGTGTGTGTGTTTAAATTTGCGTCATTACGGCAGAGGGAGTTATGACAAACTAAATAAAACGAAGAGTTGAATAATGAGACATGAAATGTTGTGATATGCGGGTAATATTTACAAAACAACATATGTACAGTACACTGAATCTGGACACAGTGATCGTATTGTGTGTTATAACGCCTCTTCATTCCAAAGACTTCCCTCTAACGCGTGATGGCTCGCTATGTCATATATTTACGTCAGAACATCTAAGACACTTTAGTATAACAGTGTTTAAACATTTTACATGAGAACTGTAAACATCAACAGCCGTAAACAGAAGGTGAGTTACCCAGGAAGATGTTCACCAGAGCCTCATCACTTACCTCCAAACTACAGGTTAGGTTAAGTCATCACTGATTGACAGTCTGGAAATATGTGACATTTACAGAGTTGACATAATGGAAGTAGGCAAAGTCGGCATAAACTATTTTGATCTTCCTCCACCCGGCAATAACATCCACTGTTCACACACGCACACTGGCAGGAGGAGTGTATCATGACTGTGACCTGGAGTACCTGTAATACGGAGTTGGCACTGTAATAACTGTGTCGGCGCCCTGTGACTGTCACCCAGGTAGACATCTAGTTTAATATACCGGTAGTGGCTGTAACACGACAAGGTGAAGTGGAAACGTCTATCACTGGTGGTTCACGCTTCCTGGACCCAGAAGCGGTATTGTCGGCTGGGAACGGCCGATCAGGTGACAGGGCTCAGTATGGCTCGTCTGCCCAACCACAGCGTCTGTACTCGTAATATCATCCTTAAGTCTAGTTGGTTTGGAAATTCTCTCTAAGCTTGGTTATTTCATCTCACGTTGATAAGTAGGAGTCTCACATCTAACGTGCATCTAGTGAGGGAGAGGGACGCGGTGTTTCACCTTCAATATTATATACTGTTAAGTTCCGGAGTCTGTGTGGGCCGGGGAGTTTCTATTTGATAAAGGACATGACAGGGGGAAATCATATAATTATGTATATTCCACTCGAGACGATTTATCCACGAACAGCCTAGACTGGACGCTATCAAGATACAGACTGCATAGACTATTCACCACTGACAGCTTGAAACTACTCGCCACGGACCACAAAACAGGTCGTCACGGACAACACCAAAGTGATCTTTGTTGCTTAACTTCTTTCTCTTGAAGACTGTGTATAATCATTAAACTGATGTGTATCAATTCTTCTATTTAACCTTTAGAGGACGACAATTTAACACCTTTAAGGACGATGATTTAACACCTTTGAGGACAATTTAACACCTCTGAGGACGATGGTTTAACACCTTTGAGGACGATGATTTAACCATTTGATGACACTGAATTAACCGTTTGAGGAGGGGACGATAAATTCATTGTCCAAAAAATGGGTGAAATAATCGTACTTAAATGGTTAAATCATCGTCCTTAAAGGTGTTAAATCATTGTTGAGTAAGGGTCAAAGATAAGTTCCTTAGATATCCTTTCAACGGCCTGAACACAAAAAGACATCAACTCTTATAAGGATATATTAACCGATGATCGATTTACAGTAACTGTCTGGTAGCAAGGATGAGTCTAGGTTGATGAGAACTGTGCTTGTAACTTGCTCTACATTGATGAGAACTACACTTGTAAGTTGGTTGATGATACAGTATACCTGTAATACTGCAAGTTACCCCAAGATGGTGGGAGTTCCGACACTCGTGGAGAAGAGAAGTGGTGGGCAAGAAGGTCATCTAAACTATCAAGACCTAAAGCAGCACTGCTCTAGCTAGTGGACTGTGTGTGTGTGTGTGTGTAAATAATAATAATAAGAATAAAAATAATAATTAACGGTTTATTGAAAGAGCATGGCAGCCGGAAGGCTGAAAATATACAATTACATAATTGGGGAATGCGTCTCTTGATTTACAAATGATATACAGGTAACATAGGTGATACAAATATGACATATAAATATATAATTAGGTGTTGATAATTTTTACAATGGTTAAGACTGGGCTGTTCTTATAGCAATCAGTTCGTGCTCGTATGGGCTGGATGCGGTTAGGCAGATGTGTATCCACGTGGCCAGGACAGTATCTTGGGGCAATGCAGGTGTGCTCCTTCCTCCAGGTTACATAAAAACATAATAAAATAAGGAGTCTGCAATAGGCCGGTTGGCCTGTGCATGGCAGCTCCTGTCGAGAGTTACTACCTCTCTCTATCATCCATGAATCTATCTAGCCTCCTTTTAAAACTTTCCAGCACTTACTACAATGTTGCTAAGCTTGTTTCACTCGTCCACCACCCTATTTGTGAACCAGTTCCTTCCTAACTCCCTTCTAAATCTAAACTTATTCAACTTAAATCCGTTGCTACGAGTCCTATCCTGCTCGGATATTATAAGAACTTTATCAATGTCCCCTTTATTGATTCCTTTCACCCTCTTAAATACTTCAATCATATCTCCCCGCATTCTTCGTCTTTCTAGGGAATGCAAGTTAAGTTTCTTTAACCTATCCTGATATGGTAGGTTTCTAAGTCCCAGAATCATTTTCGTCATTCTTCGCTGCACCGACTCCAGTGAATTGATTTCCATTCTATAATAAGGGCACCAGAACTGAACCGCATAATCGAGGTGCGGCCTGACTAGCGCAAGATATAGTTGCAATAAGACCTCTACACTTCTAGATATGAAACCTAATACTCTGTTTGCCTTATTTCGAACATTAACACACTGTTTTCTAGGCCGTAGGTCCGGGCTTACAAGTAAGTCTCTTTCACAAGTCGACTTCTGTAGGTTGATGTTGTTAAGGCTGTATACATTGACAGTATTTGTTCTTCCAATTTTAAGTACGCTGCACTTGCTGGTGTTGAATTTCATTTGCCATTTTTCTGACCACCCCTGCAGTTTATTTAAATCCTCCTGTAGTGCATTTGCATCCTGCCCTGAATTTATCTGCCGCATTATTTTGGTGTCATCCGCAAACTTGCTTATGTCACTGCTAATCCCAGTATCTAGATCGCTTATATAGATTATGAACAAGAGGTGGCCTAGTACTGACCCTTGGGGAGCCCCACTGGTTACACAGCCCCACTCAGATTTAACACCATCTACGCTGACCCTCTGCGTTCTATCGGTGAGCCATGATTTTATCCAGTTTAAAACTTTCCCCTCGATACCATGAGCCTTAACTTTTCTCAGAAGCCTCTGATGCGGTACTCTGTCAAATGCTTTGCTAAAGTCTAAGTAAATAACATCGTAATTTTCGTCATTATCTACTACCTCGAAGACTTTCCTAAAAAAGTCAGCAGATTTGTTAGACAAGATTTTCCCTTTGTAAACCCATGTTGAGAGTCGTAGATTAATTTGCTTTTCTCTAATTGCGATCAGATGCTATTTGCTATAATTGATTCAAGAAATTTCCCCACTACTGACGTCAAACCAATCGGCCGGTAATTTGACGCTGATGCTCTGTCTCCCTTTTTGAATATGGGTAGTACATTTGCCTGTTTCCACAAGTCTGGCACAACTCCCGTGTCTAATAATTTTGTAAATAAATTTACGAGGGGTCCGCTAATCTGTTCCCTACACTCTTTCAAGACTCGAGGGAAAATTTCATCCGGCCCTGGGGATTTTGTCTTCTCTAATTTATTTATCCTCTTAAGAACATCCTCTTTTCTGATAGTGATATTCTTTAATTTCTCTTCTTCCTTTCCCCTAAATATCAGTTCCACCTGTGGAATTTCTTCGCGAATTTCTTCTGTGAAAACTGATAAAAAGTAGCTGTTCAATGCTTTGCTTATTTCTACACTGCCATTTATCACTTCCCCCCTCCCTGACTTTAAAGGCCCAACTTTGTCCTTGACCTTTGTTCTATATACCTGGAAAAATCCCTTGGGATTCGCCTTGGATTCTCTTGCTATTCTGATTTCACAGTCTCTCTTTGCTGTCCTAGCATTTTTCTTAACATTCCTAGATAGCTCATTATAATTATTTCTGAGCTGCTCCTCCCCTCCCTTTAATTTCTTATAAATTCCTTTCTTCATTCCTATGTCATGTTTAAGTTTTCTGGTCATCCACCTTGGCTCATTCTTATTTGACCTAATTTTTCTGTATGGTATATTTTGTTCTTGTGCTTTACATAGTATACTAGCGAATATATTATAGTCATGATCAAGTGTTGTGTCATCTGGTACCTCACCCTTTCCTACTGGGGACTGACCTGACTGTTCCCAGGTGACCTCACCTAGGTACCTTCTTAACCCCTGATAATCCGCCAACCGAAAGTTTGGGACTGACCATATTGTCATTGTTTTTCGTTTCCCAATTTAGGGTGAACCTGATTTCTCTGTGATTACTGTTACCTAGTTCTTCCCCTACTGTGATATCTCTGATAATATTTTCCTTATTTGTTAATACTAGGTCTAATATATTGTCACCTCTAATAGGTTCTGTAATTAGTTGTTTAAAAAAATTGTCCTGTACTGCGTCTAGGAAGTTTTCAGATACATAGTCACCTACAATGTTGTCCAAGTCAATATTTCTGAAGTTGAAATCCCCCATAATGCACAGGTTGTTATAATTTGCTGCCCTACTCATTTCCTGCCATATGGGCTGAGCTGCTTTTTTCCCAAGACTTGGGGGCCTGTAAATCACTCCTATAATTAGTTTTTCTCTTTCTTCCGTGATTTCTACCCATACAGACTCGGTTCATGTTTCACCCTTCATTGAATTGTTAATACAGTATTTTAATGTATCCTTGACGAAGAGTGCGACCCCTCTCCCCTTCCTACCTTCCCTGTCCTTGTGAAAAAGGTTGTACCCTTCTATGTGGTACTCTGATAAAAAAAAATTTGCTCGCCAGATTCATCCAAGTTTCGGTGATTGCTGTGACGTCTACATTCTCGGTACAGACAACCGCTCTCAGCAAGTCTATTTTATATCTAACTCTCCTACTGTTTGTATAGTATACATTTAAACCTACTCTTCCCTGATCCTGTTTTACCCTTTGTCCTGAGTAACCAATTTTACTTCCAAGGACCTGCTTGTTTTTTTACTCCCACTTTCCCCGACCTCTCTCTACTGGCGAAATCCCCCCTTTGGAGTGACAATTTCATGCTCCAGGGATGCAGACACGTCTTTACCCCCGCACGAGACAAGTGTACTCTGATCTTTGACGACTATTGAAGTAGTCATTATAAGTCTAGTTCCAACAACATCAAATACAAAATACAATCCTTTATAAAGTACAGGGATGATTAAAAATTGGAATACAGAAATAGCCGCGAGGTCAGGTCAGGTTAGGTCAGATCCAACCACTCTCAGTATTACACTTCTGTGTGTTTGTGCTTTTCCTTGGAGTGCACTATAGGAACACTGTTTGGTAGTCAATCGTTCACTGATCACTTGAATGTTTTGCTGAATAAATCCCGGTGTAGTAAGGCTGGTAGGGCGTTGGGATATAGCAGCGGGAGGGGGGCAAACAGACTCGTCCTGGCTGCTCAAACTGGAAGCGCCTTCAGGGCACGTCTTGTCTCGCTGGTGGTTGACAAGTGTGTGTGTGCGTGTGTATGTGAGATTTTCCTTGCATAAATCACAACTTTTTATATTGCCATGGAAGTCACGCCAATAAGCTTCTCTTCCTACATTATCTAAGGCAGTGGTCCTCTACCTGTAGTTCGCGGGCGCCGGAACCATATTATGGAGCCCGAGGGGGTTTATTAGAAAATTGTGAATTATTTGTGATTCTTCGAGAGAGAGAGAGAGAGAGAAACTGCGCACTAGTCCAGAGTCTATCGTGTACAGAACGTGTGTATTTACCCCCAGACCGGGCCCAGAAAGAAAGTCAGCCTTCTCACTGGGGTAAATACACTCGTCCTGTCCAAGAGTAAATGTAAAAATATGTAACTGGTAACAGTTAGACATGTAAAACTGCAAATAAATGTACAATATATATGAGATTTATTTCTTGACTGTAGATCTACAGTTTTGGCGCACCCCACTGTATTTACAATAATAAATGTGGCCAAGAGCCTACAAAAGGTTGGAGACCACTGATCTAAGGGGAGGGGGAAGAAAGAGATTGAGGGAGTCTATGCTACCTGACCTAGCTTGGAGAAGGACGTGCCCCTAATTGCTCGCGTTAGCGACCAGAGGAAATGGCCGCCTTGGATTGTTGTGTTGTGGGGGAAGAGGAGCGGAGTGTGAGGAAAGACGACCACCTGGCCACTCTGTTAAGTCAGCTGGAGCAGTTGAGGAGTGAGATGGACGCTCTAATGGGGTAGAACGAAGCCCTCAGGACTGAACTCCTTCAGGTAGGTGTCCTGCCTAGCAGGTCACCTACGAAGGAGGAGCAGGCGTGGAGAGTGGTGGTCTCCAAGGGGACTAGGGTCAGACTCAGGTGCAAGGAGAGGAAAGGGCAGTTGTACAAACCCTGCCCAATGGTAAGGTCGTGGTAGTTGGGGACAGCCAGGTGAGGTTTTTAGATAGGACATTTTGTGCAAGAGATAGGAAAAGTAGGACTAGGGTGTGTTTTCCTGGGGCTGGGGTAGGGCATGTAGCTGAGAGGATAGATAGGGTTTTGTCAGGGGAGGGTATCAATCCAGTAGTGTGTCTTATTGTGGGATGAAACGACATAGGAAAGGTTAGGAATGAGGAACTTTTCAAGAGGTATAGGGAGGCGCTGGGGAAGATTAGAGATAGGAGAGGGATCCCGATAGTATG
Organism: Homarus americanus; assembly: GCF_018991925.1. Lineage (NCBI taxonomy): Eukaryota > Metazoa > Arthropoda > Malacostraca > Decapoda > Nephropidae > Homarus > Homarus americanus. The sequence continues at coordinate 4,441,932 of NW_024711292.1, read as the reverse complement.
TGGTGTCTTGCCTAGAAGAGGGGTTGGTCGTGAATGGCTGTCCAGTGCAATTGCTATAAATTGCCGACTGGAAAAACATTGTGCAAACAATGGTTGGGCATTCATTGATAACTGGTAACCATTCTATGGTTGCCATGCACAGGCCAACCGGCCTATTGCAGACTCCTTATTTTCTGATGTTCTTATGTTCTTATGTGATAACCATCACTATATCATTAAGGGGTAATATTACTCCCAGACGTTCTGTAGTGAGTAATAGTGTTTTTGGTGTCACTTGATGAGACATCCAGCCATGAATCTATCATTTATATATAAATAAAATCTATTATTAATAAGTTCTATTTCTGTATTCTAATTTTTAATCATCCTTGTACTTTATAAAGGATTGTATTTTGTATTTGATGCTGTCGGAACTAGACTTATAATGAATACTTCAATAGTCGTCAAAGATCAGAGTAACATTTCCAATTAAGATTTAAGCAAAGACTCGATGAAATATGAAAGATACTGAATATGTTGTATAGTCATAAAGGAAATTCTGGCTTCAATGAGCTTAGGGGGAAGTTACTTGGAAAGTAACAGGCAGGTATCAAACAGGGAGGTACTACCTCCTGGGAAGATATTGGAAGCATAATGTGTTGTCTAATGGTAGACCCTGCTGCCATTTGGCACCACGAAAATTGTGATCAAGTCCCAGGTTGCTGATCTGACTTTCTGCACCATTTACACACAATTGCAGGGTTTCAATTGCTTCTCTTACTTTGACAACACAACATACAAAATATATATCGTTTCTCATCCTTGATTTGTTTTTTCGTTTTTGTATTAATTTATGGTTATCATTATTTTCAGTATTCAATTTTTATTTTTAGTAATTTGTTATTAATTTTTGAATGATTATAATAATAATAGTTATAATTATTATTATTATTATTATTATTAATATTATTATTATTGTGTTTTCGCCCTCCAGGCCCTGATGTGGGTCAGTGACCTGTGCCCGGGTGGGCTAATCCCGTTAAAAAAAAAATATTGAATTCAATCTCGTGTCCAATATTCCCATCCTGGTACACCAAGGGTGTCTTGAGAAGGCTCTCCTACTCTGCTCCTCCTTCAGACACTCCTGGAGCTGGAACCCCTCCACACCCACCTTCCCACTCCACCACATCACCCACATACTCACCTCCCCTTGTTATTTATAGTAAAGTAATCTATTTTTCGGGGGACCAATATTACAACTTCTGCTTCAACCCCCTTCCCTCAGGGACGTGTGGCATTTGCATACAGTATATACAGTATAGTATCCCTTACCTTAGGACTAACCACTGAATCATTTCATTCTTATTTCTTTAATCAGCATTTCCATCACTTATCATTTAGTTCAGTATCATTATTCTATCAATCATCACTTCCTTGCAACATATTAAACTTCCTCATAAATCCATTAATTGTATTTTTTTTTCAGATGGATCACCAGAAGAATGCAAAAAAATAAGGAAGAAAATGATAATAAGACCCAATACGTTTTATAAACAGAGATAAATTTTGGAAAAAACTGATAAACTAAGAAAAAATAGCATCCAATAGTGATGAAGATGAAACTATATCCACCAATCAGTGTGTCGCCTCTACTGTGTTTGACAATTTAACAACTAAATTTACACATTCGAGCTAAATTCATCACCTGGCATTGAAGTAACACAACATAGCATTATCTAACATCACTTCAAACTTAACACAGTGTTCAAAAAAATAAAAGTCTATTTAGTGTGTTAGTGTGTGTAAATAATGTCTCAAAAATAATACAACAAGGATGTTCGCTCCAGACATGTAACGCTACTGGAAAAATCATTGTTGTGTGACCTGATAACCTCAACTAACTTTAAATGTTGGATACGGCAAGACTTAGAGGCCAGATAAACACAGACTCAGAGGACAGATAAGTGAAGAGTTAGTGGCCGGGTAAGCCAGCACACAGAGGCAGCAGCATCCGGCCATCATGAGCTATGAGGAGGCTCGTTGTGACTGCTTCTGGGAGAATCTTCCTTACTGTACCAGAGGCCTGGGTGTGGCCACGGCAGTAGGTGATTACCCTTGTGATTGTGGCCATGGCCGTAGGTGATACTTATGTGATTGTGGCCACGTCCGTAGGTGAGTACCCATGTGATTGTGGCCACGGTCGTAGGTGAGTACCCTTGCGATTGTGGCTATGGCCGTAGGTGAGTACCCTTGTGATTGTGGCGACGGCCGAAGGTAAGTAACCTTGTGATTGTGGCCACAGCCATAGGTGAGTACCCTTGTGAGTGTGGCCACGGTCGTAGGTGAGTATCCTTATGATTGCGGTCACGGCCGTAGGTTAGCATACATGTGATTGTGGCCATAGGTGAGTATCCTTATGATTGCGGCCACAGCCGTAGGTGAGTACCCTTGTGATTGCGGCCACGGCCGTAAGTTAGCACCCATGTGATTGTGGCCATAGGTGAGTATCATTATGATTGTGGCCACGGCCGTAGGTGAGTATCCATGTGATTGAGGCCACGGCCGTAGGTGAGTAGCCATGTGATTGTGGTCAAGGCCGTAGGTGAGTATCCATGTGATTGTGGCCACGACCGTAGGTGAGTATCCATGTGATTGTGACCATGACCGTAGGGGAGTATCCTTGTGATTGAGGCCACGACCGTAGGGGAGTATCCTTGTGATTGTGGCCAAGGCCGTAGGTGAGTATCCATGTGATTGTGGCCACGACCGTAGGGGAGTATCCTTGTGATTGTGGCCATGGCTGTAGGCGAGTACCCATGTGATTGTGGCCACGGCCGTTGGTGAGTATCCTTGTAATTGTGGCCACGGCCGTAGGTGAGTACTCTTATGATTGTGGCCACGGCTGTAGGCGAGTATCCATGTGATTGTGGCCATGGCCGTAGGTGAGTATCCTTGTAATTGAGGCCATCCTCAATGGTCATCATCCTCCGTGACTTCTACCACCCCCGCCCACACTCCAACCTTCTTTCCCTCTACACACAACCACGAACACCTACCACTACTCGCAACCACCAACGCCCTCCACTGCCCACAACCACCAACACGAGCCACTTAACCACGATCGGTAAAGTAAAATAAAAGACCTGGGGAAACATAACTCTCTATGGCGAGGAAAAAACAAAACATCAGGAAATAGTCTGGGGAAATATTTTTAGTTGATTATTTTCCCTCTTAAAGTTGATAAACGGTGTTCGTTCATCGGAAAGTGATACTGAAAATATAGGGAATATTTTGGCTTCGTAAAATACATGCCTGTAGATGTGCTGAATATGTTAGTTCATCGATGCCCGCAACACACACTAACACACCTCTCTAACAGAACCTCCTACCAGTATTATAACCATCACCGCGACCAGGAAACACTAGTCAATCACCACGAATTATAACTACCAGCACCCAGAGTCACCAAGACCACAGTATACTGTACAAGTATACACACACACACGCACAGATATATACTGTTAGCTTTAAGTCTAGTTGGCACGAGCCTCGAGCAGTGATAACCATTGGTTGACCCGGACGGTGGTGGTGTATGTTCACGTTAATAAACTCTCGCGCTCTTCGTAAATGGACCAGTTGAATTTCGGTTAAATAAAATTTTGGAGTTCAAAAAAAATATATATATAATCTTGGTAACAACATATGAAAAATCCTGTTATTCGTCCAGGCATTAATATGGGTTAAAATTGTACTGTGAATGGCAGTGTTCACTCATTCCAAATCCAATAAAAAAAATTAGCAGAAAGTTACATTTTATACCGAGGATGTGAACGGCTTAGTGTTGGGTACTATGAAACAACTGGAACGTGAACAGCAACAGTTACAGTTATGAAAAAAAAAATCTCTTTTCAGTACAGTCTCTATCTACGTTTGTATAAACCTCGCTTATATTCTTATTAATTCTCTACTAAGCCAATCCATAGAATCCTTTAATGTTACTTGTAATCGTACTCAAGGGGTTGTCATCATAATAAAAAACACAAACCCACAGTCCACACGTATGCACTCACAAGCACAACGTACAGTATAACATAATATGCAACAAACGTTGAAAAAAACCCAGAAAACGAAGAACCATGTGTCTGCTGGATGGGTAACTCTCAAAGCAAACCGTAACTAGGTAAACAAAAAAAGGGGGTGGGGGTAAATTCAATCCCGACGGCTTTAATGTTTAAGACAGACATAATCTCGACTATTGTATATTCCTAGATTTTTTTTTAATTACATTGTTCACGTTGTTCTCTAAAATGATTTTGAGAAACTTTTTTTAAGTCAACAAAGCCTAGAGAGTTTATTAAATTTATTCAGCCGTAAACTTCGAGTTTCACATCTCTTTCTTGTCGTCTGATATTGTCTGCTTGCAATGTTTCTTTCCATATTAACTTTGTTATATAATTACTGTGAAATAGGATAAGAAGTGTTCAACTGTTTAAGTGTAGAATATTTTTAACACTGTTCCTAAGAGTCTGTCATACCTATGGGACTCACTTTTCCTTCTACTGTACAAGTACATAAAGAGTTTAGTGATGCGGCTCCATTTCCCGTCAATTGTACCACAACTGGTAGATATTACCTTGGTTCGTACACATTTTAATCAATTAATTAATTAATTCGGCTCCACTACAGTTTCGGAAGCTCAAAAGGCCAACATTGCCAACATTTAATTTGCAATATCTGTGCAATATCAATTAACCTAAATGTTATATACAAAACAAAGCCTTATACAAGTTTATAGAGGCCCAATAAAAGAATGATTTGTATGCATTTTGAAATTAATTACTAGATACAGTACGTTATAACGATCTCTGTAGTGTACGAAACTCCTTTATGGCATTAACGAAGAAAAATGTTAAATAAAGGTAATATGAGAGAAAATAAAATAAAGTAGTCATTTTTTTTCTTAAGTTTAGCAGGATAGAGACGAGAATTACAAGAAAGATTAAATTCTAATCTAGGGAATTTAAGTTCCCCATCATGCTGCATTAATTAGGGGAAAGAAAAAGCCTTGGAAGCAGTTGTAGCCCAGTAACCCGGAATTATTATCTGTTCATGGAACATAAACTGGATAAAGAGGTGGATGTAGGTGGGTGTGGCTGAACCTAATGACAACCTCTTTACCGACACTGTTTTCTCCCTCCCTCACCTCCACAGTACTGCTTCCTCCTCCTTCACCACACTACTGTTGCTTATCCACACTACTACTGCTGCTGCACCTCCACAGTACTGCTGCCTCTCCCTCCCAACCAGATAATGTTGGGTCACCAGCCAGATGATGGTCATTCATCAAGCAGTAGGTGGTGGTTCACTAAGCAGAAATATGATGCTGAATCACCAAGCAGGAGATATGCCAAGAAGCAGGTGATTTTTGTAAGCGAAATAAAGAGATTGTGGATCACCAGGCATGCAGGCAGGTGATGGTTCGTGCTGGTGGTTAATTACAAAACTTTCTCGTCGTCGTTGACAATTGATCAGCTGCCGACGCTAATTATCCGTGAGAAATAAGGGCATATGTGTCGCTGTCTCATTTACCCACCCAACATCGCTCTCCCCCCCCTCTACCCCGACCCAACATTGCTCTCTCCCTCCTCTACTCCTACCCAATACCTTTCCCCCTCCCCTACCCCTACTCAACACTGCTCTCCCCTTACCCTACTCCCTATTCTACCTCACTTCATTATTATTCTTTCCTTCACCACATTAACACTCCCTTTAGCACTTTCGTTTCATACAAAGGAAAAACTTAATATGTTATTGACAGCACTGAGACACACAACCTATGGTGGATCTTCGATTCTGAAACCTCATACAATTTTTTTATGTAATTGGAGATCACATAAAATATGATATCGAAAATGCACTGAGACTCTACCGTAACTAGACGCCTCGTCTTATTTCCTGTTACGGGGGAGGAGAATAACAAGTGTAGTCGAGTCCTTGTAGACCGAGAAGGGTGAGGCCACGTACTGAGTGAGATGGTCGTTTGAGGTTGACTTCTGCTGTGACTTGTTTCTGTATAGCGCTGGTTATGTTGCAGGAGACTGTATGAGTAAGCGTATTGTAGCACACACATACATACATATACACTTACACACACATATATACATACACTTACATAAAATACATATGCATATACTGTATACTAAAACACACAGGTTCATAAGCATATAAAAAAAAAACACTGTCACAGTCTCCCTTATACTGTTATATAAATATAACCAGGATAGGGAAATAGAGCATTTGCATAAAAAGTATATTAAACAATAATGGTTTCACACGTGCTGATAGCTTCCACAAAGTTTACATTAATATCAGTCTTATATCTTAATCCAACGATATGCTCTCTCTCTACTTTACAAATATGCTTCACAAATATATTACAATAGCTTATGACTACCAGAAAACACTGGATTACCCTTACAACTTGTGGGTTTTCACGATACAAAATACCATGTCCTTCACCAATAATACCCAGAGAGAGAGAGATAGAGAGAGAGAGAGCTTCTCCCCCATGTTCCAATACGATTTCACTAACTTATCCACATTTTGTTTACATTCTTCATTTAAACCACTGCAATAGTCTCACATTGAAAACTGTTTCACAAAATCATATATTAATATTCTTTAATCATATCAGTTACTAAAACATATCACAAATCAGAATAACAAAACATATATCGCAATCTTAAGAAGACTTAACCTTCACAGTGATTATAGGCCCGAGCAGGGGTGTCAAACTCATGGCCCGCGGGCCAAATGTGGCCCTTGGGATGGTCAGGTGTGGCCCGTGGGATGACGGTAAAATTCATCATCCCGTGAAATCATGAAAGAAATAGATAAAATCATGTTTATTTAGTAAAATGAATTTTACATACTTAAGATGAGACAAACCCAAATGAGGTATTCCTGGTAAGCCAGGTAAGGCAATGTGTGAAGTTGTAAACTTCATTCCTGCAAATATGTGATATAGCACTTGTGTTGGCCCTGAAGAGGGTAACTAAGATAAGAATTGGCCCTCGAAAGGTTTTAGTTTGACACCTCTAATATAGGGTGTCAAGAGAAAACGAGACACTTAATGGGATGACTGAGGAAAACATAAGTACATAACAACACACACACCACTGGAGAATGAATACAGCTATTTTTGCGAAACTGAACTTGTGAAGAGCAGAAGTAACGAGATTCGCCTCACGTTACTCTGAGATAAGCTGAGCAAGTTTGGCAATTCAGGAGAGAGTGATTGTCGGCTTTTTTTATTTACTTAGAAAATTTTCACTAAATGGGTTTTGACATCGTCTTTAACTCCCAGTCACATTTTTTTTTATGAAAAACCGATTTTTGAGACGCAAAATATAAAAATAATGAGTAAATCTGAGAAACAAAGTCAATGACAAACTCTCTTATTCCTACATCTTCAAATAAAATTTTCCCTGGTGAGGTAAAGACATTGTTCCTTGTAAAAATAAATTTTCAACATTGTCTGAATATCTTCCTTCAAATCTCTCCACAGTGTAAGGATATGAAGAGCAATTTTTGGCTACCTCAGATACAAGAGAATGGTTGTTATTATTAAACTTCCTAAAAGTGTTGGGTTTTATGATGAAGTTGACGAGACTTATCAAATTATACTTCGAGGGATCATAGCATGGGAGTATATTTATTGAAAATTTGTTGATTATCAGGAATTGTTTAGGGATTTTTGGGGGTTAAGGATTTGGGGGAAACAGATCCTTAATCAGCAGGTTATAGAGTAGCACCTTTGTATTAAATGTGAACAAAATCTACGTTTCGACCTAAAATGTCGAACACAAGGTAATAACTCAGGTGTCATTTCACCACGAAAACTATTTATTATTTTTTTTTGGGGGGGGGGGAAGTGAAAACAGACAATATATGCACGCACGCACGCACGCACGCACGCACCCACCATCCTCGTCATCGCCACCTACTGCCACCGGCAGTCCCCCGCCCACTTCGCGCAGTCCGCTACTACAACAAAATTCAGCCCATAAGAGCCCGCACCGACAGATATAAGAGCAGCACCATCCCATCTATTGTTAAAATAATAAACAGCTCCTAATTTATGTACTGTACAGCCCTGTAAATGTATTGAATGTATATTGTTATGTCTAAATCACATGTAAGTTTGTATATTTTCAGCCACCGGCTGCAACTCTATTAATAAACTGTTTATTATTATTATCATTATCATTATTATTATTATTATTATTATTATACACACACACACACACACACACACACACACACGCACACACACACACACACACTTACTTTACAGTAAATAAGTTATTACTGTACAGATATTGACCATAATAAGTTATTACTGTACAGATATTGACCATTGTGTGTTGTTGTCTTTACAGTGCTGTGGGGTGTGGGCGTGGACATGGTCTACCACCACCACCTGATCGGCGTCTACATCTTGTGAGTAACTTTGTTTATCTTTCTCATGTGTGATGACCATGTTGGGTTGTTTGTGTCGGTATGTTTGTTTGTTTAATACTAATAATAATAATAATAATAATAATAATAATAATAATAATAATAATAATAATAATAATAATAATAATAATAATAATAATAATAATAATAATAATAATAAACGGTTTATTAATAGAGTTGCAGCCGGTGGCTAAAAATATACAGACTTACATTTGATTTAGACATAATGATATAATATGCATTTGCATATGACTATGTGGCTGACAATATGTATTTGTGTGTTTTTATGTATGAATGTACGTATGTATGTATGTATGTATGTATGTATGTAGTATGTATGTATGTATGGGCAGAAGGAACAGTATTCGTTAATAAAAAAATAAAACCTCTTTCCTTCATCGTATGACACCCCCCCTCCCCCAAGCATAACTGTTCTCTCTCTGATATTAGCGGTACCGAACCAACGGGCGTTGCTAACCCAGACAAAACTTAAATAATACCGATTTTGGAGAAGACTCAGCTGTTTGTGCTTGCTAAAATCATAAATGGTTTGGTTTCATTCGCTGGGGCAGTTTGTTAACCGGAGCAAGCCAATGAAAATACACGATCTCTGAACTCGGTCTAATTCGTTCTCAGAGACGAACCACTTCGCGTTACCATCAAAGTTTACGATACTACTCTGTCCTTTTGATGTAATTGGTTTTTATCGTCAATAAAATATTCAAATTTAGTAGTTGACAGTATACACTTACAGTACAGTCTCAACGCCACATGTTCCTGCAGAAGGTGGGACTGTATTAACCCTCGTGTTCTCCCCTACAGAATGTTCGCCTTCACCCTGTTCTTCCTGGAGATCACGTGGGCCATCACCCTCTTTCTCCGTGTGTGTATAAGGTACGTCTTCGGCTCCTGTGTCGTCTTTCCTATTTTACTTATTTCTTATTTTCTTGTATAGTGAGAATTTTATGTACAATGAACCCTTCATTGCTCATATATACATCCAACCTATGTTTGAAGCTATCCAGCGTATTCGAGTCAATGATGATATTTGGTAACTTGCTCCACTTGTCCACTAATCTATTTCCAAACCAATGTTTACCCATTTCGCGCCTAAATCTAAATTTGTCCAATTTAAAACCATTGTTACGAGTTCGCTCCTGGTTGGATAGTTTGAGTACCTTTGCAATGTCCCCTTTGTTCAGCCCTGACTTCCATTTATAAACCTTTATCATATCGCCCCTCACTCTACCTCTCTCGATGAAGTGCAAATTAAGATGCTTTAACCTGTCTCTGTATTCAAGGTTCCTAATGCCCGGGAATAGTCTTGTCATTCTCCTCTGAATTCTTTCCAAGGATTCTATATCCATTCTGTAATACGGTGACCAGAATTGAACTGCGTAATCCGAGTGAGGTCTCACAAGCTTAAGATATAGTTTTAAGATGACCTCGCTAGTCTTGTAATTAAAACTCCTTTGTATGAACCCAAGAACTTTATTAGCCTTGTTTCGAGAAAATACACATTGTTTACTTGGCTTAAGATTCCTACTTGTCATTACTTCTAAATCTTTCGCAGTCGGATTTCTCAATAACATCGTTGTTAATCTGGTATCTGGTTTCCCTGTTTACATCTCCTATACTGAGTACTTTACGTTTGTCCACATTGAATTTCATCTGCAATTTTTCAGACCATTCGAAATTTTTTTTTACATCTTCCTGTGGTTTTGCGGAGTCCTCGTCAGATTTAATTACACGCCCTATTTTAGTGTCATGAGCAAATTTACTTATGTTGCTGTCTATGCCGATATCTATGTCGTTTATGTATATGATAAATAATAACGGTCCAAGTACTGAGCCTTGGAGAACTCCACTAGTGACGTTGCTCCAATCGGATTTAGTGCCGTTAATGCTCACTCGCTGTTTCCTGTCCTATAGCCACGCCCTAATCCATTTTAGAATATCTCCTTTAAAGCCATGAGCCTCCATTTTTCTTATTAGTCTTTCGTGGGGGACTCTGTCGAAGGCTTTGCTAAAGTCGAGTTATACCACATCATAATTGTGCCCCTTGTCCACTGATTCGAAAACAGATGAAAAGAATGTTAATAGATTAATTCGACATGAACGCCCGCTTGTGAAGCCATGCTGGGAATCACTGATCAACTTGTGCTTCTCCAGGTGATTTCGAATAGAGTTTGAAATGATTTCTTCCAGTAATTTGCCTACAATTGATGTTAGACTGATTGGACGGTAGTTAGAGGTATTACATTCGCTATCCTCCAGGATTCTGGTACTACACCCGTTTTTAGGACATGTTAAACAACTTTACTAAGGGCATACTAAGCTCTTCCTTACATTCTTTAATACTCTGGCAAATATCTCATCGGGATCCGGTGACTTATTAGGCGTTAGTTTGTCTATTTGCTTACTAACATCGTAGCCAGTAACTACTATTCCGCCTAATTTATTTTCTTCACCATCTCTGTATAGAGTCGGTGCCTCGGGTATCATGTTTAAATTTTCGGTGGTGAAAACTGTTGAAAAATATTTATTCAGATTATTGCTAATTTCTCCGTCGTTATCAGTTAGCTCGCCAGTATCTAACTGTATTGGTCCAATCTTTTCTCGTGTTTTAGTTTGATACATTTGATAGAATCCCTTGACTTGGCTTCCCTTGCTGTGTGTTTGTGTGTTGGCTCACTAAAATACAATTTACCCGTTTCTATAAATTCATCTAAAAAAAAATTCGCGGAGTAGCTGAAGATTCGCTCCCTAGCTTATTCTACCTGAAGATTAAACGCCCTAACGTTAACCGGGTTCATGACTTAGAATCTCGGGGGTTCGTGGCTCAGGAGGAGAGGCGAACGGACTTTAGTAGTTGACTTTATGTGTTAAAATAAATTGAAAACTTAACCCACTCAAACTACGAGCTGGCGGGGAGTGTTAGATTATAAGTCTATCATGTTAGTAGTCAGTTGACATCGAAATCTGGCTTCATATATACAGTATGTATAAAACATTATTTACATATTTTGTTACGAAGGTTATCTAACTCTCCCTTAACGTCAGCTGATCAAGACGTTTAGTATGACAGACTTTCTATTTACCGAAAAGTAAACAGATAACTCTACTGTATGTGCAACAACTCTCCGTAAAGTAAGACTCACTCTACCTGCCTGAAAGAAACAAATATTCTTGTAGGAAAAAGATGTAGTCGTTTACTGGGAACATCTTAAAGAAGTGAAGGATGTGGAAGGTTATTTATTGACAGTTTTTAGATTAGGTGGTCAGCGTGATCCAACCAGCCAGGCAGTGGTGGGTGGTCCTGAGTTGACTAGCAAACTGTGTGTTCTCAGCCAACCACTCCTGCCTGACTCACCCACCATCTCTACCACCATCATCTGGCAGGTGTGACTGACAGATGCACAGTTGGTGGTAAGGTTTACTAATGTGTGATGGTCTCTGACAGGAACGAGACGAGCAGGGTGTTGGGGTGTTGGTCAGTGGTACTCTGGCTGGACACATGGAAGAAATCACTCATCTACTGGGCCGCTGCAGCCGTCATCCTCCTCCGCCCACACAGACTATGGTTGACATCCGTTTCAGGTAAAATCCGTGGCACATGGACATCTTGGTTATTGTATGGCCACTTTATGACGTCACCATACCTGGATCTGGTATTACATGGCCACTTTATGATGTCACAATGGCTGGATATGACGTTTCATGGCCAAATTACATAAGGCAACACTGGCGAAGGATTTAATTCCCTTTTACTTTATTCACGCAGTGTCCAGCATACTGTATATAAATAACCCGACAATATCAGCATGAAATCCTACAAAGTAAAATAAGATGGAGGTAAACATCGCCTTTCTTGGTCTCATGAAAAGTTGAATCACAGGCGATCCATTTGTTTTGTTTTATTCAGGCGAGCGGCACTGCACACACAACACAGCCTTCAGCCCCGCTTCCTCTCCAAGCCCTCTGTCTCTGTCACCCTCACGCCTCCTCTTTCCACGTCTCTCTCTCTCTCTCTCTCTCTCTCTCTCTCTCTCTCTCTCTCAGATACATGCATTTTTATCCCCCTTTCTTTTGGACACGTGTTTTTGTCTCTGTCCTCCTGTTGGTCTCTCTCTCTCTCTGAATGAGTTCCTTCCATACTGGGCAGAAGGATGTCCACGTTTTCCAATCGTCCCGTCCCGCCTCGTCCCGTCCCGCCCTGTCCTGTCCTGTCCTGTCCTGTCCTGTCCCGTCTCGTCTCGTCTCGTCCCGTCCCGTCCCGTCCCGCCTCGTCCCGTCCCGCCTCAGCCCGTCGCGCCTAAGCCCGTCCCGCCTTCGCCCAGTTCCGCCCCGCCCCGCCCCGTCCAGTCCCGCCCCGTCCAGTCCTGCAGCGTCCAGTCCCGCAGCGTCCAGTCCCACCCCACTCCATCTCACCCTGCCCCGACCTGTCCCACTCCTCCCCGCCCCGCTCCGCCCAGCCCTGCCCTGCCCTGCCCTGCCCTGCGTAATAAGGTGAAATCATAAAATTGTAAAATGTGCCAGCAGAAATCCTTGAAATGGTGTGAGTTTGAGAGGGTGTGGCAGAACAGTAAATGATGGTTTAACTAAATGTTGGTAATCAGTGTTAACCGGTAAGACTTGCGATAAAGTTTGCTCGTGTTACTGTACAAACACTGTGAATCAAGTTAATAAAAACTGACGTACAAAAACGAAGTAAATAGAGAACGTTTCAGTAGAAAATTTATGTTAATGAGTTGCTGCTCCAAAGGTTAAAAAAAAACCGTTGGATCAGATTAACACCCTGGCGCTCATTACTGTAATAAGATTCTGAGATAAAATGTAGCGTCGGTAATGTTAACTAAACGTTTTTCATCACCATGACAACCGGAAATCTGTAACTTTCTACACATCACCATGACAACCGGAAATATGTAATTTCCTACACAATCAAAAAACATGAGGATTGTCATGAAGGTTCACGTCTTCAAGAGAAAAAGTTAATATTGTGTGATATTTCCTGAATTAACAATGTTTTCCCCCACACAAAGTTGGCATTTCAGCAAATATATTTTAGACGAAGAACCTAAAGACTCAAACATAGATAGTTATAAACATAGTCAAATATACAGCTTATTGGTCTAATTCTGGTATGAATATCCCTACAGGAGGTCTGTTGATTGGCCTGGGCGTCTTTCACCTTTTGCTACTCTACAAAAAGAAGTTGGAAGCGAAAGAGGCTCTGCTGGAGGCCAAGGAAGATTCTTACGACAGGTGAGATGAGGAGGAGAAGGGGGGTGGGGACTCTTGAGGCATGAAGGTGTTTGTGTTGTGGTTTATACTGAAGTTGATTTTTTTCCCTTGTAAATATATCAAGACGAATGGAATAATTATGTGGCTTTGAAAATTTTCCTTATGTTGTGGATGGTGTTAAGTGAGTCGAGTGTGGATGTGGATACCAACCCCATTTCAACCCACTGAGACCTAAAAGTGTATAGAACGAGGACACAACACTTGTGATGAATAGGGGGATAACATTCACTCATTGCTATAGATGTTCGCAACTTATTTACAACACAGGTATTTGGAATCCTATTTCACCTGCTGATTAAACACCCTAACGCAGTCTCTCTCTCTCTCTCTCTCTCTCTCTCTCTCTCTCTCTCTCTCTCTCTCTCTTTGTCGTGATCCTGACGTCAACCGAAGCCCAGGACTATAACAGCAAACTTTCAACCCTTCATTCACCTTCTCACCCATACTTCAACCTCATATATTTCTCGCTAATATTATTCCCATTTAACACGACTTCCAACTCATCTTCCTGAGAGATAATTAATCGTGAACTGCAGTATATAACAGTTTCTCTCTTTCTCCCACAGGTACGAGGATGAGATGGACTCAGCCGTGCCAGAAGGTGTCAACACTCACACTGACTCAGACACTGCCTCCACTCACGACTATATCCTGCAGGTGTAGTCAGGTCTCTCTGTCGCCCCTCCCTGGCCCACCACACACCTTCTTTGTTGGCCTCACAGGGTGATCACGCCCCCCTCCCCAACATTTGAGGGTGATCACGCTCATCCCTAACACTTGGGGATGGTCACGCCCCCCTCCCTGACACTTGAGGATGGTCACGTATGATATGTACTGTAGGTTTCATAGGGTGTACACCATCAATCCTGGCTGACCACGCCCACCTTGGTGCTCTAGATGCTGACCATGCCCCACTTGGTAATCTAGAGGTTGACCACACCCACACTAATGTCCCTCAAGGACCATCATGCCAAGCCTGGTGCACTGGAGGATGAGCACGCCCATATAAGATTCTCTGGAGGAGCACCACGCCCACGAAAGAGGATCATCACGCTCACGAAAGGGTATCATCACGCCCACGGAAGAGGATCACCACGCCCACGGAAGAGGATCACCACGCCCACGGAAGAGGATCACCACGCCCACGGAAGAGGATCACCACACCCACGGAAGAGGATCACCACGCCCACGAAAGGGGATCACCACGCCAACGGAAGAGGATCACCACACCCACGGAAGAGGGTTACCACGCCCATGAAAGAGGATCTCACGGGTTAAATACACAATGACGAAGTAAACATAATCTTCTGATAACCTAATACCAGATTCACTTTAGTTGTGGCTGTACTGCTCTCTCACACCACATGTCTTACCTCCCACACCATCCATCACTTTTGACACCATACTCATTACTACACTACTCTCACAGACACCATACCAGACGGTGTCTATATAATGCATACATGATACTAGCATACATACATACATACACATACATACAAGTAAACGTATGTGTATATAACTAATTAACGCAGTAAAGAGCCAACAGTTTTATCTACTAGAGCTGAGATGCAAATCCTTAACCACAATAAATATTTTCTTTCATAATACAGTACACATTCTATACATTAAAACAAGATGTGTCACTAATTACTAACACTAATAACACTTTAAGGCTGAGTCATGTACGATTCAGTTGCCGACACTATGAAACTTAAGGAAATTATTTAAAATACACAGAACTGAAGGTCACTGATGGTTTCATATTTACATTAGTTTTCAATGGAACAGTGATGTCACTGGTATTGTGCATGAAATAATAATATGAACCGTAAATAATAGAGTCGGTTATGTTACCTAGCGTGTTACCTCTGGTCAAGAACAAGTGTGTGTTTGTAGAAGTGAATTATTGGTGTAAATGATTTCATAATGGTAATATAATGGACTGAGTTAATATTTTCCTGATGTTCAACTAAACGCAGACGTAGAGGATGACGCTGGATGAGATGTGTTACTGGCTAATTGGACCCCAGTCGGAACTCAAACGTAATGTAACGTAACGTAACCTACCTATTGGAATTAAAGCCCTATCCTAATGGGCCCTAGTCCTAAGGGGCTCAAAGTTCTAATGGATTCTTTATGATTAGTTTAGGTTAGGTTAGGTTATGTAGTAAGTGTCCAATAAGACGGGAGGGGATACTTTTTGACCTTAAACAGTTGGAAATGTGCAGTAGTAATTTTTTGTTCTTATTAACGCACAACCAACTGTCTCTTTTGCTTAACTTATTCAGTACCAACACAGTCTACCTGTTCTCTGTACTGTATGACAAAATTTCTGTTTCTTTCTTTTAACTAAATTATCCATTGTTCATCGTTCAACTGTTCGACTCTGTACATATAGCAATAGTTATATATAATTAGAAAAATTAGTTTGTTTTTTACTTGTCAAACAATCTCATGAAATATAAGACACCGTAGAGATATTAATACCACAAAGGTCATTTGTTGATAAATTTGTTCTGTTCAAGTTGGTTTATTAACACTTCTTACATTTATTGGTGGTCAAGATAATGTTATTCTGCCCGAGACACTCAGCTCTCGCACACCATTTGTATCTAAAACACTAAATAAAAGTGTAATACTAATTGGGGTATTTTTTCCTATCCTGTACTGTTTGGTGATCTTTTTTATTTGGCAAACATCACATTAACATTGAAACACACTTGTGTTCCTCGCTGGTAGCCCCGGAGAGAGAGAGAGAGAGCAGCTTTAATCAGTGGATGGATCACCATTCAAGTAAGTATTATACGGTACATGGTCTGGCTAATGTGTTAATATTCCCCGCGGCATTTTAGCTACTCTCAACTCAGACTATCTAATGCATTATTTTCATCAGAGACATAACGTATGACACATTAGAGTGTTAAAGCTAGCTATAGCATATAAATAAATAAATCACTAAATAAATAAATAGAGTCAACTGCTGAAGTCCGTTCGCCTCTCCCCCTGACCCGCTAACCCCCGAGAGATCCAAACTCGTGAACCCGAAGCAGTAGACTGAGACAATATTCTGTCCATAAATGCTTCAGAGGCTCGTGGTCCAGGGAGAGAAGCGAATGGGCATCAGTTGGTAATATACAGCATAAATAAATAAAGAATACTTGTTCAACAATAAAAAGATAATTAAGAAAGGTAAATGAGAATATTGGAGTATTTCTCACATTATGCATGAAGAAAGAAAGTTTGAGATACAACCCGCCACCGACCTTCACAGCAGCTTGTGTCGGCAGCGTCTTACAAGTCTCCTCACACTCTTAACTAAGTTCACTCCACTCTTCTAGTTTATTTGTAATTTTTTTTCTATTTACGTTGGGAGACCCGAAATAGCTAAGGTCAGACGTTGTGTGTTTCTGGTTAGTTACAAGAAAAATATAGGTGTTTCCCTACGTTTTTCTTTTCTCAACTATACAGTTCATCACACGCACACATAATTTTTTTTTACTACACACACACATACAGTGTATATATATATATATATATATATATATATATATATATATATATATATATATATATATAACAAATTTGTCATCCACATACCTGAGACAAACGAAGCCACTAATAAAGCCTAAATTGAAAAAAAAGTTGACCTTGTTGGAGAAGAACACTGCAGTGACTCCAAAGGTAAATTGAATGACCCTTGGAAGGAAGAGCTGATGGAGGAGGGAAAAGATGAGAGAGAGAGAGAGAGAGAGAGAGAGAGATGCGAATGGAGGAGGGAGGTGTGGTTGAGGGTGGATTGAGGAAGGGATAGTTGAGGTTGAGTGTGGATTAACAAAGGTGGATTGGCTGAGGTTAGGTGGAGGCTGGGTTAGGACTCAGGAGTCATGGAGAAAAAAGCAGCTTGAAGGACTATTTCAATACATATAAATAAATAGGAGGAGGGACGTGAGGGAGGAGGGGGGAGGAGGGTGGCGGAAGGGAGGAGTGAGGGAAGGAGGGAGTGAGGGAAGGAGGGAGTGAGGGAAGGAGGGAGTGAAGGAAGGAGGGAGTGAAGGAAGGGGGGAATGAGGGATGAGTGAGGGAAGGAGGAGTGAGAGAAGGCAGGAGTGTGGGAAGAGAGGAATTAATGGAAGGGGAGAGTGAGGGAGAGAGACGAGTGAGGGAAGGAGGGTGAGGGAAGGGATGAGTGAGGGAAGAGAGGAGTGAGGGAAGAGAGGAGTGAGGGAAGAGAGGAGTGAGGGAAGAAAGGACTGAGGGAAGGGAGGAGTGAAGGATGGGAGGAGTGAGGGAAGCAGCGTATGAGGAGCACTGAGTGACAAGAGAATGTTGTTCAGAATGTTCAACACACTAGCCACACTATATTCTTAAGTGAATGTACCTCAAATGAAATATGAATTTAAACCTTTCCTAACCAAACCTAACTTAAAACTAATCTTACCTAACTTAATGCATAACGGGCCTCTCTCTCCATGTAATCCGTTCAGAGGAGGATTTCGCATCTAACACACCCCCGATAAAGCGAACTTTCATCGCTATATAGTTCGTTAAGTGGAGGTTTTACATATAACGTACCCTCGATATAACGGACATTCCTCTCCATAAAGTCCGTTAAATATAGGTTTCACTGTAGGATTTACCTGAGGATTGATTAATTCACTTTAAAAAATCCCCCTTCCATGCACAGAAATATTGACTTATTCCCGAGGGAAATAATCATGTGAGTGAATTTCCAACATTCTCTGAAAACATTTTGGCAATCTCCGTGATTCAGTAAACGAGCCGGGCTTTTCGTGGACTATCTTAACATACACTGATAAGGGATGTATAAATTAGCCTTAATGTTGTAAACAAACTCTATCTACAACCTATAGTTTTATACTTATTAATTTTTATATTTGAGATCAATTCTTGCGCTTCACATTGGTACCAGATCAGAATGCATCTGGCCTTGTGGTGGTGAATTATACACATGCAAAGACTCAACACGTAAGGATAAAGGAAACATTGGCCTTAGATCTGCGCACTTACGTTAAGAAACTCATTAATCTCAATGATGCAATTTCCAGACGACGTGTATCGTCATAAAAAAATATATATAATAGGAGACAAATTAGCGGACGGACATACATACATAATGGTTATTAAACTCGAGAATGTTAACCGAGACTGAAGATGTCCGGTCTTAGGGCCACTTAAGCGTGAAATTATTTTGAGTGTAGAAGCTGTCGTTACCACAACAGCCACACCCTAAGTTAGCGAGTTGTGTGAACCAGAGTCAAGGAATAATCCAAGAAGACACGACAACTCAACAACTGCACTGGCTAACCATTACCCACGAACACTATCTACGATTCGATTAACATCCACGTCCCCAAATACAGCTGGGTAGACATAGGCAAATGGTGTAAATAAACTTTTCCATAGATTCAGTGTGTTAAAATGATAATTACAGAGTCAATGGGCCGTTTCATGGTACAGTCAACTTTTAAGTCCGTTCGCCTCTCCTCCTGAGCCACAGACCCCCGAGATTCTAGAGATTGACTCGTGAACCCGAAGCAGTAGACTGATACATTATTCTGTCCATAAATGCTTCGGATTCACGAGTCTGAATCTCGGGGGTTCGTGGTTCAGGGGGAGAGGCGACCGGACAATAGTAATTGACCGTACAGTACTTATTCAACTAATTACTGGTAAAAAAGTGAGCAAATGATGGTTGAAATGAGCATATTCCCCACGTATCACTAAATACCAACTGTCTGTCACACACGAATAATATATGTCGCACCTGTACATGAGCCGTCCCCGAGGCGGTCTCTACTTCATTACTGGAACACCAGACGTGATGCACTACCTCGGATCACCTGTAATAAGATCCATTGAGCTCACCACAGTATTGATGACGTCAAAGGTACTCATTGAGACATGCTTCCTTTGTCTACCCTACTCCTGGATAGCCCTGTGTGGACCATGTAAGTACCCTGATGCTTTCCGAGCCCCTATGTTGTAAGGCCTTATGTCACATAATTATTACACGGTATATTGTATGATTACTGTGCAGAGACAGACAGACAGAGAGACAGACACACTGATGAAAAAAATAGTGTGGTCCAGCACAGTGATAACAATAAATGTCATCAGAAAACCCGAGTATGGCGATTCAGATCAAGTTGAGCTATATTAGTGAGTGGCGTGAGAGAGTGGCGGGGCTGACCTGTGACGGAAGGCTGGTGGCTGCACGGGATGTGGGGAAAGACTACTGGCTGTACTTATGAACCTGTGTGTGTGTGTGCACAGGAAGTGTTGATTTACTGCACAGCGACTTGACAAGAAGACAAAGGAAAAACCCATTGTAGTGGTTCTCACCGCGCTTCAGTGAAAAAACAGCCATTTCACATATTTTTCATTATCTCGAGACAAATTAAATTTCAGTCTTCGGTTCAGCGATAATAGAAAAATCGTATTTTTTTTTTTTTTTTGCTAATGGAAGCTGGCGTCTGTATTTCTTACGACACACACACACACACACACACACACACTCAGTCCTCCACCTTCTGACTGAATACTTCCCACTTCTCAGTTTCACTCTGTTATTTTTCCTTCAACTTTTCCATCGCTGCCAATATGACTGAACTTTTTCACTCTCTATATTGCTTCCTATTGCTGAGCTTTTCCCTTCAATACTTCTTTCTTTTATACATTAGAAACTTTATTTTTATACGTGACCATTCCAACTTTCTCCCCCAGTCTCTCTCTCCCGCTTCATATTTTCTTCTTATTGTATTTACGTTTATTTTCTGTTCATATCACGGGTTTACACAATAAAATCCGATGAATTTCAGAATGAACACTGCAACTCCTGTTGTCTAGAAGGGGTTATCAAAATTCTTCGTCCGTTGCGTAATATTGACTCACGCAAAATTGAGGTGACTTTGTATCGGGTTAGGACATGACCTACTTGACACCAACTGTAATAACCCACAATTTACAGGTAGTCTTTACAATTCAAGCGACCTAGGAACAAAAAATTCGTAGGTAATTTATTCCATAAAAAACAGGAGCGCGGAAAGGTGGGTTTCTATTTTTAAGTTTATTTTTACCTTAATTTTTTTATATGAAACTGTATTTTTTCACATTTTTTTTTGTCTGACAAATTAAACATATTTGCATTAACTTCAATTTTAATGTTGAAATACAGTGCACGAGTTGTACGGCTTTTGTGAAATGTGTGTGTAATAGTAATTATGATGACAACAATAATAATAATAATAATAATAATAATAATAATAATAACTAACGGAATATTGAAAGAGCATAGCAGCCGGAGGGCTGAAAATATACAGTTACATAAATGGGGAATGGGTCACTGGATTGATAAATAATATACACGTAACAGAAGTGTGTGTGTGTATCTGTGTGTATGTGTGTGTGGCCACAAACGATCACTTAGGTAGATCATAATGCATATACAATAGATGAATAGCTTTATATAAAACTACTTAACCTAACCTAACCAAAACCTACTTTAGGTATATATTTTTTTTATCCTACGATGGCAAACGAAGCTTCAAATAAAACAAAATATATTTTACCATATACGGATAGATTTTCCATTAGCAGAAAAAAACAAGTTATCCCTAATTGTTAAAAACGTCAGTTTCTTTTTTAAAGATTAATTGACCATTATCCGATATTTTTTATGATTTGTTATAATTATTTTGTAATACAAAATATCACAATTATATTTGCCAGGGAAGTAACTACTAAGAAATTATGAGATAATGAACTATATTTTTAATCAAATTTTGAAGAGAAACACAGACGTATATACATAAGCGCTGGGATCTTCACTCAACAGGGTGTCAGCCTGATTCTTGGGGCGACAGACGGTGTACTCACAGTGTCCTGATCGAATCCAAAATTTGGAACCAATTGCTTTTATTTTGGTTTGTGTAGATTATTCCTCATATTCCGGTTATGCATAAAATATAAACTTTGTTTTTCTCATTAATTCTTTGACTACGAGGACGTCACTTTAGATATTTTACTTGGTTAACGTTAGTGATTTTATTCAGGTCAGAGAATCCGTACACAAGAGGTTAAAAAGTCACTACTAACTGTGTGTCTCTTGAGTTAAATGTTATCCAGTATCCATGATAATGTTTGTCTCGTTAGTCCCAAGATCACATAAGATAACATAGAATAAGTGATGTCATTAATCAATACTTCAATCTGTAACTCCAAGTGAAGTAACTTTACCAATTATTTCTCAGCAGCAAGTTAACTTTCGTACCCGTCCACCCGCCACACTGTCTAGCAAGGTGACTCACGTACCCGCCACACTGTCTAGCAAGGTGACTCACGTACCCGCACTGTCTAGTAAGGTGACTCACGTACCCGTCACACTGTCCAGTAAGGTGACTCACGTACCCGTCCACCCTCCACACTGTCTAGTAAGGTGACTTACGTGCCCGTCACACTGTCCAGTAAAGTGACTCACAGCCCCGTCCACCCGTCACACTGTCCAGTAAGGTGACTCACGTACCCGTCACACTGTCCAGTAAGGTGACTCACGTACCCGTCACACTGTCCAGTAAGGTGACTCACGAACCCGTCCACCCGTCACACTGTCCAGTAAGGTGACTCACGGCCCCGTCTACCCATCACACTGTCCATTAAGGTGACACTCGGCCCCGTCCACCCATCACACTGTCTAGTAAGGTGACTCACGTGAACGTCACACTGTCCAGTAAAGTGACTCACAGCCCCGTCCACCCGTCACACTGTCCAGTAAGGTGGCTCACGTACCCGTCACACTGTCCAGTAAGATGACTCACGAACCCGTCCACCCGTCACACTGTCCGGTAAGGTGACTCACGGACCCGTCCACCCGTCACACTGTCCAGTAAGGTGACTCACGGATCCGTCCACCCGTCACACTGTCCATTAAGATGACTCACGGACCCGTCCACCCGTCACACTGTCCAGTAAAGTGACTCACGGACCCGTCCACGTACCCAAGCTCTGGAAACCATCTCCCAATTAAGACTTGATATCGAAGCTCTTAACACAGTCAACAAAACCCGTAATTGTGTTGATTTATGCCAGGGTCACACAAACAACGCTAACAGGGTCATAATGGTGGCATTAAAATTGGTTCCAAAGGGTGACACCAAGATTGGTTCCCAAGGGTGGCACTAAGATTGGTTCAAAACGGTGGCACTATGATTAATTCACAAGGACCAATCTTAGTGCCACCGTTAAGAGTAAATCTTTCGAGAGGGGAAAAATTTAATTGCTCTCTCAATTAAATTTCACTTCACTTAAATATCGACGTAAGTTATAAATTTTTCTGTCTCGGAGAAACAGTTTAGAGAAGGACGTGAAGAAGATGGTAATAATAATTCACTTACAACATCAGGAAGTTTCGTCTGCCTGCCATTAACAAGAAGAGCAACAGCAGATGACATTGGTTAAGTTACGACACACCAGGACTTAACAAGCGTAGAGTCTACACTAAGCTGCAGCAATAACCTTCTGTCTGTATACGTCAACCATCCACTACACGATCAACACACAGACTATTGACCCCGTGATAAAATAGACTCGTGGATAAGTACAGATTTCATGCGACGAATAAAGAAACAATGCAGACAACTACGCGTACAGACTTCACACGATTAACAGACATCTTACTCCCTGACTAACAGAAACAACGATTTCTTCAATAACAACAACGACAATAATGACATCAACGACAACAACAATGACATCAACGACAACAACAATGACATCAATGACAACAACAATGACACCACCACCACCAATAACAAAAATGACAACAACAACGACAATGACTCCACGTTAAACACCCTCAGAAAAAAATTATTACAATATCAGTAAAGGAAAAAAAATATGATCCTCAATAAAAAACAAATGAAAAAGAAAAAACACAAAAATGTCATGATCCTCAAAGACAAATTTTCCGGAAAATGAAGTTTCCTCCCACAAAGAGGAAAGATTTTGTCTAGCACCGCAAGAAGTAGATCTTAAGAGGACAAACTTTTAATGAAAACCGTACACCTGGGAGACACCCGTTTGTAGGTCTTATATACTTACTTTTTGCAGTTTTTTTTTCTAAGGAAAACCGGCGATGAAATCGGAGAACGTTCTTCATGAGGAGGATGTTATTCACAGGAGTTCATTTGCCTCTCGTTAGAGAAATATCCAGTATAAGGTAACAGTCATTCCTAATTATCCAGTCTACGGCAACAATCAATCACCAGTAATCCAGTCTATGGCGCCAGTTACTCCCCAGTTATCCAGTCTATGACAACAGTCAATCCCCAATTATCCAGTTTATGGCAATTGTCAATCCCCAGTTATCCAATCTACGGCAATTCATTTCCTAGTTATCCAGTCTATGGCACCAGTCAATCCCCAGATGGCAGTCTTTTCAATCTATGACCATAATGTTAATTAAATTCCTAGATCATCGTTCTGTGAACAACCAGTCACCTCTCTATATTGCTTGTGGCTATACCAGTCCAGTTAATTGGCCAGTTTCCGGTTTCTGCTGCAGAGTTTTTTTTCCTATTGGTTAGAGGGTCTGGCGGCGCGGGGTGAAATAAGTCTGGCTAATTGGCTTACTTTTCTTCTCCTCCTGGATGGTAAAGAGCCCTCGGCCATTCAGTCGTTAGGAGTAATGGCTGTGTAACTGACTCTTATATGTGGGGGGGAGGTGGGGGTAGATGGTGGGATGGAGAAAAGGAAGGAAAGAGGGTGGATGGAGGAATGGAGAGAAAGAAAAGAGAGATGAAGGAAAGAAGATGGATAGAGGGATGAGAGAAGGAAGGAAAGAGGGTGGATGTAGGAATGGAGAGAAAGAAATGAGAGAAGGAAGGAAAGAGGATGGATGGAGGGAAGGAAAGAAAAAGGGTGGATGGAAGGATGGAGAGAAGGAAGGAAAGTGGTTGAATGGAGGGATGGAGAGAAGGAAGAAAAGAAGGTGGATGAATGGATGGAGAGAAAGGAGTGACAAAAGGAAGGAAAGAAGGTAGGTGAAGGGATGAAGAGAACGAAAGAAAGAAAAAATGAGAGAAGGAAGGAAAGATATAATAAGCTTAAGAAAAATAAGGAGAGAGAGAGAGAGAGATAGAGAGGATTAAAAAAGATTGAAAGAGCAATGAAAGGAGAGAAAGGGGATGAGATAAGGAAAAGAATGAGATTGGAATGGGAAGGGAGAGCTAGAAGAGAGATTGACGGTGAATATTCAGAGGAGAGAGAGAGAGAGAGAGAGAGAGAGAGAGAGAGAGAGAGAGAGAAATGAAAAAATAAAATTAGAGGAAATGAGATAGAATGTCTATATCCACAAAAAAGAACGATTAAAATTCTTCTTATAATTATAAAAACAACAGAGAATAAAACTTAATACAATCTTGTCCCTTAAGTTCAAAGATTACAGCCGTGTAGAGATTAACAATATAAGAACAGAAAAAATCATGTGTTCATATTTAAGAAAACAGACTAGTGGAGCAGTTATTTCCCCTTTCGCTTGGTTAAAAATATTCCAAAATGTCTTATGAGAAAGAATTTAATTTGGAACAAAGTCTTTCACTTTCATAGTCGACTGGAGGCATTGGCCGTCAAAGGGGTTCACTTGTCTAGTTCTGCCTAGAATAGAGTGAGACAAGGAGCGTCGACGGTTAAAGATGACACTTGTATTTCACACTACACTGACTCTTAACTAACTCTTAAAGCAATGAAGAAATTTTTATGAAAAATACTAGTAAACATTCTCATCAGGTGTTTACTAATACTACCACCAGCACCACTACTACAACAAAAACATCACGTCATATCTACAAGTTATTCGTTATAAATGAAAACAGTAATTTCGAAGACGTTCAACTAATTATAAACAGAGAGAGAAGCTGAACTATAACCTAACGTACACAACAGTAATAACACCAACAACACCTATTAATTACAATCAGGAAGGTGTAAGATGATTTTAACACGAAAAAAAAAAAAACACTTTCGTCCTCCATTACAACGTGTTAAGGTTCCTACATGAGAGGCATGATGGCAGATGCTAGAGAAGCTGTCCTGAAAATAAAACACATCGGTAGCACCGTCTCCTGGTTGCTGCTGTCAGATACCACGTCATCACAGCAACAAATACTTTACGCGTCAACCTCATAAATAATTTGAGATTTCGTATAACGTGCTTAAGATGCTCACGTCTTTATGGTGAATGATATGATAATATTAGGGGACTGATGGTGATAATAACAGGGGACTGATGGTGATAATAACAGGGGACTGACGGTAATAATAACAGGAGACATGGTGATAATAACAGGGGACTGACGGTAATAATAACAGGAGACTGACGGTAATAATAACAGGGGACTGATGGTGATAATAACAGGGGACTGATGGTGATAATAACAGGGGACTGACGGTAATAATAACAGGGGACTGATGGTGATAATAACAGGGGACTGATGGTAATAATAACAGGGGACTGATGGTGATAATAACAGGG
Organism: Homarus americanus; assembly: GCF_018991925.1. NCBI lineage: Eukaryota > Metazoa > Arthropoda > Malacostraca > Decapoda > Nephropidae > Homarus > Homarus americanus. The sequence goes on along the minus strand of NW_024711292.1, from coordinate 4,415,576 downwards.
GACTGATGGTAATAATAACAGGGGACTGATGGTGATAATAACAAGGGACTGACGGTAATAGTAACAGGGGACTGATGGTGATAATAACAGGGGACTGATGGTAATAATAACAGGGGACTGATGGTGATAATAACAGGGGACTGACGGTAATAATAACAGGGGACTGATGGTGATAATAACAAGGGACTGACGGTAATAGTAACAGGAGACATGGTGATAATAACAAGGGACTGACGGTAATAATAACAGGGGACATGGTGATAATAACAGGGGACTGACGGTAATAATAACGGGGGACTGACGGTAATAATAGGGGACTGATGGTAAGACGAGGGACTATTTCAGACCCAGGAAGAGAGAGAAACAATATCACCGAGTCCATAAATTATACTCACCAATTACAAGACAATGTCAGCCCTATAAGGTACAGGATATGAAGTCCAATAATGGTAATGATTCTTTTCACAGGATGTGTGTGTGTGTGTGTGTGTGTGTGTGTGTGTGTGTGTGTGTGAGCCTTATACTACACCACCCAATACATCATTTTCTACACCAAGTGACTTATACCAGGGAACAGTTTAACCATCTATTGTCAGGAGTAATGAGTCGCGTTATCATACAGTGGTCCAATTAGAGTCGTGAATGTATCTTATCACTTGTGTCCAGTCTTGAACAATGTCGAGTTTGATGGAAAGATGATTGTGTGTCCGTCCTGACTAAAGTTATGGAGTTTCTTTTTGGCATCATGCTGGGTCTGCGGGGTGTGGATGTGTTCGGGTGTGTTTGTCTCTTGGTGATATATGGTCAAATAAATGTTAAGTTTATGAATTTAGTTCCTTGAAATATTTTGGTTTAGTAAAAAAAATCATTATACCACGCGTCTGAGATTATAAAATCTAGCACTATAAGATATAATCATATAACGTGGTTTTTTGGGGGGGCTGGATATAAATCATAAATATTCAGGTAAGCAGTACCCCAATCAGATTATTCCTCCATGGTATGTTTCATCACCTAACACCCCCCTAAAAAAAGTAAAAAAAAAAAAAAAAATCCATCTATTAGTAACGTTGAAGCTGACCTGTCCACAATTATCCATCATTTTGTTGGTTTTAGCGTAAAAATAATTTCCCATTCGCTCAGTGAAGATTGTTGTTGGTTTATATTTGGTGTTTTGTGTATCATTGTTTGTGTTTGCGTATTTTGTATTTTTGTATGTTCTAAGTTAGTGTGCGTATGTGTATGTGTGTGTGTGTGTGTGTGTGTGTGTGTGTAATAATAATAATAATGATGATGATGATGATGATGATGATGATAATAATAATAAACGGTTTATTAATAGAGTTGCAGCCAGTGGCTGAAAATATACAGACTTACATTTGATTTAGACATAATGATATAATATGCATTGAATACGTTTACAGGGCTGTACAGTACATAAATCAGGAGTTGTTTAATATTTTAACAATAGATGGGATGGTGCTGTTCTTATATCTGTCGGTGCGGGCTCTTAAGGGCTGAATTTTGTTGTAGTGGCGGACTGCGCGAGTTGGGTGGGGCAGGAGGTGGCGATAACGAGGGTGATGCAGTAGTCCACTGCCAAACCTTTCCAGTGCTTGGTGGTGGAGGTCACTGAGGGATGGCATTTCCAGGGTGGAGAGAGCGTTGGTGTAGCCGGAGTATTCTGCGCCAAGCATGATTCTGCAGGCCCTTTTCTGTACCTTCTGTAGCTGACGTTGTTGGGTGGAGTTGAGAGAAGACGACCAGGCTGGTGATGCATGCGTTAGTTTGGAGAGAATAAAGGCGTTGTAGATGGTCCTCAGCTCTGGCGCGTGTGTGTGTGTGTGTGTGTGTGTGTGTGTGCTGTTATTGTTGTTTTATAACGAAATAGAGTTGTTCTCACAAGGGATAATATCTCGAGGGAGTGGCTACTGTGTCTGTCAACAGGTGACGCGCGAGCACTATCTCACCAGGGCAGTGACCACCACTCCTGTCCACCTAGAAATCCACTTAATAAATAAGGTTATTTTATGTACTTACTTTCTGTCACTCACTCAACACTCAGCACCTTGGGAGACACAATACCTGGACCCCAAAGTACCCGGGCCCCACAATACCTGGGCCCCACAGTACACCTACACCAAAGCCTCAAACTCCACATCAAGGTTGGCACCCATTCTAGTTCGCCAACTCCTGCAGGTTCACCAAATTATGTGCTGCCGTGTTGTTTCCAATACTGTACGCTCATCTGCTACAGAGTGCAAATAGAGGTTAAAACTAACCCTTCCCATTGTAGCGGAACATTTATTCGTCCATTACTATAAGTAGAAACCAGCGCAGTGAACAGTGTAAAACATAAAGGTGAAGCAGACTGCCAGAGCTGAGAATTGTTCACAAAAATTTCCTTATTAACTTTAGTTGATGACGAGATTTATCCTAAAGCATCAACAAATTAATTCACACCAGAGAACATGACAGCGAACCGTTAAATCAACGAGAAAACTTCACAGTTATCAAAGTTACAAGCCTCCACCATGGTTAATGTTCTGGTGACTAATGAACTGCCTGGCGAGGGGTGACCTGGGGTGTGAACTATGTCTGTCACACACACACACACACACACACACACACACACACACACACACACACACACACACACCAACCAAACAGGTTACAATTTGTTGTATATTCTCAGTGGAAACAACAGCCGCCTCTACCACACAGTTATACCCCAACTCTATATATTTCTGTAATGAATTCATGTTGTTTGTATATGAACATGTCTGGTGTAGGTGAAGTACTTAACAAGTATAAATGGCACATACGTCAATAAAGATATTCTTAATCGGAGAAATAGTGATAAATGTTATAACACGGGACAGGAAACACGGTGTATGAAGGAGTGAGTCAGCGTCACAGGTGAATCTTACTGTATAGATTATCAGAGACCATACATACATGTTACCGCTGAATAAAGAGAGATGATGCTCGATGAGGGAGCAAGTTATTTGTTGATAAAACTTTCTATAACTTTGGAAATCATGAATGTGAGAAATAATGATTAGTAACTGATGAAATAGTCATGTTCCCAAGAGTGAGAGACGGTTAAGAGGGCTTGGTAAGGAGAGAAGCATGGATCCGGGTCAAGGTTACAGTATTAGTGTGCAAACTCCATTAGATTCAGTAAGCCTTTGTTGTCAAGTGTCAAAGGAGCTGACTCACGTGTAACCTGAAGCATGGTGGTGGCAGCAGTAGGATACCTGAGAGGTTTACCTGTGTCACTGACTGTCGAGTTAGCTGTGAAATGTGACAGATGTGTTGGCACTTGAGATGAGTCTCTGTGTGTGTAGGTTGATGAGAGAGAGAGAAAGAGAGAGTATCTGTGTGTGTATGTTGATAGAGAGAGAGACCTTATTATTTACGGACGATCAGTTTTCAGGGCTCTGTAGCTCCACCCCTTCCTCCTCCAGGGCGATGTCATTGTTCCCTTCAGCAAAGAGCATTTCACACCTCTCCCTGAAGGACAGTAGGTATAGTCTCTTGGTAAGCACTGCCAGTCTGTGTGTTGGTGCTCCCACTGTGCTGGTCAATACACTTCATTATCAGGTAAATATGGCATCTCATCCTCAATTCCTTCGTAAATGGTAACGGCCAAATCCATAAATGTAATCGGGCTGCAATTATATGTACTGTATCCGGCTGACTTGGTTCCTTTAACGATTACTAGTGAAGCCAATATACGAAATGTGACTGTTGAGCCTAAACGCGACCATTGTGTATGTACCCCCGCCACCCACTGTACATTCCCCCACCTACACTCACCACCCACCGTACCCCCACCACACACTGTACCTACAAACACTATATCACACTTATTATGAAATCATTGTAATTCTGTAGAGGAAACATTAAACTAAACTAACATCCAAAACAACTTTCATACAAATTGAATTTTTTCCTCGTTTCATCGCCATAGTGAAAGTAATCAGATCATGATAAGCTAATTAATGAGCTTTTTATGCAGATTAGTTGAGGTGTATTTACAATGAAGCCACAAAAGCTGACCTGCCTTATTGTTGTATCTTTCATTCTTGACGTCACTAATGTTAGTGACGGCACTGTTATTGATGATGTCACTGTTGTTGTTGACGTCATTGATTTTATTCACTTCGCTAAGGACACTGGTCCCGGCTTACGATACTTTGGGTAAGACCAGATGATTGTAGGTCAACTCAGAGGGATGCCCGTACACAAGGGGTTAAAGACGCAATGTTCCTTCAGCTCTGAGGAGCATTATTTTCTGTACTGAATCTCAAACATGATCCTCTATTGTCTCAGAAGTCTTCAAAACACAACCTCCCAGAATTAATTTCTTGGTTACTATTGATCACTTATGAAGCTCTGGAGTGACGATCAGACTTCTCTCAAGAATAAAAAAAAACAGACGACGCTCAGCGGATCCTCAACAGTGTTATGGTTCACTCAGAGCACCACTATCCTACTCATTTATGGTCGAGAACGCCTTTAAGTCGCCCACATACTACCCGACCTCCTCATGGCGTCAGACCTGGGAATTAGTGTAACTGCACCAGCGTCTCCAACAGAGTAAAACATCGTGCAGCAATTTATATGTAAATTTAAGTTTAGAATTAGGAAGCGCAGTTTGAATAAATTTACCCTTCGTCTATAGTGTTCTACAGCGGCCTCAATGACACTAATTTCGTATGACCCGAATTTAGGACCGGCGGAGTGAGTGTGGAATTTGGTAGCAGTTGGGGATGTGCTCTCTCTCTCTCGCTCTCTCTTGTAATAATAATAACAATAATAATTAACGGTTTATAAAGATAACATGGCAGCCCGAAAGCTGAAAATATACAATGAACAGAGATGATAAGTTAGCTGAGAGCTGTTGTAGGTACCGAGAATATAGACGTCATAGCAATCACCGAAACCTGTATGAATCTGGCGAGCAAAAACATTTTATCAGAGTACCACATAGAAGGATACAACCTTTTTCACAAGGACAGGGAAGGTAGGAAGGAGGGAGGGGTCGCACTCTTCGTCAAGGATACATTAAAATTTTGTATTAATAATTCAATAAAGGGTGAAATAGGAACCGAGTCTGTATGGGTAAAAATTACGGAAGAGAAAAACTAATTATGGGAGTGATTTACAGGCCCCCAAGTCTTGGGAAAAAAGCAGCTCAGCTCATATGGCAGGAAATAAGTAGGGCAGCAAAATACAACAACCTGTGCATTATGGGGGATTTCAACTTCAGAAATATTGACTGGGACAACATTGTAGGTAACTATGAATCTGAAGACTTCCTAGACGGAGTACAGGAAAAATTTTTGAAACCACTAATTACAGAACCTACTAGAGGTGACAATATATTAGACCTAGTATTTACAAATAAAGAAAATATTATCAGAGATTTCACAGTAGGGGAAGAACTAGGTAACAGTGACCACAGAGAAACGAGGCTCATCCTAAATTGGGAAACGAAAAACAATGACAATATGGTCAGAGTCCCAAACTTTCGATTGGCGGATTATCAGGGGTTAAGAAGGTACCTAGGTGAGGTCGCCTGGGAACAGTTAGGTCAGTCCCCAGTAGAAAGGGGTGAGGTCACAGGTGACACAACAATTGATCATAACTATAATATATTCACTCGTATACTACGTAAAGCACAATAATAAGACGCATTGATAACTAACACCCTCGTGCGGAAAGAACATCGATAGTAGGCCAGTCATGTGAGATGGGCCTAAAACTGACTAAAGTAGGAAAGTCTTCGAGGTAGTAGATAATGACGAAAATTACGATGTTATTTACTTAGACTTTAGCAAAGCATTTGACAGAGTTCCGCATCAGAGGCTTCTGAGAAAAGTTAAGGCTCATGGTATCGAGGGGAAAGTTTTAAATTGGATAAAATCATGGCTCACCGATAGAATGCAGAGGGTCAGCATAGATGGTGTTAAATCTGAGTGGGGCCCTGTAACCAGTGGGGTTCCCCAGGGGTCAGTACTAGGCCCACTCTTGTTCATAATCTACATAAACGATCTAGATACTGGAATCAGCAGTGACATAAGCAAGTTTGCGGATGACACCAAAATAGGGCGGCAAATTAATTCAGGGCAGGATGCAAATGCATTACAGGAGGATCTAAATAAACTGCAGGGGTGGTCTGAAAAATGGCAAATGAAATTCAACACCAGCAAGTGCAGTGTATTTAATACTGGAAAAACAAATTTAGATTTAGGCGTGAAATAGGTAAACACTGGTTCGGAAACAGAGTAGTGGATGAATGGAACAAGTTACCAAATATCATCATTAACTCGAATACGCTGAATAGCTTCAAACATAGGTTGAATGCTTATATGAGCAATAGGGGTTGGGTGTAAACGGGACTCCCCAGTATGGGCCAATAGGCCCGCTGCAGTTTCCTCCATTCTTATGTTCTTATGTTCTTTAAGTAGATGAGCAGGTGTACACCCACGCAAGTTGACACACCCTACAGTGAGAGTAAGACCTGACCCAAGAGAACTGACGGCCACAAAGTACATGAGTTAACCCTGCGATATGAAAGTGTTACTCAAGAAACCACACCTGGGCAAACACAGCTGTCCAGACCTGACCTAAGAGGGGTCAGTCACATTGACCCAGACTTCGCACTGCCCGCGATTAGCTGAATCCTGCGACATGACTGTGTGACTCAAGAAGCAACCCCTCCAGCCAGTGCACCGGTCTAGACACACACAGTCTAGGGAGAGGTCATCTGCCAGCTGGTGACCGCCAATATATAGGCCCTGCAGCTCCCTCCTCGGGGGTCTTTTAGCATTCAGAACATCATTGTAACAGGGAGGGAGCCAACAGCTCCTCCCCAGAGGTAGACTTCCTTCCCCAGCACCACGTCTCCAGCTAGCGGAGTCTCCCACAGGAGATATAGTCCAGCACTCCCTGCAGCAGCACCCGCTGGGCCTCCCTCAGGTCACACGTGAGTCTTTGTCAGTGATATCCAAGGGTGAGTTACCTACGGTGGGCAGTGTATCCATTTCATAAGAACATAAGTACATAAGAATGGAGGAAAGTGCAGCGGGCCTATTGGCCAATACTGGGCAGTCCCATTTACACACAGCCCCTATTGCTCATATAAGCATCCAACCTATGTGTGAAGCTATCCAGCGTATTCGAGTTAATGATGATATTTAGTAACTTGTTCCATTCATCCACTACTCTGTTACCAATCTAATGTTTACCTATTTCGTGCCTAAATCTAAATTTGTCTAATTCAAAACCATTGTTACGAGTTCGCTCCTGGTTGAATAGTTTGAGTACCTTTGTAATGTCCCCTTTGTTCAGCCCTGACTTCCATTTATACACCTCTATCTTATCGCCTCTCACTCTACGTCTCTCGAGGGGGTGCCATTTAAGATACTTTAACCTGTCTCTGTACTCAAGGTTCCTAATGCCCGGGATTAGCCTTGTCATTCTCCTCTGAATTCTTTCCAAGGATTCTATATCCATTCTGTAATACGGCGACAAGAATTGTACTGTGTAATCCAAGTGTCCGAGAGTCAGTGTCTTTTAACGTAAATATAATGTTCTATTAACATGCCAGTCATTGAGTGAATAATAAAGTTGTATTGAAAGCGGTGTTTAGAGAAAACTCCCGCCTACGAATATAATATACAGTTAAATAACTAACCGGCCACGCTACCAAACTTCCTCATTTACATTCCTACAACTAAATATTCTACCTATATGTATATCTTTAATACGAGTTTTGACTTGTTATAGAAACTGGTATGTATGTTTTTCTACTGGCTTGGTTTGATCTGACAAAACTTACTATACCTCCCGCCAATCGATAAATAGGTACCAATCCTTTAATCGATACCATTCACTAAATAAATACCACTCACTAAACTCAAATAAACTTTACTACATATTTATCTTCTTCCATGTGTACCAGTTACACAGTCGCTAGGCACCGTGGAATAAATGTGTACTAAAATTCCAGTCAGTTTTAGTACTACAGTCTAGTGGTTCCTGATGCACCAGTCACCTCTCCCTCCCGAGCTCCACTCATTACTAATGCACGGACACACACTTACCTCGCTCACAAAATGGGAACTTGATCCACCAAACATTTAACTTTTTAAATTTTTTTCTAGATTGCGAAGAGTTGGAGAGAGAGAGAGAGAGAGAGAGAGAGAGAGAGAGAGAGAGAGAGAGATATGAGAAGGGGAGAGGAAGGGAGAGAGAAAGTAAAGAGAACGAGGGAGACGTTCAAAAAGATGGAAAGACAAAGAGAAAGAGAGAGAGAGAGAGAGAGAGAGAGAGAGAGAGCATTTGTACCTTCACCCTTCCATTCTCTCTCTCTCTCTTTAATTTATCTCTACCCCAATTTTGCTCTCTCAGCTATTCTTTTTCATCCCTTTCCTTAATCAAGAGAAATTAAACGTTACTTCAGGAAAAATTTGCCACATTTCCTTTAAATTTAACTTAGTACTATATTTTCCCTCTCCCCCCTTACCTTCCCCTTCTCTCCCTTCCCCTCCTCTTCCTTCCACCCATCCATCCATCCCCCCCTCCCCCCTCTTCCATCTATCCATCCCCTCCCCTCCTCTTCCATCTATCCATCCCTCCCCTCATCTTCCATCCCTTCCCTCTCCCCTCCTCTTCCACCCATCTATCCCTTCCCTTATCTCTATCCCCACCCCTCCTCTCCCATCCCTCCTCCTCTTCCATCCCTCCCACTCCTCTCCCCTTCCCTCATCTTCCATCCCTCCCTCTCCCTCCTCCTCTTCGATCCATTCATCCCTCCCTTATCTTCCATCCCTCCCTCCCCTCTCCCTTCCCTCATCTTCCATCCCTTCCCCTCCCTCCACTTCTCAGCCATCCATCCATCCATCTCCTCCCCTGATCTTCCATCCCTCCCCCTCCCTCCCCCCTATTCCTCTCCCCTCATCTTCCATCCCTTCCCACCCCCCGTCTCCCCTCCTCCCCGTGTGTTCCGAATATAAAAGATGGTAAACTTCTCCGGATCTCACAGCTTATGTTGTAGCAAATCCCGGGAGTATTAAGAGCTTTTCCGGTGGAGCCAACTTACACCGCTGGGGACGTATCGCAAAGTAAACATTACCTGATATTAAATATGGTCTTGTAATACAGTGTTATGAGCTTGTAACACAGTATTTCCCTTCAGTGTTATAAGCTTATAACACAGTATTTCCTTTCAGTGTTATGAACTTGTAACAGAGTATTAACATCATGTAACACGGCAAACTACCTCCAGTGTCGTGTGCCTGGTGTAACCTACATTATTCTAAGCTGAAGAAAGTGTGGGCAGGGATGTGTTCAAAAAGATTTTCATCTTCATGTCACATCTTCCAGTGCAGAGAAAGAAGACCTCCCTTAGCAGCACATCACAGAAACACTGGCACAACATCTCTGGCTCATGGAAAAGACACAGAGAGAACTTCTTACACAAGACTTAAAGGTTAGGTTAGGTTAGGTTAGGTATTAAGTTGCTCCTCTTATAACTGTTGCATCGGGTAGAGGAGGCGTTGAACGGAGATGATGAAGAAAACTCAGAATGATGGTCTCAGGACCTCGTCTGAGCTCTTATAGCTTTTGTATTAATGAATAATTTAATAAACATATGAATACACTTGTGGTAGTTGTATTGTACCTCCCCACAAGAATAATAACTAGAACAAAATATGATAAATAAATGAAAAATGAGTAAAAACATATTTTTTTAAACCACACACACACACACACATACATATTTTAAACCTGCATTTAATCTCGCTACTCCAAATAGCCACGTAGAGACAGCAATCAAATAGAACACACGACTTACTCCTTTGGTCATGTCGTGGCACCCAACTGTGGCCTACAACACACTACAAATATCGTCAAGTGAAAACACGTTCATTTTGTACAGCTGTTACAGCGAACAGCGACAACAACGCCTGTCACTGAATCCACAGCAGCCCCGGTAAGTAAGGAGAGTAGTATATATGAGTGACAATGATCGTAAAGTTCGGACGGTAGTGAGCTAGGATAAGCTCTGGCAGGAGGAGGAGGAGGAGGAAGGTGCCTCGTGAATAAAGGTTTGGGTGCCTCCTTAGTCTTCCTAACTTTATTTACACGATATTGTACCCGCTTTCTTACCCTGTGGCATGTTAGTGTATACGAGAGGGTGGTAACACGTGTCTAGATAGTTATATAACGGACTTTTCTATCCACATAATCTGTTAGATGGGGGTTTCACATCTAACAGACCCTCGATGTAACGGACTTTCATCTCTTTTTGTTCGTTAGATGGGGCTTCGCATCTAACGGACGAGCCTCGATATAACGGACTTTTCTCTCCATAGATTACGTTAAACAGAGGCTGAAACATGTAACAACGGTTGAGAGAAGGTAATGAAAGAGACAGCAGGAGTGAGGCAGGATGAAAGTGGGAAACACAACACGAGCTGGAACATTAATAAAAATAACTTTGGATTCTTTCCGCGGAAAATATATAAAGAAGAGATAATTGAAGATGTGGATTACAAATGATGACAGTGGAACATATTTCCTTATTAAAACTGGAACAACAGAGACTTGCTCAGTCAACTCAGCCATGATGAGGCCAAAGTCACAATGAAAGCAACATATCAATGAGGAAATATATATAAGAAAAAAAATGATGGAAAACACAACAAACCTACACCTCACCTCATCAAACCTAAACTAACCTATCCTAACCTAACCTAACCTCACCTAACCTATCCTATCCTCTAGCCACACTACCACCACCAGAAGTAAGTTGAACCAACATTTACACTTGAGGATTACAATATCAAAACTATTCAAATATGTGCTTTCAAATGTTCTCAATAACTCTAACTGAAAAAGGGAAGAGACTTTAAACTGAAGCAGCGACACTTGGTAATTTGGAATAACAGATTTAAGCCTAATTGAGCAGAAAAAAAAACCTCGAACAGCGTCAGATTTGGGATAGGAATTAGTGCCCACGAGCTCTGAAAGACCTAATCATCATTACTGTCAATAAACAACTGTGTGTGTATACTGGTTAGAATAATCAGACTCCATTGGTGAAAGATTTTTTTTCGTTATACGAAACAGGGAAAAAACAGTTATGATTGGAACACTTTCCTGATCCTGACTCAAAGGAATGTGTAATTCTTGCTGAATATAAACACAAAATACAAAATATTCATCTCGAGATTTGCAGACCTCAATATGGAACACTTATATAGGGTAAAGACTAGCGTTGTCGATCTTCGTTTGAAATATATAGATGGCGAACCAATAGAGTAGATCAACGGTGTCTGGTCGGGATTAAAGCCAGATCCCGGTACGCAGTGCTTCAGATTACTGATTGGAATTGGTTACATATCCTGGCTTAGGAACACACACACACACACACACACAGGGCTGGCAGAGGTGGTCTGTGCATATATTTCTTTATTAATATCTCTTGAATTTCTATTTCTCTGTTGTTGTCCTCTCAACATTTATACACTGTGTATATCCTCTGTGTTTACGCACTTCAAACGTTATTTATCCACGTTTGTGTCCGTGAATCTGTGTATGCTGGGAGGACAACAAGTGTGAGGCGAAATTTTACTGTCAGATTGTTGAATCATTTCCTTATATTTGTTGATGGAAGTTTAGGGTGTTGGAGTAAACTGCTAGATTAAATTATTTAGCTAAATGTGAAATGCAAATGGGAGATAACAAAGTTTTTTTATGACGTGACTTCAACCGTGAAGAAGGAATAACAGATTAAAACCAGCGACTTAAAGTGAAAATTGCAAGGTAAGCTGAGCCATCCTGTGGGGGTGGGGGGGGGAGGGGAGGGGGGTGAGAGTACACAATAAATGACTTTGTTGTTCAATGTTGCTGTTGGTATCTTGCTCTGTGTGAAAGGTTTTAATTTGGCTCACACTTATAAGGTTTTAACTCTCTCTCTAAGTTGAGAACTGTCTAATAACATCCCTGAGATATAAATTAAGCTGATGATTTCCTTTTAGTGGTATGATGACGACTTGCCATTAATCTATTTATACAACCTATTGCAACTTATGCATTAACATTGACATTTTATCACATGAGAAACAGCCAAAGAGAATTATATTGAGCTCATAATATCCCTCCTGGCTTGGAGATGACGTCAACCAACCCTTGTATTATTCTGCCTCATTACCGAAGCATCTTGTTCAGGGTGTTAGCGAGCATAATGACACCATAAACATTATGAGCCACAACTAGGTTCCTTGTTTTGATATTATTGAGCCATTGTCGTTTACGGCTGCCTGGAAGCAGCTGCAAGACCCCCAGAGAGAAGTATAGGAAGGACGCAGAGCTATAGGAGGGATAGAGAGAATTAGAGGAGGGATAGAGAGATATAGGAGGGTTAGAAGGAGTTACAGGAGAGCCAGAGTGTGATATATGAGGAACAAGGAGTAAGGTCATTGCAGGGTGGGCAGGGAGCCGTATTATGTTACAATATTGTCTCACGGTTCCCACACACCACTACACCTCACTAGAGTATACCAAGAGGAGGGTGTTACCATGCCTTCAACACCCTCCATTATTTCGATATAACGTGAGCACTTCAGCTCTGGAAGCCAACAGCATCGTCAAGCCATTCACCAAGGAGGTTCCGCGCTGCAATCTCTACTTTCTTCTGTGTCATAACTAAGTCTGTAATCTTCACTTCCTTCTATAGTATTCTATACCATGACTGAGCCAGTGACCTTCACTGTCTTAACTGAGCCTGTAATCTCCACTAGCTTCTGTATCTTAACTAAGGTTACTCTCTTCCCGGTGCTCTCTCTCAGTAAGACTTCATAACCCTCTTCATTAATACATCACCTGAGTCTTGTATATTATCCCCACCACAGACAACTTCTTCCCTCTAAGTATTTGCATATATTTAAATATGCCGAGATTTTGCCGATTCCCCGATGCAGCGGATTCGAAACTTTTAAGAGTTTAACTATCCAAAGGCATTTTTTTTAGGATAAACGGTTAACCCAATGGAGTTAATTTTGTTAAGTAAATATAGTTAAGAGTATCGGTGATATATTAGTTATTTTGGATAGATAAGTGACTTGGTGTAGTATTTTTTAGTAAACTTTTTTATGTTTATATTATCAAGTGTTTCGACTCTCTCTCTCTTCTCATGAATCCGAAGCATTTATGAACAGAATAATATATCAATCTACTGATTCGGGTTCACGATTCTGAATCTCAGAGTTCGTGGTTCAGGGGAAAGACGTACGAACTAAATTAGTTGATTGTAGTCACGAAAAAAACCCAAATATGTACAAAACTGTGTTGAAAAAATATGACACAACAGACGAAGGATTTTGACAAACTTACTGAAACAACAGGAGTCACAGTGTTCATTCGGAAATTCATCGATCACCCCAAATACAGAGTTTTTTGAGTGACTGTACAAGCAAGAACTGATGCACAAAAGACAAAGTTGTATGATACACTTGAAGGCCCTGGCGGGGCGGGGAAATAAAACCCTGTAAGAATATTTTACCTGGATGGAAGCTCATGGTTGAAGATCATGCCAAGAAGGAGTGATTGATTGATTGATTGATTGATTGTGGTAATTACATCCCTGGCGACGCAATAGATTAGGTCATATGAATACCAAGAAGGAGAAGAGTTTAACTGCCTGGGGAGTGTACTGGTTGTAGGCGACAGTGAATAAGTAATTGTTCTACACTATAGTGAAGTATTTTGTTAATGGTACGTTAAACTCTACTGTTAGGATTACCAAATAAACATTAATTTTATGAATAAAAGGCTATACCCTGAAGTAACGCACTCATAAAAATTATAATTTAAGTTCTACAGTAATATGGACACACGGGAACACTATTATTATCACATACTGCTACTTATATTGAGAGCGATGACGGGACAGTGATAAACTAGTGTGTGTGTGTGTGTGTGTGTGTGTGTGTGTGTGTGTGTGTGTGTGTGGTCTTTTTACATTTCAGTAAGTCTTTCTCCGGCGACAGGATGGCCGGTAGTAAGAATAATTACTCTCCTGCCTTGAAACTAGAAAGGAACGAAAATCCCAAGTCAAAGGAAACAAAAACTGGCAAAAGAGACGAGAATAATATGTAAGCTGGAAAAGGCTGAACAAACGCTAAACTAGACTGAGAATGAAAAGGGAAATTCACTTTACTGGAGTGGCATAAAATCTGGAGGAATTTGTCGACGTTTACTCCAGCATTAACATTTTAATGAGTGGCCGCAGGTGCAGTCTCGCCAAGATAACTCTCCAAGATGTTCCGACCAACTGGTAAATTTATTGTTGTTGTAGAAACAAAGGTTCCAGTGTTTTCTGTTGTTTGTGAGAGGTAAGCAGTACAAACTTTATACTGTGTGTGTGTGTGTGTGTGTGTGTGTGTGTGTGTGTGTAGATATGAAGTACTTGAACATTAACCCCAGCTTATTTTAACAATATCAAGTTAAATTAAAAAACCCACAAAAAATTTCTTATTATTTTTCCAAGTCTCAAGTGAGGCTGTCGCCCTGTACACTATGCGGAAAATAGAAGGACTAAATTCTTACATATCATTATTCAACATCACTATCATCACTATTAACACCTGGGATGGGTGTCTGCTAATACATTTCTCTGGGTGTACAGTAGAGTCAATACACAGATCTTACCACTTCAGTCTGGGATTGTCTAACACATAATAAGATTGTGGAAATATAGATTCTATTGTTTTTTTCACCTTCTTCAATAAAGCCATCCTGTAATTCTCAACACCAAGTGCTCAGCTCAACGTCTGAAAATTTCAACATCCCGACATAAAATTTCGTGTGTTAAGACGTGACGACCATTTGTCATTCCTGGCGAGGTCACAAAGAAACTGTGATACAAGATAAGTGAAAGGAATTGCATGTGCGACGGAGAGAGATGGCTCGACCGGGATAACATCTCCAGGAATGGGAAAGTGATGCTCAAGGGTCGTAAAGTGTGAGGTTAAGTGAGACAATGATGAAACAAAAAAATAAAAAGATGAGGATGACAGAATTTATTGATCATTTGATAAAAATAATTAGTTTATTTATATTTTTTGCAACGAATTCAACATCTAAGATCATTATAGTTATAATATAGTGCATAACTTCGTATTAGCCAACTATGACGTAAATATATAATCAGTTACAATAATAGCGTGTCTTAACAAGCCAAAACAAATTGAACAACAGAAATCATGTATCATACGCGCCGGTTATGGGGAATGTAAATATCACATTCCACAAATTTTCTTACATTATTATACAACTAAACTACGCATCAGACGCCATACAGTAGGGTGAGGGAGTAGTGTAAGGGTGTAGGAGTAGGGTGAGGTTGGATGTGTCGGGTGGGGGTGGATGTGTAGGGTGAAAGTGTAGGAATGGGGTGAGGGTGTAGGAATGGGGTGAGGGTGTAGGAGTAGGGTGGGGTGTAGGAGTAGGGTGAGGGCGTATTAGTAGGGTGAGGGTGTAGGAGTAGGGTGGGGTGTAGGAGTAGGGTGAGGATGTAGGAATAGGGTGAAGGTGTAGGAGTTGACATGAAAAGATTAATAGTATAATCTTACACGGGTCATTACTACCATCGCTAAGTAGTTCAGAAGAAACTATTGTAGTCATCTCTCCTCATTGGTCAACTACCTGCCAGCCCACACAGTCCATTGGTGGTACGGCGGCAGCCCGTTTACCTCTCACTTCTGAGTCAGGTTCACTCCCCGGGTCGGCTGTGAGGAGGGTGTTATCTAGTGTGATTACGCACATCGTGACAATGAACACCGACCACCTCAATGGCTAGTAAGCTGACAAGTGATGGAAAGGAAAAATCACTTTGAGAGAGAGAGAATGATATGGGCTTCTCACTTTCTTAACCGAAATGTGGATACTGAGGTAAGGAAGCGTTTTTTAAAAATTTTGTTATTAAGCGTTAATGTTGATGACTTTAGATAACTGAAAATCTGAGAAACTATTGGTCAATATACGACCAACCACGGTAACGCCATATATTTGAGATTTACATTAGCTACCTACCCTATTATTATCATTTTCGTTGTAACAAATCTGAGAATCGTTTTCTTTGATATTTGCTGTTTAATGTATAGTAAACTTATCTAACTTATCGGAACATACGTGCGGATTATGTAACATTTCTGTCATAATTCTCAAGAAATGCGTAACATTGTAAGAGTACTGTTTGGTTAATAAGCAAAGTCTGTCGAGTTCAAATGTAGAACTTATGTGGAACTTTCCTTTTTGTTTTATGTAAATATGATACGTGGAAAATGATATATTCGTTATTCTGAGAAACTATCAACTGTAATTTGTTTACGTACTCTGTAAGTCCGTCAACGATATCTTAAATACACCTTTATAGAAAACAAAAATAACAGGGAAACAAGTTTTAACCCAAGATACTCAGACCCCAGCGAGAAACTATATACAGTAATACCAACACTGAGATCACGCAGTTATACAGGACATTACAAAATATCTGCCCTTACATATAAGTTTCAAGTATGAATATTATACTAAACCTTATCAGCGATTCGATTTATTTAACAGAGCTACTCAAACCAAATCAAATCCTTGACAAAAACACACGTACGATAATTCTCATGTGGTGATAAGAGTTTCAGGATGGTCATAAATGCTGTTAACCCCAAAATAGAATTACAAATCTATACTTTCCCCAAGTTCCCGGGAATGAGACGAGAGTGCTGTAAAGTGGGTGGTGGTGGAGGAGGAAGTGTGTTGGCAGGTGTTGTCTTGATCTTGATGGTGGTGTTGAAGGTAGAGTGTTGTCTGGTGTTATCTTGAGATTGATAATGGTGTTGGAGGGAGAGCGTTGTCAGGTGTTCTCTTGACCTTGATGGTGGTGTTGGAGTTAGATTGTTGTCAGGTGTTGTCTTGATGCTGATGGTGGTGTTGGAGGTAGTGTTGTCAGGTGTTATCTTGACCTTGATGGTGGTGTTGGAGGTAGTGTTGTCAGGTGTTATCTTGACCTTGATGGTGGTGTTGGAGGTAGTGTTGTCAGGTGTTACCTTGACCTTGATGGTGATGTTGGGGGTAGTGTTGTCAGGTGTTATCTTGACCTTGATGGTGGTGTTGGAGGTAGTGTCGTCAGGTGTTATCTTGACCTTGATGGTGGTGTTGGAGGTAGTGTTGTCAGGTGTTATCTTGACCTTGATGGTGATGTTGGAGGTAGTGTTGTCAGGTGTTATCTTGACCTTGATGGTGATGTTAGAGGTAGATTTTTGTCAGGTGTTAACTTGAGCTTGATACTCAACGCCGAGAACTGTGAAAGTTTAAGATTGTTTCTCGCATCTTTGACTTGCCTGAGATGATAGGGGGAGGGAGCGAGTACAAGGAGGAGGAGGAGGGAAGAAGGGGGCGGGGAGATGGAAGAGCAGGGGAAGGAGCATGGGGGAGATGGAAGAGCAGGCTCCTAAATTTCTTCAATTTCCGAACTATAACTTCCTTCCCCTACCCCTAATCTTCTTTCATCCCTCCTTTCTCTACAAAAAGGGGAAGGAGCATGTGGAGATGGACGGAGGCGGAGACATGAGGGTTACCTTCAGAGACAACTTGACAATGTGTTAATTTTCGAGTCTTGGAGTGTTGATAGAGATCGAGTGGGAAGGTCACTAAATTTGATGTTATCCTCCTACCCAAGGTGTATATTGTCTTACCAGAATAATGTATCAGTCTCCTGCTTCGGGTTCACGAGTCTGAATCTCTCGGGGAGGTTCGTGGTTCAGGGGGAGAGGTGAACAGACTGAAGTAGTTGACTGTACAATACATGGTTAGACAATAAACACTAAAATAATATGAACAATGTATCTACGGTAGTTGACACTGGGTAGGCGGATAACATAAAATTTACTGACCTTTGCTCCATTCTCTTTTTTACTCTGGTAATGAAGCCTGTTGATATGCAGTCCATTCATTAACATGCAAGCCAGCGCCATCACTGAATTTACGGGGGTCCGTTTTATGTCGCGCTATATAACTGAAAAGCTTAAATTGTCCATTTTTTATGGCCGAATATAGAGTTAGTTTATGAAATTTTGAGAACTACAAATGTTATATTATACTTCACAAATTTCGTAATTAATATATATAGTGAAATCACTATTTAACGGACTATATGGCGAAGACAGTCCGTTATATCGAGGGTCTGTTAGATGTAAAAGCTCCATCTAACTATATAGATATGAAAATCCGTTATATCGAGATTCCGTTATATACGAAACCCCATCTAACGGACAACATGGAGAGAGAAGTCCGTTATATGGAGGTTTCACTGTAAATCTAAAATTATAAAATAAATCAGTATATAAAATTAATACAGCGATCCGTCAGGCAGCAAGTTCCAGGTATTTCGCAGACTAATACTGTATAAACATGTATAGTCACCCAGGTATACATTTACGTATCTAACGTGTGTGCTCCCTATCCCACACAAACACCCAAACATCCACAAACTTCAAAATATGAAAGACTCTCTCTCTCTCTCTCTCTCTCTCTCTCTCTCTCTCTCTCTCTGTGCCCGGGCCAAAGTTCCTCAGGTCGACGCTCGCTGATGGAATTGATGCATTCAGAGTGACGTTCTCAGGCCCCTGGTGGAGTTCCTTGGGGGAGGAGGGGAGGGGAGACGCTCGCCGCATGAGTCAACAGTGGACGGAGACATGTTTATGGAGGAGAGAACGGGAGAGGAGAGGAGGGGAATTGGAAGAAGGAAAAAAGGGAGAGCAGGAGAGAAAATAGGGAAAGGAAAGGAAAGGAAGGTAAGGATAATGAGAGGAGAGGGAGATGGAATGGATTGGGAGAGGAGAGAAATTGAGAGAGAAAAAATAGACCCAAGATCACCTAAAATTTCCGTCAATAACTTGACAAGAAACTTTGCTTCAAAGGACTAAATGAAAAAATAAATAAACAGCACAAAATCAAACGAAAGAAAGAAATTAGCATAGATTAAAATATACATACGTCCACATACATGTATACTCTACATATGTATTGGATATTTCTTTCCTTAAAAGGGATCTTATAGTTTAGAAATGACACAGGAAGCGATGACAAAAACTAAGCTACTGTAATAAAGTGTTTTTTTTATTCCATTCCAACTCTATGACGATAACATTTAAAAGAGCCTCAAAGAAATCCAATTTATTTATTTATTTATTTATTTTTAGGTGAAAAGTCTTCTTATCAGTTTATTATTAAGTGTTTTGCAAATTCACCAAAAGAGAAGCATCAGGAATAGATAAAAGAGGAAGAGGCGGGGAAGAGGAAGAAGTAGTGTCAGAGAAGAGGAAGAAGAGACGGGGTCAGGGAAAAGGAGGAAGAGGTGGCTTCACGAAAGAAGAAGAAGAAGAGGAGCCGGGGTCAGGGAGAGGACTTTTTAAGACAGGAAGAAAGAGGAGGGCTGTCTGTTTAAGAGGAAGAAGATGAGTTTTCTGGTTAGGGGAAGAGGAAGAAGTCCAATTTCTCTGAAAAGGGAGAGGGAAGTCGAGAAATTAATACGGAAGGTGAATGATTGGGAGTGATGGAATGAGAGAGGCTGAGAGAGGAGAGGAAGGTTAGGTGGAATGGCGAGTGGAAAAGACTTGGCAGAGAGCACTCAGTATGAGATTAAAGTGAGCTAGTAGTGAACCAGCAAGGGTCTGTAGTGAACCAAATGAAGCCAGGGAGAGACCAGATGAAGCCATTAAGAGACCAAATGAAGCTAATAAGACACAAGATGTAACAAGTGAGGAACCACATTAAGTTTGAACATATAGAAAATGCATTAAACCGCTCTCCCCTTTAATCTAACCTATAGCAAGACAGAACTCACCAGAAGAGGATTACATATAGACAGAATATTTATAGTAAGAGGATATGAAGGGAGGAAGTTTGGTGGCGTGGCCGGTTAGTTATTTACACTGTCAATACACTTATCTTATCACATATAATACGTATCACGTAGTACGTTCTTAAGGGACAACTTGTTAAACACCACTTCGATACAACTATTTATTAATTCACTCAATGACATGGACACATTAATATCAATATTGTATCGGAGTTCTTAGCACATTATGTTAACGTTACTCGACACTGACTCTCGGACACAAACATGGAAGGAATACACTTCCCACATTAGGTAACTGACCCTAGGAATCGTTCTGACAAGGACTCACGTGTAACCTGACGTAGGCCCAGTGGGTGCTGGCTGGGCTGCCTCCTATGGGAGACTCTGCTTAGCTGGTGAGGATGGGGTCTGGTCGGTAGAGTCTCCCTCCCGACCTGGGGAGGGGACGAGCGTGACTCTGCTTAAGTGAACAGAATGACGACCCAGACGGGAGAGAGATGACAGTAACCAGACTGACAGAATGACGAAGATCAGCCGAATGAGACTCGTGGGCGAGACTGCAGGGCCTTTATATGGGGGAGGAACAGCCGGCGTTTGACCTCCGCCAATTAACACTAAACTGGTTAGATCTGGACAGCTGTGTCCAGGTGTGGTCATGCCCAGGTGTGTCTTGGTCAGGTGTGGTTGTAGGTCAAGTCCCCGGCTAATTCAAGTAATTAGGTCCCTTGGGTCCCGACCCAAGGTGTGTCTACCTGGTCTGTGGTGGTACCACGAGGTCTGTACCCACTCTGTTATATGTACTGTAATTCTCTGGGCTGTAAGCTATGGTCTGATAATCATTCATTACAAACCTAACCCCCCACGAAAAAAAACAATAATGGTCACGAGGACAAAATTATAACCAAAGTGCAATAAAAGTGAGGTTATGTCATGTCAAGGAGAAAATCACCATTATGGATTATAAGAAATATATTGTTTTGAAGAAGATCCAGCTATTGTTTTTGTGAGGCATTTTACGACGAAGAGGGTAGAGTGGTGGTATATGGAGGGGTACGGGGGGTAGATGGAGGGGTAGAGTGGTGGTGGTGGTGGTATGGAGGGGTAGGGGGAGTAGATGGAGGGGTAGAGTGGTGGTGGTGGTATATGGAGGGGTAGGGGGTAGAGGAGGGGTAGAGTGGTGGTGGTGGTATATGGAGGGTAGGGGGTAGATGGAGGGGGTGGTGGTGGTGGTATATGGAGGGGTAGGGGGTAGATGGAGGGTAGAGTGGTGGTGGTGGTATATGGAGGGTAGGGGGTGGTAGATGGAGGGTAGTGGTGGTGGTGGTATATGGAGGGGTAGGGTGGTGATAGATGGAAGGGTAGAGTTGTAGTGGTGGTGATAGATGGAGGGTAGAAGTGTAGTGGTGGTGATAGATGGGGGGGGTAGAAGTGTAGTGGTGGTGGATGGAAGTACATAAAAACATAAGAACACAGGAAACTGCAGCAGGCCTATTTACTCATACTGGGCAGTCCCGTTTAGCCACGAGTGATAGAGAAAACACGTGATGTATGACACTGTTACCTAATTGTCTTATCAATCATACACTAGTTTGTTACATTTGTGTATGACTTACTGTCTGTTTGATCAAGGAGTGCTTAATGTGGTCGGTCTAGGCTGGAGAAAATATTCCCAGGAGGCGATTTTTCTCAAGATTGCGGTGATAGAGGAATTCATGAGAGAGAGAGAGAGGGGTCCGTACTGTGAGTGTTTGCTGGGGATCGCAGCGAGGAGGTAGGACCCACTGGCCAAAAGTGAAGGAATAAGTTTCATTAACTGTTGTCATCACTCCTTTACTTAGTCGGACATTTAATTACGTGTCATAATAACAGTGCCAGTATGAGTCAACAGGGTACTATAATGTAACCAACGAACACAAAATATATCTATACAGTATATTTATACGGTGATAAAATCAGCCAAAAATTACCTTAAGAAACACACACAAAAACAAAAGAATAATAATAGCTCTTCAAAATAAATGCTTGCATGTAATTTATTTCATTACACGATATCAATTTATATTCTAGACACCAAAATTTTATCTAAACTGTAAAGGGAATTTCAGTGAAATATAAGAAATACGTAAATATAACCAGCCAACAACAATTTCTGGCTAACCTTGTCAAAGATGAAAGTGAGATGAAAAGAGTGTGTCACTCGGTGGTGGTGCTGCCAGGTTGTAGTTTACCTGGCAACACATGAAGGTTTATACATATGGACGGCTATTAGTCCTCCTAGTGCCAGCCATTACTGTAACAGATGAGCTTGTGAAGGACAATATTGAGGTGACCACAGTGAATATAGTCCACACATCATCCTAATCCACACTTCACCCAAGCCCACACTTCACCCTAACCAATCCACACATCACCCTAACCCACACATCACTCTAACCCACACATCACCCCCTCCTCTGCCAGTATCCACATACAGGAGTAAAACTTACTTTGCTGAGACTTCCGCGTATAAAAGCCGTCCAGAACACAGTTATTTGCACAGTAAATGTTGTAAAAGTGCCCTGAGTGAGAGACCATTTTTCGACGCCATGGCATTTTGTTGGTTCTGGCCTGGTGACACGTGTGTATACATTTTGAGGGAAGGTCCGGGTTGGGACGCCCTCAACTTTATCTCTCACTGCTTAAACGCCACACTTTCCTCTCCGACTTTACAGCAATACAAGGTTTTCAAAACACACACAGTCCTGTGTCAAAAGTGGTTGAATGTGGGTGCGCCAAGTCCGTAGACTTGCTAGTCGTGATGGTGTGTTGTCTACGTTGTGGATGTTGTTTGTGTTTTATCATTAACCATAAAAATAGTTCGATCATACGATATATTACATACTGATTTAACCCAGGATGACGATTCCTTTAAGAGAATGAATTTATAATGTTTCGAGTTTTGGTATCACGCAACTAAAAGAATTATTTCTTGCTCTTTCATATCTTTTTACCAATAATAAAGCCTGAGGGGCAAATTTCACCAATTTTTTTGCCTGTGTTTGTTGGTACTTTCCAGAACATACATGAAAACTTGAGAAAAAAATAAAGTTTTATCGTAAAGCCTATTTAAAACTCCCCGTGACGTCATCAGTGGTCGAGCACCCACAGTAGACTTTGGTGAGTAAAACAAGATTGGGTTGTGATCGTACTCAGGGGGTTAAGTTATCGTACTCAAAAGGTTATGTATTCGTACTCAAAGGGTTATGTCATTGTACTCAAGGGGTTATGTCATTGTATTCAAAGTGTTATACCATCGTACTCAAAGGGTTATGTCAACGTACTCAAGGTTGTATGACATCGTACTCAAGGGCCTAAGTTATCGTATTTAAGGGTTATGTCATCGTACTCAGGGGCTAAGTTATTGTATTTAAGGGTTATGTCATCGTACTTAAGGGGCTAAGTTATCGTATTCAAGGGTTATGTCATCGTACTCAAGGGGCTAAGTTATCGTATTTAAGGGGCTAAGTTATCGTACTTAAAGGGTTATGTCATCGTACTTAAGGGGCTAAGTTATCGTATTCAAGGGTTATGTCATCGTACTCAAGGGGCTAAGTTATCGTATTTAAGGGGCTAAGTTATCGTACTCAAAGGGTTATGTCATCGTACTCAAGGGGCTAAGTTATCGTATTTAAGGGGCTAAGTTATCGTACTTAAAGGGTTATGTCATCGTACTTAAAGGGTTATGTCATCGTACTCAAAGGGTTATGTCATAGTACTCATGAGGTACTCAGGAGGTGATACAACGTCATCCTGTACAAGTCACTTCACACACACACACACACACACACACACACACACACTTACTTCCTCACCCCAGTTCTGCATATCAAAACCTTTTCACCATAACACAAGTCAGTGTACAGTTCGCACCCTCCCTTCTCCCCTCGACTAGGTGTGAGCTCTTTAGCCCACAAACCCTCTCTTACACGTGTCTCTCCTAACCCTACACACGCACCCCTCTGTACCTAATTTGCTACACCCTACTCAGTTCTCACCCATATATTTCGTTCCCTTCCTCCACACACATCCCTTTTTTTTCAAGTCCATACACTGTTTTCTTTTATCGTTACTCTTCCCTCTCCTCCTCCCCTCTCTTCTACATTGTTCATCTTCTTTTTACATATTTCACCTCACTTCTAAACACCGTCTCTTCTGGATTATTTCGTCTTTACATTTATCCTTCTACAACTGTTCCTCTTCTATGTATTTGAGTGTTATAATCCTTCATTTTATTCCAGTTTCAATCCTAGAGGACACACACACACACACACACACACACACACACAAAACCCCGGTCACGAAGACTATTGGCAGTGCTGGCCGCCTCGCTTGTCTCGCCGCCTCCACCAGCTGTTGCGAAATGAGACTGACATATCAAGGCACAGGAGGAGGATCCCTGCACCCTCCCTACACCATACTAACCTAACCTAACCAAACCTAACCTAACCAAACCTAACCTTACCTAACCTAACCTAACATTAACCTCCCTACACCTTACTAATGTAACCTGAACACCTAACACATCTCTCACATTACATACGGGTGACAGTCAGAGTGGGAGTGTCTGTCAAACAAGTAATATTTTTGTTTTCAGTCTGATTTAAAAAAAATATCCAGGAATATATATTTTTTCTAAGTTTTAAAAAGTTTCATTCGCCTGCCAAACACTGAAACAATTGTAGAGTGGGTGGTTACATTTGAGAAAGGAATTCCATTAAGTCGTTGTTTGCTCAAGTTATTTGTCCAGGTATCATCTGATAAGGTGAGTGAAGCTCTGGTGAACTTGGGTGAGTCTCTCTCTCCTGTGGGTCAAGTTTTTATCTGACTACGAGCATGACATAAAGCTGGTCTGTGATGCACTAGATTCATGTTCCAGATATTTGTCAAACGTTAACATTGCGTACAGCCTCTCTAACTATATCGTCTTAATATATACTGTATACATTAAATTATACATCATATACCGGGTACGAAATATAGCTACCGTTATATCCTTGTATAGTCGACTTATATCACTGCTATAAGTCAACCACAGTTCTCATCATCACCACTTTCCCATCACCCTCTACAGCAGTGGTCTCCAACCTTTTGTAGGCTCTGGGCCACATTTATTATTGTAAATACAGTGGGGTGCGCCAAAACTGTAGATCTACAGTCAAGAAAAAATCTCATATATATTGTACAGTTATTTGCAGTTTTACATGTCTAACTGTTACCAGTTACATATTTTTACATTTACTCTTGGACAGGACGAGTGTATTTACCCCAGTGAGAAGGCTGACTTTCTCTCTAGGCCCGGTCTGGGGGTAAATACACACGTCCTGTACACGATAGACTCTGGACTAATGCGCAGTCTCTCTCTCTCTCTCTCTCTCTCTCTCTCTCTCTCTCTCTCTCTCTCTCTCTCTCTCTCACAATAAAGTTGCATCAAGTTATTACATATTTTCATTAAGTTCACTTTTACAAAGAATCACAAATAATTCACAATTTTCTAATAAACCCTCGCGGGCTCCATAATATGGTTCCGGCGCCCGCGAACTACAGGTTGGGCACCATTGCAGTACAGGTAGAGTACTCATACTAGTCACCTGGTATATACAAGGTTGGTGAGTCAGACAGCCACGGGGGTCAGTATCCATTAAACGGGTAACCAACTACATTCTTTAACGTCGTGCATCACAATGGCCAGCTTTCGTAAATCAATTTCTATATTGTCATTTAAAACTTCCATTAATGTAAATCCCGCTGGACCTGTTCCCCTTGTCATGGTCGGTATTCTAGCCTCAAATTGTGGCGGCAACATTTTTCAACATTTGACGGTTTAGCTGTGCAATTTAGCCACGTATTTGGCATGCGAGTTTTTTTATGACGGCACAGAGTCATTGATATGTTGAATATTTGTTCTTGGAATACAATAAACATCACGAGAGACGACGCATATATATTATTAATATTTTTTCTCTTTGACCAATGATGATGTGAGGTGAAACTGGTATAAATAAAAAACTTTAGTATTATGATTCGTGTTGTTTAATAAGTTACTTTTCTCTCTTTCTTACGAGTCGTCAGGTAATTAATTGTTTCAGTAGAGAATAGAGGCAGCAGACATTACCGTGTGAACGTGTCTAATATTAACTTAATATCTATCTATACAGTATGGTGATGTTACTACGTGGTTTGGTTAGGTTAGGTGGGCTCTAGGGGGTCCTGCTCGTACTAGATACAACCGTAAATTGTAATCACATAACTACGAAGGTCTTTAAGCAACATTGGATCGAGAAGTGAAGTCTTTGGGGTTTTTAAAATAATTTTTCCTATTATTTTTTTTCAATGGTTGGCAATATAGTAATTATTATTGTTGTCCCATTGTTTACATATTATTTGAAATCAACGTTAATTGGAAATATGTATATACATTGGAGTTCCAATTTTGTGCACACAGTTGAAAAGAGAATATATATATATATATATATATATATATATATATATATATATATATATATATATATATATATATATATATATATATATATATATATTGATAAAATCACACGGGAAAAGGGAAACAACGGAGCACCTTAGCTTTCGTCTTTATTCAAGACATCTTCAGAGACAACTGGATTACATGGACAGAGAAAGGCTTAAATATACAGGGTGACCTTAAAAACATGAGGTCAGCTCATAATGATGTCATCCACTAATCCACACACCAACACACACGTAGAGGAGCTTAAGAGAAGGGGGGTGACGTGACTAGTCAGGTCAGGTCAAAAATAAGGGACCCACTGAATAACTATCATACATCTAGATCAAAGGTTTTCAAAGCATTTTTAACCTTGGGCCACTGACAAATAAATTTATGTAACATATTATCAGTTTTGAACTGACCATCACTAAGGTTTATTGATTTTAATTCCTTAATCAAACTAGCTTCAACCAGAAGTCTTTCTGTGACACAAGATGATTTAAATACTTCCAAACTTTTTTCCCAAGCAATGGGATGATTATTATTCCTAACATGAACGAACAAGGCACTGCTTTCAGATGCTGTTCTGATATTATACTTATGTTGTTTGATTCTGAGCTGCAGTGTTTTTCCCGTCTGTCCTACATAATTACAATTACATTTGCTACATGGAATACAATAAACACTTCCATTTACATTCAAACTTGGGCTATTTCTTATTAACATATTGGTAATGGTTGAGTCATACTTGAAAACAACATTAATATTTAGTAGCTTGAAGGACCGAACTAACGGGACAAATTCATTACGATAGGGCAGAGTCAGAATATTCTTAAGTGTAGGAACTTGTCTGCTTTGAGAGGAATGAAAGGATTTTTTAGCCCTTTTAAAACAACGATCAACAAACACAAAAGGGTACCCGAGTTTCTGTGCAATGGAACGAATGTGTTTCAATTCATCGTCAATAAATTCAGAGTCACAAATACGCAGACATCTTAAGAACATAGCAGAAAAAACTGACATTTTGGTAGACTCCAGGTGATTCGATAAAAAGTGTATGAAACTGTCTACCTGTGTGGGCTTTCTGTATACCTTAAATTTGTAGTTTTGGCCATTTCTCATGATAAGCATATCAAGGTTGAGGAGTAATATAAAATTGCCAATAAAAGAAACAAATCCATAAATTAACTAAGTCATCAATTCCTATAGATGAATTACTCTCAATTTTTTTGTTTCCCATACAGTGAAACCTCCATATAACGGACTTCTCTCTTCATATAATCCGTTAGATGGGGGTTCGCTTCTAACGGACCCTTGATATAACGGACTTCCATCTCCACATAATCCGTTAGATGAGGGTTTCACATCTAACGGACCCTCGATATAACGGACTTTCATCTCTATATAATCCGTTAAATAAAGGGTTCACTTTGTCATGGTTGATAAAATAGGTGTTAAATATTGATGGTTCATAATGTATGGTTAACAAGTGTGATTATTTTCTTACCTGTTATGTTAACGAGGGGTTGAGTAATTCATGATAACTGATGGCTGAACAGTTAATTCTAAAGGCGTGTGACAATAAATAATGAAGCCAGTTGCTAGGCCAGGATTATGGTTCTGAATGGGATTATTGTTGTGATGGTTCAAAGCAATTGGTGATAATTAGGTGTTGAGAGTTTATTGTAATTAATGATAATGACGTGTTTAGGGTTGATGGTAATTAGTGGTAGATAATATGTTGTTGATTCATTAAAGTAATTAAAGGATAGAGCGTGGATGGAGGTGGATGAATGAGGTTGGGAGACAGAGAGATAGGAGGAAGTTCAAAGATGATACGGATGAGACATGGGTGAGGAGTAGGGAGGTGATGGCTGGAAGAGAGAAAAGATAGAATGGGGATAGACATGGAGGAAGAATAGGGTAAAGGTATATAGGGGATGGCAGTAAGGATAGGGAAATTGGTGTGTGTGGAAGCTGGAGGAGGAGGGATGGGGGTGGTGGGTGGTGGTGGGGAGGGCATGGGGTTGGGTGTACCTGGGAGTCTGGGAGGGCGCCTCAGCCTCAGTGTCCCGCCGCGCTCCGTCACGTCTACACCTCCAGCAGCGACACCGTCACCTCCGGCTCCCCCCTCCTACAACACTCACTAACTCTATCGCGCCTCAATGCACTCCCCCCTCCCATCCCCCAACATCCCCGCCTAAACTTTCACAAAAAAGGGATACGTTTGACCCCTTACAGAGCATATTTAAACTGTAAAAAGGGAAGCCTGTGGTAGTTAAGGCAGAAGTTTGAAGAGGTAAGGTAGAGTTGCCTAAAGACTATTTTCCCTGGTGACTCCGTGCACTAAAGGACACACAACAGCAGATTGGTACACGGCAACACACTGTGTACACACCGGTACTGTCGTGTACTATTTAACCACCCCCCCCCACCCCACGTACACATCACCTGCTATCGTGTACTCCCCAAAATCTCCCGTGTTCCTTTCAACTGTTCGGTGTACACATTATCTAGACCTGTGTACGCACCAGCTGCTCAGTGCGCACAGAATCTAGTCCCGTGAACGCACCGGCTTCCTCCGTGTACACATGAAGATGAGGAGTCTTATGTGTGGCCGGGCTGTGAGAGTGGTGGCCTTCCTGATGTGTCTGACAGGTGAGTGCATCCCCTCACCTGCTTGTTTCCCTTCATCGGTGAGTCGCTCTTTGTTGAACCTCCCTTAATGACTCCCCTCCTTCCCCTCCTCTCTCTCTCTCTCTCTCTCTCTCTCTACTGAACCTCCTCTCTGGTAAACTCCACCCTCAGTGTACCTCTTCCTCTACTTCCCCTCAATGTTCCTCTACCTCCCTTCCTCTCCCCTTTATTGAACCTTTCCCTTACTGAGCCCCCCCCCCCCCCTGAGTAGACAAGTTTACAAAGAATTTTAGCTTGATGAGTTCTCCCTATTGAGAGTATTTCAGTAAATTCTAATTGGGGGAATCCTTTCCGTGTTCCCATTAGTCAGTTCCCCCTCCTAGGTGAGTCTTTATTGGTCAAATGAATAACTCTTAGTGAGTCAAACGTGGAGAGTTAGTGGGTCTTTGTGAGTCTTTTTTTAGAGGAAACTGTGTTTCTCTTCCTGGATCAATCTTAAGAGTTCATCAAAGTAAGTTCCTCTTTAGAGTCTTTCTCGTTAATAGCTTCCCTCTTAGTAACTCTTCTGGACGAGCCTCTTTGTTGATCTTCCTGCTGGTGACATAACGCTGAAGAGTCCCCCCATCGGTGAGACTTCCTAGTCCCCCCTCCCCCCACCTCTCCGACCACGTCACCTGCTGCTAGTTGGTGTCCCCAGGGGTTGATGTCAGCCCCTGGGGAGAATTTCAATTTGGTTATTATTTTCTACCCTCTTTTACCTTCCTCTTCATCCCTCACCTGCCCTCCCTCCTCCCCATCCCACTAATTCCACCCACCTCCTCACCCCACTAACCCACCCTCCTCCATATCCCACTAATCCACCCTACACTCCACTAACCCACCATCCTCACCCCGCTAACCCACCCTCCTGCCCATCCCACTAATCCACCCTCCTCTCCATCCCACTAACCCACCCTCCTCCACACCCCACTAACACACCCTCCTCTCCACCCCACTAACTCACCCTTCTCCCAACCCCACCTGTCTACTGTCCCAATGTCACCTGTCTACTGTCCCTATATCACCTGTCTACTTTCCATATATAACCTGTCTACTGTCCTATATCACCTGTCTACTTTCCATATATCACCTGTCTACTGTCCCGATATCATCTGTCTACTTTCCTTATATCACCTGTCTACTGTCCCTACCTGTCTACTTTCAGGAAATAATTTAGACAGGTAAGTGACGGACGTAATTGGAAGTTTTTATCACCTGATGCACTTCTGATCTAATCTCGCGCTCCCGGGAAAAACAATTTGCGTCCTTTACTAAATAAATAATGGTACCCCTTCGTGTGTTGGTTGGACTTTATTTATTTATTTATTTAATTTAGGAGGTTAATCGTGTACCCCAGAGAAAAGGTGTTATTTATTGTGGTAATGAACTGTTGACTGTCTTATTCAACGCAACCAAAGACCGACTTGTGATGATGGTGCTGTATACATGCACTGAACTGTAATACATACTGACACCATGCATAAAGTCGGAGATTTTCTCGTACATGGTGACACAGTATTCATACATGTAGTTTAGTGAGGCATGAAGCAATCATGCATAAATCTCATTCATACATAGTTGACCAGATGCTCAGACGGAGGTGTGGCAACTGTGTCTTATACATGTTGTGTTTATTGCCTCTCTCTCTCTCTCTCTCTCTCTCTCTCTCTCTCTCTCTCTCTCTCTGCCTGTGTTCGTGTTTGTGTCTCTACCTGTGTGTTAGGAAGGGGTCAGAGGCTATGGAGGGGTCAGAGGCTATGGAGGGAGAGGGAGGGGCCAGGTGTGAGGGAAGAGCCAGAGGTTGGGGAGGAGCCAGAGGTTGGGGCCAGGGGGGAGGTCAGGATTAGGGAGATGCTAGGGGTTAGGGAGTGCCAGGGGTTGGGAGGTGCCAGGGGTTAGGGAGGGCCAGAGGTTAGGAAGGGGAGGGCCAGGGGTGGAGGTTATGGAGGGGTCAGGGAGGGGTTAGGGAGGGGTCAGGGGTTAGGGAGGGGTCAGGGGTTGGATTTATGTTGTCTCATCCAAACTTTCATTTGTGGGTCAATCTACAGGTCTTACCTTAATGAAGAGGGAGTGTGGGAGGATGGGGCAGTTGAGGGGATCAGGATGTAATTCATAGCTACAATTAAGTTACCGGAACCTGCGCGCACACACACACACACACATGGGTAAAATTGGCTACTAAGAGCCTCTCAGATCACCACACGACCCGACTGTCAACATTTTCAAATTTCATTACGTAGCGAAGCTCACAGAAAGACGAGGCCAGTCAAACAATTTCCACCAAGATGGTTTTTGGACATTTTCACGGAGGTGTGTTCTTAAGGCTGTCACGTGTCTATTAACTCTATTGTAGCTCTTGGGTGTGTGGGGAAATTCTACAATTCTAGGATACAGGGGAAGAGGACAATAGAGAGAGAGAGAAAGGAAATGTGGTGAGAGGGAGAAAGAGGAAAATGAGAGAAAGAGAGAGGAAGGATATATACAGAGGAAGAGAGAGAGAGACGTAGGGTACGACAGTGCGAGAGCAAGCAGAGGCTGAAATAGTGTCTCTCTCTCCTCACCCCCTCCCCAAAGGTACAAACAATTCGGGAAAACGTATAGAGATACACAACGTAAAACTCATAACCAAATATTAAACAAAAAACAACCAGTTGAGAACAAGAACACAAATAATTTATATACATATACAAACCAGGAAAGTAATGAATACTAAGAGAGAGAGAGAGAGAGAGAGGAGGCGGGTGGGCGGGCGGGCGGGTGGATGGGTGGACGGCGGACAGGACGGGGGTGCAGGCTGCGGGTTTCAGGCTGAGGGCGGTCTCAGGTCTGCAGGAGGCACCACCCAACTTCGGATGATTTGTGTGGAACGTGAATTAGCAGACCAAGTGTCGCGGCGCAAAGGCCTGAAGGTGGAGGAAAAGTTGGATAGCTGTGAGTGGTTATGAGTGTGGTGGTGAAGAGTGTGGTGGTCGTTGTGGTGGTGAGGAGTGTGGTGAAGAGTGTAGTGGTCGTTGTGGTGGTGAGGAGTGTGGTGGTGGTGGTGGTGGTGAGGAGTGTGGTGGTGGTGAAGAGTGTGGTGGTGGTGAGTGTGGTGGTGGTGAAGAGTGTGGTGGTCGTTGTGGTGGTGAGGGGTGTGGTGGTGGTGAAGAGTGTGGTGGTCGTTGTGGTGGTGAGGTGTGGTGGTGGTGAAGAGTGTGGTGGTGGTGAAGAGTGTGGTGGTGGTTGTGGTGGTGAGGAGTGTGGTGGTGGTGAAGAGTGTGGTGGTCGTTGTGGTGGTGAGGAGTGTGGTGGTGGTGAAGAGTGTGGTGGTCGTTGTGGTGGTGAGGAGTGTGGTGGTGGTGAAGAGTGTGGTGGTGGTGAAGAGTGTGGTGGTGGTTGTGGTGGTGGGAGTGTGGTGGTGGTGAAGAGTGTGGTGGTCGTTGTGGTGGTGGGGGTGTGGTGGTGGTGAAGAGTGTGGTGGTGGTGAAAGTGTGGTGGTCGTTGTGGTGGTGAGGAGTGTGGTGGTGGTGAGGAGTGTGGTGGTGGTGAGGAGTGTGGTGGTGGTGAAGAGTGTGGTGGTCGTTGTGGTGGTGAGGGTGTGGTGGTGGTGAAGAGTGTGGTGGTGGTGAAGAGTGTGGTGGTGGTGAAGAGTGTGGTGGTGGCGAAGAGTGTGGTGGTGAGTGTAGTGGTCGTTGTGGTGGTGGTGGTGAAGAGTGTAGTGGTCGTTGTGGTGGTGGTGGTGAGAGAGTGGTGGTGGTGTGGTGGTTGTTGTGGTGGTGGTGAAGAGTGTGGTGGTGGTGAAGAGTGTAGTGGTCGTTGTGGTGGTGGTGGTGAAGAGTGTGGTGGTGGTGAAGAGTGGTGGTGGTAGTGAAGAGTGGTGGTGGTAGTGAAGAGTGTGGTGGTCGTTGTGGTGGTGAGGAGTGTGGTGGCTGTTGTGTTGTTGGTGAAGAGTGTAGTGGTTGTTGCTGTGGTGGTGGTGGTGGTGGTGGAGAGTGGTGGTGGTGGAGAGTCGTGGTGGTGGTGGAGAGTGGTGGTGGTGGTAGTAATGGTGAAGAGTGTGGTGATAGTGATTGTAAGGGTGAAGGAAGTATTGTGATCGGTGATGACTCTAGTCACTGAGAATAGTACAATGAACGCAGTACTGTGACCAGCCGCTGAACAAGAGCAGATAGTGGAGAGATTAATTATCAGTACGCGTGTCAACAAACACCACTAGCTCATAACTCTGGACAACAATAACAAAATATGATCACTATTTAATTCTTCGGAGACATTATAAACAATCATTATTTGTTTAAGTTATCACGTTCACATCTAAACTGAGCCAGATGAGAACCTGAGCTCTCTTTTAGGCACCTGGAAAGGATGCAATTTAATTTCTTCCTCTATAATATCGAAGAGCAAAATACCTATTAGTTTAAAAGTACTGCTGTTATTGTATTAAGAGCAACAATGATGAAAAAAAATCGCTAAAGAAACTCTGGCACAAGACATCAAATAAACCCAGAAAGAATGAAAATAGTAAGTAAAAAGAAGCGTCTCTTGTGCAAGGAGAAAATGTGGTGGTGGAGGTGTGGTGGACAGCTTGGGCAGATATTGCCAGCAAGGCCGAGGGTAACAAAATACACTCAAGATTCCCAGGCGGAAAACAATCCTGCCAAATGTCTCTTGGGGGATCATGTCTTCTTCTATCTCGTGTCCTAATACTTTACAAGATACGAAACAAACACTCACAAAATAACCAACAATGTACAAAATATCACTCATGCTAAACTTATTTAATCTTTATGTTGTGGGAGAAGCAGCTGCAGTGGTCCCCTCGAGAAGGAGTTTGCAATTACAGGACAAATAGTATTGGTCCTCTGAGGTGTCTACAGGAGTGATGGCTCTGGTCGAGGCCACTGTTGGTAGCTGTCTGTATGTTTGTGCTTCCAACTGCTTATGTGTCTGTCTGTTTGTGCTTCCAACTGCCTATGAATATGTGTGTGTGTGTGTGTGTGTGTGTGTGTGTGTGTGTGTGTTGAATCTTAACCCTTGAAAGACGAAGATTTAACTTTTTAAGGACGATGATTTAACCCTCTGAAGCCGATTTAACATTTTGTGGACATAATTTAACCCTTTAACACGATGATTTAACCCTTTAACACGACGATTTAACCCTTTGAGGACGACGATTTAACACGAAGACGATGATTTAACCCTTTGAGGACTATGATTTAACCCTTTGAGGACTATGATTTAGCCCTTTGAGGACGACGATTTAACACGAAGACGATGATTTAACCCTTTGAGGACTATGATTTAACCCTTTGAGGACTATGATTTAACCCTTTAAGGACGAATATTTAACTCTTACGGACTGAAAGGGTTAAATCTTTGCTCTCAAGTTTATTTGATACGTTTAAACCCTCGTGGATCCTAACCATTTCTCAGATTTGCCTCCATTGCATAAATTAACTTCCACAGGGTCAGAACCATTCCAAGGAGAAATAATTTAAAAAGTAAAAAATAAGATTTCGTTTTTTATTAAAAGTTAATATTCAATTTCTATTTTTACCGGGGAAAATATGCGAGAAGCTTCTTTATCTACCCAGTGTTCCTGACGAGTTTGTGCCCCTAATGTTAGTGGAGGAGAACACCCACCATTGTGTTGTAGTCACACTAAACAACACCCGGACCACAGTGGTAAGAATAAAGCACTCGATCGTTCTACCAAGTGTGGTGTTAAGAGTAAAAATTGGTACATAGGATGTGGTTCCCGCTCTGAAACTGGCTCTCAATTTCTCTTCGCTACAGCTGCATATTCACCAGCCTGTGTGCTAAATAAATGGCTTTCCCACGCATGAAGCCGATTTGGTCCCCACGTGCGTGCAGTGAGCCCGACCAACATGGAATATAAATCAAACATAATCAAAACTAAGATCGTTAGGTTACGTTGGTGTGCTCCTGCTGTGTACAAGACCTGTGACATACCTCCTCGGTGTTGTGTAGAAATGGGTAAATATAACAACAAATTAAGGCAAATTACAAAAAAATAAATACCTAGCGATCACAGTGGGATATATTAAGCATGTCTCTCTTCCTCCTCCTCCTCCTCCTCCTCCTACCGTACACGA
>NW_024711292.1:4240361-4375361 GCF_018991925.1 Homarus americanus | reverse complement strand
GTGACCTGACTACTACACACACGATTTATACAGTATCTTCTTCGTCTTTTAGCTCAGGGTCAACATTACATCATTTCTAACTTGACATTACTTTACTCAAGATACCAATCGTGAAATTTACTCGAGGAGAAGCCAACAGCAACCCGGTCGAATCACACACAGCAACAAACACACAAGAAGATGTAAATGTAAACAGATCAGGTTTTGTTGATAACAAGTAGGTTCACATTTCAGGGTGAGTACAGACAGTCTGTACTCACCCCCTGAAGATGTGAATTACACGAAAGCGCTTGGGAACTTCGTGTTTCTTCTTTCCTTGTCGTTATCAGCATATACCTAGATCACGCGCACCTACAGTGATTTACTTGTAATATATATATATATATATATATATATATATATATATATATATATATATATATATATATATATATATATATATATATATATATACAGAGAAAATGTAACATGAACTCTGACACAAACATTCCTGGTGTATGAACTCAGAACAATTACAATTTCTTCGTCAGCTGGAATACCTGGATCCCAAAGTGACGAGAATAATGGTGATCTGAGGGAGCCAGTGAGCCAGAACACCGTGAGAGCGTAATTTTATTGAGTGGCGAGGTAGCTAGAGTTGGTCTCTCCCTGGATGACTTGACCTACTCTCACTCCCGAACACCACCGTGGCATGAATAATGATAAGGGAGTTTAGTTACCGTGTGTCTGTGTGTGTGTGATGGAGCTTCCTTGGTTCATTTCGCTGGTCTTCTACAGGTTATAGATGATGAATGTTGTATCTAAAGTATTATTTGATTTTATATTAAATTCAAATAATTAATTTTGATTGTTAAATATATATATATATATATATATATTTCTTTACTAGAAACTGGCAAGCAATTATCTGGATGTAATCACTACCTACATTATCAACACAAATCAGAGAGAAATCCAACCATTATTCTCGCTAATATCTATCGCTCTCTCTATATAAATTCAGAAACTAACACTGGTTCTCG
This sequence comes from Homarus americanus, assembly GCF_018991925.1. Classification (NCBI taxonomy): domain Eukaryota; kingdom Metazoa; phylum Arthropoda; class Malacostraca; order Decapoda; family Nephropidae; genus Homarus; species Homarus americanus. The sequence continues at coordinate 4,374,339 of NW_024711292.1, read as the reverse complement.
TTTCAGATTCGGTTTTTACTTAATAGTTGTTTTTACCTTTTACGTTCATTAACACCTTTACCAATGCTCCACCTTTACTTCTCCAGACAAAGAACTGTTGCCTTAGGGTAGTGGTGCTGATAGATACTGTAAGACGAGTGCGGTAATGAATAAGACGCTGTGGCGGTGGTGGTGGGGGTCACCAGGCAGGAAGTCGCAAGTTAGGAAGAGGAGGAGCAAGTCACCAGAAAGGAGGAGATGGAAGTCACCAGGAAGGAGGAGGAAGAAGAGGAGGTCACCAGGCAGGAAGAGGAGGAGGTCACCAGGAAGGAAGAGGAGGAGGAGGTTCACCAAGAAGGAGGAGCAAAACGAGGAGGAGGAGGAGGAGGAGGAGGAGGAGGTCACCAGGAAGGAGGTGCGGGGAAAGGTGGCTGGGGCAGGGAGTAGATACCGCCACTTGCATAATGTCTCCTGTTTACCCCAACTCCGCTTTTTCATTACAGAGGCAAACTCTAGAACAAGTCTCTCAGCTTTAGAATAAATTAGATTCTCTTCCGCCTCATATTCTTGTGATTTGTTTTGGGCCGCAGTTTATGAAAAGTTCAAAATGAAAGTTGACAGAATTCACTGAGAACTGAAGGAAGGAGACGCTGCTATCACAAAGACTTTCTCCTCCTCGCTCCTCGTCTCACCGTGGTACCGATAAACCAAGCCTTTCTGGAAGTCTAAATAGCTTAAAGAGCCTAAGTGACATTATACTTTGTTATCTCTTTGTATACAGTAAATCTTAAGTGTTTTTTTTCTTTCCTAAATTCATCAGGGTGTGTGTCGGCGGTAGGGAAGAGAAAGTGTTTTAAGTCTGGTGAAAGGGGTTTTTACCCCTGGGACAGCCACCACGCTCCCCTGTATCTGAGTGGCCACAGCCTCGCTCGAGTTATTTTTCAAACTCTCTGTGTTGCCAGTGAATAAAGAGTGGTGCTAAATATGACCGTGTTGACTATTACTGCTGTTGGTAAATATATCAGAAGAACGAAGTATCAGATGTTAATATCCTGGTACATATTCCTCACCTCAACAATGATTTATGTAATGGAATATTGAGAGTAAAGTATTAATGAAAAGTTAGTGATCCTTACTCAGGGAACAGCGTTGTAAGAGGGGAGAGGAAGTTAGTCTTATTGAAGAGGTTGTTTGTCACTGTTCCCTCTTTTGTTGAAAGACTAGTCATCTGTCTTCAATAGAATTACTGATAAAAATATTTGCCGTTTTATGAACATGTATATTGATATCTTTAACCCCTTGAGTACGATGACTTTAACCCTTTCAGTACAATGACATTATCCTTGAGTACGATGGCGTTAACCCCTAAAGTAAGATGACAACCTTTAAGTGTGTATGGTCCTCGTATTCAAGAGGTTAAGGCCATCGTACTCAAGGGGTTAAGGCCAACGTACTCAAGGGGTTAACACCATCGTACTCAGGGGTTAACACCATCGTACTCAGGGGTTAATGTCATTGTACTCAAGGGGTTAACGCCATCGTACTCAAGGGGTTGACGCCATCGTACTCAAGGGGTTAACCATTAACACCTGTATATGCAAATGAACTTGATTTTATGTATATCTCACCAATTCTATTTCCTATTATAACCACATAAGTAATTCTCTAACTACCAATCCTCACTTAACTTTCCTTTGAGCGGGGTATGAGAGGTGGGTGAGTGGTAGCCTCCAGTATGATATTAGACACAGTAATAATACCAGTGTTGTTGAGTTATAGTCATTATAGTTGTGGGTAAAATCCTTTCATCCATTGAGGAAGTGTTTGGGAGACGATGATCAGCCTAGTATGATCACCAGCTTAACTCTTACTTTAACTTTTACTCTAACTTTTACTCTTACTCTCATTTTTACTCTTACTCTCACTTTTACTCTTACTCTCACTTTTTACTCTTACTCTCATTTTTACTCTTACTCTCACTTTTACTCTTACTCTCACTTTTTACTCTTACTTTCACTTTTACTCTTACTCTCACTTTTACTCTTACTCTCACTTTTGCTCTTACTCTCACTTTTACTCTTACTCTAATTTTTATTTTTACTCTCACTTTTACTCTTCTCTCACTTTTACTCGTACTCTTACTTTTAGTCTTGCTCTTACTCCCACTATTACTCCAACTCAACTCCCTAGTGTCTGCCCAACACATCCCTCAACTTTCCAGAATTTTCAGGTAAGGTTCACCTACCAATCGTAATTGTGTATCAAGTTTTAGTCCTTAGAGCTTAAGTCTTGCTTCTTCCTCAACATATCTTTGCTAAGATCTTACTCACCAAAGTCTGCCTGCTACCCCCACCACCCCACCCACCTCTCTTGACTACCCAAACCACCCCACCCACCTCTCCTGACTATCCCCACCACCCCCACCCACTTCTCTTGACTACCCCCACCACCCACCCCTACCTCTCCTGTCCTCATAGCATGGCGGATCTCCAGCCTCTCCTCCCTGAAGCCTCCTGAAGACTCTCTCCCTCAGTAGTTTAACGAAGACGTCCCCAGGGATTATTTTACTCTCGTCTTCCCCCAAATTTGACTATGATATATTTCTCGAGGGCGCCTCCCCTCCACGCTATCTTGTTGAGGCCACTCTTCTCTTCTCGTGAGTTCAGCTAACTTTCTGTCATCAGAACTTGGCTGAGATCATTCCTCCCTGACAGCCTGGCAAACAACACTCCTTATCCCTCTTTACTCCTTCTCAGGCGAAGCTTAACCTGTATCTTGTCTTCATGCCTCCTGATAAACTGTGTGAGGCATCTACCTCCTCTTCGAAGCATGATGGATTCTTGAGTAGTAATAAATTCCCTTCCAAGAGAATCACCGACTTGTTCACAAGAGCTTGGATACGACCACTCTCTCTTCTGGCGTCTGCTTAATATCCTCGCGCTCCAGGAAGCTTCATAAAAAACCTCTTGAATGTAGCTGCCTTACTAACACCTTTTAGTAAACATCAAGAAGATCCATTTCCTCCCCTGTCAGAAACACTGATCAAAGTTCCTTGTATTCTTTAATCCTGGGCAATATTGCACTGGTCATAAATAAATCTCCTTCCCAATAGTTTCATAAAGCCTCATCGTCTCAGGACAACTAACAAACAACATCTCCCATAACACACTCAAGTCTGTCTCAAATAATCACCCCAAAATACTCGTTCCCATTCTTGATGCTCTCAACTACCAAGGACACTTCCTCCTCCCACTCTTGATGTACTAAGTTCATAGCTCCGTTGAGGCATTTTTTTCCCGTCAACCTACAGTCATGGCAACATTGTTAACAGTGCAGTCAGATCCATACCATGATATATATATATATATATATATATATATATATATATATATATATATATATATATATATATATATATATATATATATATATATATATATATATATATATATATATATCGTTCAAGGTCCGAATCAAATGCCATATCGTCTCTCTAGTAGCAGGCGGACCGGTAAAACACTCAAGATTGCTTTTACGCCACACAGTAAACTTCCCTCCACTGCTGGGATGCCACCAGGAATATAATAGGCGGAAAAAATAGAACTCTTAACTATTACCTATGATCAAGGACTCGTTGCAAGCTTTGCTACATTATAACCTTGCGATGATAATAAGCTTTCGTGTTTAAGCTCTCAGTGTATTGTAGCCTACAATATGGTGAGGAGGCAGTATGGTTAGCGATTCTTAAGGAGGCCGAGTGTGGCTGGTATCCGGGACGAACTTTTACTAATAGTATACCACATACCCTTGAGCTTGTATTACCTGGTGTGAGCTGGTACTAGTTTTATTGCCATATTCGTACTACCTTGCCGCAATATCCGGTATGAGACTAAATCTAGTGCTAGTATTATAAACCTTCCCCCATCAGTTTGTCACAACATCCGGTGTGAACTAACACAGTTCTACCTCCATATCCTCCCCGCCTGGTCACGATATCCGTTTGGGTTAGTATTAGTAGTATCACCATATTCCCACCAGCTGGTCGCAAAAATACACCTGATTCACAAATATCCAGACGAAGACGGGGAGGGGGAGCTACAGTGGTTCACCTGTTTGTAACGCCAGACTCGCTTCCTTGGCTGATGTCGTGAGCTGAGTTTTGAATGTTCGTCGTAGGAAAAGTCTGTAGGTATGGGATCATCTGTTCCCCGTCAGTCCTTTATAATAAAAGGGACGTCGGGGCTAACAAGTTAATTTCTATACCAGTTACAGACAGACGGACGCCGAATCAGGTGGAAGATGACATTAAGTTACAAGATCCGATGTTCCTTTGTTTCTCGATGTTTAGGTGAGGGAAGCGGGAGAGCAAAACACAAATATGTACAGTACAAAGTTTGAAGAGATGGAAGATGTGAGCAGGGATGTCCTCTTCAGAAACACACTGCTAACACCAGTACCCTGGGAGGCGGGAGGCTGCCAGAATACTGATGCCTGAGGCAATATTGTTCTTTGAGGTCTGGAGTTTGAGCCCAGGATTTCTGAAAACATTTCAGGTGTGTATTTGTATGTGTGTGTGCGTCCGTGTCTATTTACATGGTGTGTATGTGTGTGCGTGTGTGTGTGTGTGTGTGCGTGCGTGTGCATAAGATTGTGTCGTTCATGTGCATGTATGCGCTTTTACCGTGTGAATGAAGGGTCATAGACTGCCTAGGGGGTGTTACATACCCAGAGCTTGTCCAGTCGTTTCTCAATAATAATAATAATAATAATAATAATAATAATAATAATAATAATAATAATAATAATAATAATAATAATAATAAGGTGCAGAATGGCGTCCGTTCCTCGTTTTCTGTGTGTGTGTGGTTCCCGAGAATGCCAACAAAAGGTTCCGAAAAGAGAGAAAAAGAAGAAAAATTAGAAACAGATAATTGAACAAATAGAGAGAGCCAGTCATACAAAGAGACAAACATCAGGAGACAAGTTAATTAAATTTATTGACTTCCATCTTGCATCACGAGGAATTCACCAAGCTCAAGGTGACGAGGCTCCCCTGTGTTATATTACCTTAATAAGCCAGCCGTCGGGGAATCACTACTCCACCTACGATTACTTTATCATTGAGCGTGAGTGTTGAAGCTTCCTGTCTGAACATAGAGTTCGTTCATTAAGCTCGTTTAAGAGATACAAGAAGGTCGCTGCATGACTAAATGACAAGATATTAAGTTAATAATATTCAGTCTATAGAAAATATTGTATAAAGAAAAATCAATATAGAAGAATGACATTTAACCCTTTGAGTCCTGGAAGGTTAAATCATCGGCATCAATGGGTTAAAACAGTGTTCTCAAAAGGTTAAAATATAAATTCTCAAAGGGTTATTCAACCATCCTCAAGGGGTTACACCATCGTCCTCAAGTAGTTAAACCGTCGTCCTCAGAGGGTTAGACCATCATTCTCAAAGGGTTTGAAAACAAACAAAAACGACACAAGTTAGAGAAAATGGATCCAGGACATAATACCAAGGAAGAACTTTTACCAAACACACACAACAGGACACACTATGAGAGTCTTACCCACAATATACTGTGCACTACAAGGCATCCCGGCATCTCTAACAGCAAGCCAAAGGCAGAGTCAGTGGTGGAGACAGTTGCCCAGGGACGATACGTATTACTATAGACGTCGGCGACCAGATAAAGACTCGCCAACTGGTTCTTACACGGCAGAGTATTAATGATGTGTGACAGGAATGGTGGAGGATCTCTCTGCAAGTTTATCAAAGGAAACAGCGAGAGAGAAGGGAGAAATACAGTGTAACCTCCATATAACGGAATTTTCTCTCCAGATAATCCGTTAGATGGGAAGTTTCATATCAATAGACGCTCAATATAACGGACCTTCATTTCTATAGTTCGTTAGATAGAAGTTTCACATGTAATGGACCCTCGATATAACGGACTTTTTTATATGCAGTAGTTCATTAGATGGAGGTTTCACATCGAACAGACTTCCATCTCCATATAGTCTCGTTAAATAGAGGATTCACTGTAAAAGTGTAACAAAGTGTACACTATTGGGAGAGCAAATATAATGTAGTATGCCAATGCGCCGAGGAACACAAAATAAGAGTATTACGAATATGTTCAAAGAAAATATAACAGAACAATTCTTTGGCTTTTACTGCGGTGGCGGTCCATTTGTGACCAGGGAAAAGTGATATTATTATACATAAAAATGCCGGTGCCTCTAAGTTATTACAGAGCCAGACATCATCACGACGTAGAGGCGTGAAAGGTGTTGGTGAGATGTAAGATGGTCGCGTGGCTGTTGGCTAATGTATAGTGGTAGTATCGCGGCAGTGGGTGTTAATATCCTCTCTATGATACATAGCCTCACTGACCGCGATATGATACGACGCCTCACTGACCGCGATATGATACGACGCCTCACTGACAGCTGAATGATACGACGCCTCACTGACAGCTGTATGATACGACGCCTCACTGATCGTTGTATGATTCGACGCCTCACTGACAGCTGTATGATACGACGCCTCACTGACAGCTACGACGTATGATACGACGCCTCACTGACCGATATGACTTGCCTCACTGACCGATATGATACGACGCCTTCACTGACACGCTGCATGATGACGCCTCACTGACAGCTGTATGATATGACGCCCTCACTCGACTGCTGTATGATACGACGCCTCACTGACAGCTGTATGATACGACGCCTCACTGACAGCTGTATGATACGACGCCTCACTGATCGCTGTATGATACGACGCCTCACTGACAGCTGTATGATACGACGCCTCACTGACAGCTGTATGATACGACGCCTCACTGACAGCTGTATGATACGACGCCTCACTGACATCTGTATGATACGACGCCTCACTGACCGCTGTATGATACGACGCCTCACTGACAGCTGTATGATACGACGCCTCACTGACAGCTGTATGATGCGACGACAGCTCACTGACAGCTGTATGATGCGATGCTTCACTGACAGCGACGCCCACTGACACTGTATGATACGACGCCTCACTGACAGCTGTATGATACGACGCCTCAATGACAGCTGTATGATTCGACGCCTCACTGACCACTGTATGATACGACGCCTCACTGACCACTGTATGATACGACGCCTCACTGACAGCTGTATGATACGACGCCTCACTGACCACTGTATGATACGACGCCTCACTGACCACTGTATGATACGACGCCTCACTGATCGCTGCATGATACAACGCCTCACTGACAGCTATATTATACGACGCCTCACTGATCGCTGCATGATACAACGCCTCACTGACAGCTATATTATACGACGCCTCACTGATCGCTGCATGATACAACGCCTCACTGACAGCTATATTATACGACGCCTCTCTGACAGCGCATCATCCCAACCGCACTATAACGATTTTTTGTCCAACAGAATCTCTCACTTAATCTGGTGTTAAGTAAATGTATTTAGTTAAGGCAGCGACTTTGTATATAACTTATGAAATTTATGTAATTTTTTCATCTTTATTAAAATATTTCTAGAACGAGTCTCTCTGAATCTGGCGCCAGCAGGAATTGAATTGAATTGAAACAGTTTATTTAGCCAGGAAAAAACACAGATACAGAGTGGATAATAATGACAATATTATCATGGCTGAGCCAGTTGATAACCTGAGCTCTCTTTTAGGCACCTGATAATTATATACAATATATTTAACTCAAGGAAGTATTATGTAACATTTAGTATCATCTGGAGTAGTACAATGGCATGGTCGTAATAAGAACATCTCATAATGTTACCATGGTTATCACTTGAATATTTATTTATTGCATTTATTTATTAATTTTTTTAGTTTTTTATTTATATTTTAAGTATATACATAAATTACAGTGGAAATGAAAACACACACACACACACATATATATATATATATATATATATATATATATATATATATATATATATATATATATATATATATATATATATATATATATATATATAATGGGGGAGCAGTACAACATGGGTTGTACAGTAATAAGGTTGAGCAAGAGAACAGAGCTGTCAGGATTATGTCTAGTTGGCAATTATGGTTATTGCAATGGTAATTTCTTATCTATTCACATGATAATTTCCGATAAAACGGTTTTGATGGTACAATAAAATTAGGTACTGTAAATTTAGTAGGTATTACAAGAAATATTAATACTTGGACAATAGGAGTGAAGGGAGGTCAGTATAGAGAATAATTCCCTATGAATAAAATTAAAACAATGATTTCTGCTCCGTTTTCTGATTGGCAGGATTCATTTCCGTTAAGTCTTAAAAATAGTGTTAGCCGGTTTCTCATGCATATGAATGAAAGTTAATACAAAGAAACTTCTATTTAACGGTCGATATGGAGATGATAGTCCGTGATATCGAGGGTCCATTAATGTGAAACCTCCATCGAACGAACTATATAGAGATGAAGGCCCGTTATATACAGAGGTCAGTTAAATATGAAACCTCCATCTAACGGATTATATGGAGATGGAAGTCAGTTATATCGAGGGTCCGTTAGAAGTGAAACCTCCATCTACCGAGCTACATAGAGATAAAAGTCCGTTATATGAAGGTTTCACTGTTTCTTAGCGACACCACTGACACTGTAAAGTATTTTGTATTTGCTAGTTGTCAACCTAACCATTATCAAACTCCTGTTACTTCAGTTCATCAGTTGTGTGTTTAAGAATACGTCTCTTTCATGACACACACACACACACACACACACACACACACACACACACACACACTGCACTCATGACAACATTATTCTAGTCACAACGTAATTCACAGCCTATTGTAACTCTCGACTAATTATTAATAAGATTTATACAAAAACATTATAATTTTTCGAGGACTATTTTGTTATCGTAGTTATGTAGAATTTGATGATATTTAAGGTTTTACTAATAGCTTTATTTCTTGTAGTTTATTGTAGCCGATAGCAGTTTATTTTCACGTGGGATCAGTGTGTGTGTGTGTGTGTGTGTGTGTGTGTGTGTGTGTGTGTGGAGAAAATTTAGTCTTCTCTGCACAATTGATCAGTATGATTTCATTAATGTGGCAGGTCATTCAGTTTGATAGTTAACTAATACACCGTAATCCATCTCAATATAATTTTTGTGTCAGTGTGTCAATTACTAGTTGATGGCCAATTATACCTTAATTTAATTCGTATCCATTTAGTGTAACGGGTGATGCTTTTTTTGTCGTAACATTTGAAACTTTTTTATTTATTCGTTCTTAGATTATTTGTATAATACGTTAAGCTGTGAGTGAGTGTAGGAAGGTGATGCTTGTGTTCAGAGAGAGATATACAGCACCTCAGCAGGTCTACCAACTGTTTCTGCCTCAAACACGTAAAAGAGCCTGCAAGTCTTACCCTGGAGAAGGAGAATTGTTCGCTTAGACAGATATCGATACATATTTCACCAAGTAAACTTCAACTGCATCATTTAGCTTCACCTGTAGATTAAATATTACATAATTACCACAGTAAAATATTCATGAATCATTTATTGACGAACATACATGACGGATGATTTGGTATACTAATTTGTTAAAGTAAATTCTAACTTGAACTATAGTGTTTTTTATTTTTTTTTGTATTACATCAATATTTTATAACCAGATCGTTCTTTTAAAGTAAAAAAAATCAAACATAAATTGGAAGTAGTGTTAAGTGGCAGACACGTCGGGGAGACAACACAGCGAGAGTTGGTGACCACATAACCAGCATGAAACTGTCCGCAAATTACGCACTCAAAAGAAAAAAAATCTATATTATTCTCGATTTTTTTTTCTTTTTCAACTTTTTTTCCTTTGGTTACAGTTTTGTTTTTTTTGGTAGAGCGTAAAGTGTATGCTACAATACTAACACAATGGGTCAGTATTTTTAAGGTACGCTGTTTGTTTTGTGTGGAGGTAGAGTTATTGAGCACATACACATTGTCTGGCAGCAGTTATCGACAGCAGCACCCACCACGACCAGATGAATGGCATGTATTTGGGGGTGGAAGGCACAGGACCTCAGCTCACCCCAGAGGAAGGGTCGTGGCCTCGTGGGTCGTGTCCATAACAACAGAGGCGCCAGTTTAATACGACCACTATCCCCTATAATAATAATGTCTCTCCTTATCTCTCAGTTTACCCCCTCTTCTCACATCTGAAACCCTGAGTGTTATAACTAGACCTCCAGGGACATGAGCACGTAGCCTCAGTCAATAAATCTTGCTACTGGGGAGAGAGAGAGAGAGAGAGAGAGAGAGAGAGAGAGAGAGAGAGAGAGAATGGGTGTAGTTAAGCTTCTAATCTGCCAATACTTATCTATGCAACAACAAAAAATCGTAGTGTAATTTTGTAATATTTTTACTGATTCACTATTCGATATCACAACTATCAGAGACAACCATAAGTTAGTCCGTCACTCACCTCTATCATTAAACTTAACAAAGGTGATGTATGAGCTTCACTTAAACTATATTAATCTATCAATATAATTCCTCGAAACTCTTTTATTATAACTTATGATAATCGTCTCTCTTTTTTCTGTTTCCAACTTCTGCTCTTCTTCATAATATTATATAATAGATATAGAAGTTAGACCCAATAATCACTACGAAAATTTCAACTGTGAAATAAGTAATGATGTTTTGAGTATTGTGATTACCACTCGGGCCTAGGTGTGTGTGTGTGTGTGTGTGTGTGTGTGTGTGTGTGTGTGTTTCTCTCTCTTTATCACGGTCACAGCCAAACTTGCCTCACGCGACTTAAATATTATGGCATTTAAAGAATCCTACAGCCAAGTGCAAAGAGATGGTTGAGGAAGGAGAGGCAGCCAGACCTATCGTGGGAGAGAGCCGCTGGTGCACCTCCCAGCCTCTGCCTCCCACGGTTGAAGAGTCTCTCGGATTCATTACAGTTTGGAAGGAGAGTCAGCTGTGACTTTTCCCTTAACCTCCCGTGACCCAACCCCAACGAATTCTTTATCTTTGACCTGATGTTGACCTCTTTCGTGTGTGTGTGTGTGTGTGTGATAACCCCAGAGCATCCCCCGTATGCTCTCAGCGTCACGGGCACACCTTGATGTTTTATGGAAAATAAAATCGAAACCGACAGACAATTTTGACTTTCCTTCCTCGACTTCTGAATCTTTTTTGGCGTTGCTTTACATGGTCTTCTTTCTAGTCTGATCTTTATTTACTTATTTTATCCTCTCTTTTCTCTATTTTTTATCATTTATTTAATTTTCCTCCATATATCCTTCTCTTGTTCCGATGTGACGTGTTCTGCATGAGAATCAATGACACCGGTTAGTTTACCATCAAGTGCTCGTCCACACAAGTCACCACCTACAGCAGAAGACTCACATGGGATCCCAGAAAATTGTACGTGACGGTATGTATCCAGGCAGGGCAGATTGGCTGGGTATACCGAGAACTGGTTTCTATTTTCACCGCTTTCTTATTGGTCTCATAGTGGTTTGTGCGGTGCCTGGTTTCTGCTGGTCAGGAAAATAGGCTTTTGTGGCCTTTTTCCCTTTTTTCTTTTCCTCTTTCCTCATTTCCTTTCACGGTCACTCTCATATAAGAAGTCACAAATTTCCCAGGCATGAAATTGGCTCGGGGGGAGATGATGAGTTTGACGGAATTTATAAACCTCTGTGTTGTGGTATTGAAATTTAGCAGCGTTGAGTCAATGACGTGCCACGGTTATTGCTTCACGAGGTATTGTTACGCTACACAAACTTCCCGACACTTTGACACACACAAGAGTTAGATTAGATTAAGTCAGGAGAGGTTAGGTTAGGTACCCTGACTTTGGTATAAGTAAGTCTCCTTATTTACATAAGGACATAAGAATGGAGGAAACTGCAGCGGGCCTATTGGCCCATACTGGGCAGTCCCGTTTACACCCAATACCCTATTGCTCATATAAGCATCCAACCTATGTTTGAAGCTATTCAACGTATTCGAGTTAATGATGATATTTGGTAACTTGTTCCATTCATCCACTACTCTGTTTCCAAGCCAGTGTTTACCTATTTTACGCCGAAATCTAAATTTGTCAATTTAAAACCATTTTTACGAGTTCGCTCCTGGTTGGATAGTTTGAGTACCTTTGTAATGTCCCCTTTGTTTAGCCCTGACTTCCACTTATACACCTCTATCAGGTCGCCCCTCGCTCTACGTTTCTCGAGGGAGTGCAAATTAAGATGCTTTAACCTGTCTCTATACTCAAGATTCCCAATGCCCGGGATTAGTCTTGTCATTCTCCTCTGAATTCTTTCCAATGATTCTATATCCATTCTGTAATACGGTGACCAGAACTGAACTGTGAAGCCACTGACAGGTATTATACATATAGCTGTTACATATAAAGCACAGTTGATGTTGCGTGCAGCGAGACTTAATAATAGACAGTGTGAACTGGTGCACATTAACGTCAGACCCGAGTCATAATTACAGCAACTCTGGTCACACGTTCTTACTGGCCGCTCGCTACAACTTAAGTATTACACGATAACTCTGGCAAATGTGTAAGTTTAAGGCCTCCAGCTGGCAGAGTTAAGTGATGTACTGTGTCGTAAAGTCTGACTGTTGAGATGGTAGTCTACTGGTAATTACTCCCGTCTCAATTAAAATTCGAGTAATTAGTGTTAATTACGCTATGCTCCTAGGTCTTAAATCACCTTCATATACATTTTTCAGTAGTACAGAAAAATTTACCCTTTAAAAAAATATAAAGATTCTTACAAAGAATTTAATATAAATTAATGATATACAATGGTGAAGTGCCCGAGTGGATACAACAATCACTTCATGTCCTAAGGGTCACTGGTTTGATCCGACGGTACCCAAAGTCCACCAAGCTGTAATATATGCACCTAATTTTATAGTTGGGGAAGTGACGGTGGTCGAGCGCAGTGCCGGCCAAGCCCTCCTTGTGTACTGAGGGTTTAGCATACTGTGTGCTATATCCACACTGTCTCTAAGGGGCAGCCACACCTATGGGATTCACTTTCACAGATAAGCAAAGAGAAGGGAAAGCCTCTGGGGATAAACACAGATTCTAAGAGACAGGAAAGAGAATGTAGAGAGAGAGAGAGAGAGAGAGAGAGAGAGAGAGAAGACTCCATTGGGCGCGTCGCAAGTTGTCCTGTTCACTTAGAGCCGATGGTCATAAACGTAGCTCGACAGAGGGAAGCTGTTGGATGGCGGCCGGAGTAAATGCTGCAAGGATATCTGCAGAAGAGGAGGTGCTGCAAGAGGGCTGGCGTAGGGGTGCTGCAAGAGGACTGGCGTAGGGGTGCTGCAAGAGGCGGAGGTAGGGGTGCTGCAAGAGGGGGCGTAGGGGTGTTGCAAGAGGGGGGGGCGTAGGGGTGCTGCAAGAGGGGGGCATAGGGGTGCTGCTGCGAGAGGGGGGTCGTAGGGGGTGCTGCAAGAGGGCGGGGGTAGGGGTGCTGCAAGAGGGCGGGGGTAGGGGTGCTGCAAGAGGGAGGGAGTGGCGGGGTGCTGCAAGAGGGTGGTAGGATGCTGCAAGAGGGGGTGGGGTGAGAGGGGGCGTAGGAGTGCTGCAAGAGGGGGGCGTAGGGGTGCTGCAAGAGGGGGGGCGAGGAGGCTGCAAGAGGGGGGCGTAGGGGTGCTGCAAGAGGCGGGGGCTGCAAGAGGGGCAGGGGTGCTGCAAGAGGGGGGGTGCAGAGGGGGCGGAGTGCTGCAAGAGGGGGGGTGTTGCAAGGGGGTGGGGGCAAGAGGGGGGTAGGGTGCTGCAAGAGGGAGGGAAGGGTGCTAGGGGTGCTGCAAGAGGGGGCGTAGGAGTGCTGCAAGAGGGGGTAGGGGTGTTGCAGGGTGCTGCAAGAGGGGGGTAGGGGTGTAGGGCGGGGGTAGGGTGCTGCAAGAGGGCTTGCAGGCGTGCTGCAAGAGGGCGGGGGAGGCGCTGCAAGAGGGCGGGAGTAGGGGTGCTGCAAGAGGGCGGGCGTAGGGTGTTGCTAGAGCGGGCGTAGGGGTGCTGCAAGAGGGCGGGCGTAGGGGTGCTGCAAGAGGGCGGGCGTAGGGGTGCTGCAAGAGGGCGGGCGTAGGGGTGCTGCAAGCAGGCGTAGGGGTGCTGCAAGAGGGCGGGCGTTAGGAGATAGAAAGAAGCTAGTAGCCTAATAACCGTGAGGTGTTCCAAGGGAAGATGCATCAGGACTGGTGTGGGCGCAGTAAGGAGGGGCGTGGAGGAAATAACAGGGAATACCGGATTAAACACCGACGATGATGTTGCAAGAGACGCGTTGCGGAAACTACTGCAGAGGGTTTTATGTTGTTTGTCTATGTGCTGCTTCGTCGTGCACTGATGGCACAATGATCTCTGGTGTGTTGACTGGCGTCTTGACCCACAGTGTCCACGTTAACGTTAACTTGTATAAAAACCAAAGAGAGAGAGAGACTGCTATAAATGGATGTCTGTCTGGTGAGAAGGCGACAAGGATGGAGGAGAGGGGAGAGACCCGGTGCTTAGTTGTGGGAAAGACGGGTTAGACTGTTAGAATGACGACAAAACGGTGACAGATTCGCTTTATTTAACAGCTCACTCCACTTACACATTATTTATTTTCGAGGAATTTGTCGGAGGAGAAAAAGTAATTATACAGTGCCATGGTGAAGATCACACACTGGAAAATTCACTAATCCCCGGACCTTAATGTAACAAAACTTAATCTAACCTACCCCTAACTCTACTTAACCTAACCAAACTCTACTTGTTTTAACCCAATCCACCCGTCACTCTCCACCCCGTAATTTCCCACCTGTCTCTCATCACTCATCACCTTGAACGTCACTACTTAACTACAATCAGATTCATCCCGTCAATACTTAACCTTCCGCAACCCGTCAATAGCCCATCAACCACCCCGTCAATACCCCCCGCTCCGTCAATACTCAACCCCTCCTCCCCGTTAATACCCAAATCCCCTGCCCCGTTAATACCAAACTCCCTCGTGCCCCGTCAATACCCCTCGCTCCGTCAATACCCCGCCCCCACCTCTACACCATCTCAATATACATTTTATCTTTTGTTTATTGCTGGTTAATAGTTTTAAATATATAACTTTCCGTGTGTGTTTCTGGGGTCATATAACTTAAATTTTGTAGTGCCAGTTGTGTTATATATTGTCCACACACACACACACACACACACACACACTTATAACTGTAGGTACAACAACAGCAACCAAGATAACCTTTCCTAAATGTGTCATGATAACTCGTATTAAACAAACGAGTATCCTATAAAAACAAATAATATACTCAAGTGAATGAACAGAAACTAACTTCAGTCCAAACTTACCTGCAGGCGAGACCAGGTAAAAAGATAAGACGCAACTAAAAGGAAATTAAAAACAAAAAAAAACAAAAATCATACAATTACAACTTTAACCATCCAGCTGGAGGCAAGAGAGATGTAATAAAAGACTTGTTTCGGCCGGTAATGAAGTTATGACAAAACGAGAAACAAATTATGACAGTAATACAGAGACTTGAGGACTTCCGCTTGTTGTAGAGGGGGGGGGGGGTTCTGACGGTGGTGATGGCGCGGCGGGGCGGTGTATCTGTGTGACTAATCTCGACTCGCTCACCACCTGAATGGACTTCTGGTTCTCGAGGAGTTGGAAAGGTTTCAAAAGTAGACTCGCTCACTCTACATTGTTCAATTCCCTCTACCTCCTCCCCCAGGGCTGTTCTAACTGAGGGACAGGGGAGGAGGGAGGAGGGGAAGAGGGAGTGTTGTTAAAGGGGGTAGGTAAGAGGAAAGAAGGAAGATAGGGTAGGTACTGGTGAAGGGAAGGGGGAGGATGGAGACGAGGTAACACAAATATCGGTGTTTACATGTGTTCAGGGGTGTGCTACCATCCTGTATACATAAATTAATATCTTTATTGGAACTTCTATATTATAATTTCTAGTGTGAGTTCAGATAGTTTCCATGTTACCCCTAGACTCCAAACCACACGAGTAACACTTATCAACACAGAGAGCTCAGTGTTATGTATGTCCACTGCAGGTATTGTTAGCAATTAAGGAAGTGCGAGTTTCATCCGCTGGTGGTCGGCAGGGCAGCGCCTCGGACTGTGTTCCCATGTAAACAAGGCTCGTATACTGTGTGTGTGTAAAATAAGAACCTATATTAAAACCAATTGCATATTTAATCCTAACTACTGTACTCTGCCAGCTGGGTACGTTGCCTCTATTGACCTATGCCTATTAAAGACAAATAATGAGAAAAATTTATCCCTGACCTTTGACCTCCAGGTGGTGTTGGCTGACCCTGGTTTAGGGAAATTAACCTAACCATAACAATAATTTTAAGTTCTTTCTTTAAATTTACTGCCATTAGAATCTTTCCTCTTTTACTTATAATTTGGCTAAACCTTTGAATAGTTATGACGTCATTATTGAGGTCATGACCATTAATGTCGTCTTCATTGAAAAAATGAGACTTTTAATCATTACAGTTAATCAGGTCAGAAGAATTTGTATCCTGATGATTTTAACACTATTATGGAACTGTATTAATGACGTCACATTTATAATCTTGAAAAGTAGGAAGAATTTTAGTGGACAGAAAGACTGGGTAAGTAGCATAAGGGTTTCTTGATTGAGTAATAATTGATATAAACCATAGAGTAGGGTGACTAATGCTTTGAGTATAGACTTAACCTTCTGTGTACAGATTAACAACTTTTCTCAGCTAATAGAAAATGCAAATACAGAGTTAAGCTTACTGTGTGTGTGTGTGTGCGTTGAGAGCAGGCCCGCTGAGGGTCGCTACCTGGGGATCAATGCATCACTACCGCTTGTGGTGGCCGCAGGAGGGAGCTACTGAAAACACACAATAACTCTCTCGTTAATAAACACCGTGCTAGTGTTAGTGTTATAAGCGTCGACAGATTATTCTTATGTACTGTAATGTAGTTAATTTGTTTGGCTGAGTGGTGGATGATTCCGGATGATGGGACAAGGAATTCGGGTACGTGGCAGAAGGCAGCGTAGAGCATGTGAAGCAAGAGGTAGCGTAATGCATGTGAAGCAGAGAGAGCGTGAGGCATGGGAAGCAAGGCAGTCAAAGCAGAACTGCAACGTAAAATGTAATATATTTTATGTAGCCTTTGGTGCGACTGACTCACGACCTGTCCACGACTCTGGCCAAAAGTTGCTGAGTCTTTGGGTGACACAGTGAACAACTTACGACTGTTGGTGGTCACTCTCATGAGGAGAGACCTGGGCAACTGTGGCAATACCGAGCCATATATACTCCTGCACACACGTTTGCTCTCTGTCTGTCTGTCTGCCTCTTTCTTTTTTCCTCTGTGTCTTTCTCTGTCTGTCTCTCTTTCTCTCTCCCAATTCACTCGAACACGATTTTCTCCGACAATCCTAAGAACACATGAAGGGAGAATGTCTTGTAAACATACTTACAGTTACCAGCCGGGACACACACACACACAGGTAATGGGTATCTTTTATGGTTTAAAAACATTTATAAGAGAGAGACTAATGAAGCCAGATGCAATTCTGTTCGATATAAACCATCGATTAACTGAGCGATTAGTGTTGGTGTGCGAGTGTTAGGGTGGAGGGAGGGAGGGGTGTGATGGAGAGGCTGGAAGAGTGTAATGAACATAAGAACATAAGAATGGAGGAAACTGCAGCGGGCCTATTGGCCCATACTGGGCAGTCCCGTTTACACCCAACCCCTATTGCTCATATAAGCATCCAACCTATGTTTGAAGCTATTCAGCGTATTCGAGTTAATGATGATATTTGGTAACTTGTTCCACTCATCCACTACTCTGTTTCCAAACCAGTGTTTACCAATTTCACGCCGAAATCTAAATTTGTCTAATTTAAAACCATTTTTACGGGTTCGCTCCTGGTTGGATACTTGGAGTACCTTTGTAATGTCCCCTTTGTTTAACCCTGACTTCCATTTATACACCTCTATCATGTCGCCCCTCACTCTACGTCTCTCGAGGGAGTGCAAATTAAGATGCTTTAACCTGTCTCTGTATTCAAGGTTCCTAATGCCCGGGATTAGGCTTGTCATTCTCCTCTGGATTCTTTCCAATGATTCTACTGTATATCCATTCTGTAATACGGTGACCAGAACTGAACTGCGTAATCCAGGTGAGGTCTCACAAGCGCTAGATATAATTTTAAGATGACCTCGCTAGTCTTGTAACTAACACTCCTTTATATGAATCCAAGTACTTTATTAGCCTTGTTACGAGCAAAAACACGTTGTTTACTTGGCTTAAGATTCCTACTTATCATTACTCCTAAATCTCTCACGCAGTTGGATTCCACAATGGCATCGTTGTTCATCTGGTAACTGGTTTCCCTGTTTACATCTCCTATACTGAGTACTTTACATTTGTCCACATTGAATTTCATCAGCCATTTTTCCGACCATTCGAAAAATTTGTTTAGATCTTCCTGGTTGAAGCTCGTGTGATTAAGGAATTAAAATCAATAAACCTTAGTGATGGTCAGTTCAAAACTGATAATATGTTACATAAATTTATTTGTCAATTGGCCCAAGGTTAAAAATGCTTTGAAAACCTTTGATCTAGATGTATGATAGTTATTTAGTGGGTCCCTTATTTTTGACCTGACCTGACAAGTCACGTCACCCCCCTTCTCTCAAGCTCCTCTACGTGTGTGTTGGTGTGGGGACTAGTGGAAGACATCATTATGACCTGACCTCAAGTTTTATAAGGTCACCCTGTATTTTTCAGCCTCTTTCTGTCCATGTAATCCAGTTGCCTCTGAAGATGTCTTGAATAAAGACGAAAGCTAAGGTGCTCCGTTGTTTCCCTTTTCCCGTGTGATTTTATCAAGATTTTATCAAGATTTATCTTATCCACGTTTTCATTGTGAATTTACATGAAATATATATATATATATATATATATATATATATATATATATATATATATATATATATATATATATATATATATATATATATATATATATATATATATATATATATATATATATATATATCTCACACACACATACACTCACCATCAGGGTTGATGAAAGAAGGTAAATTGGATTCGCTCTCCATCGTTGGTCTAATATTTCACAGTTTCCTAATGACATAGTCGAAGGTGTATAAATACCAGACCTCATCGCAGAAGCTTTTACAGTTTGGAATTGCATTAAAATAATAAATTGTCAAGAAGTATTGGAGAAATAAGAAGAAAAAGATCTGCGGGGAAGGTTCTTTAAGACCTTCAGAGAACGGAGTAATTTCACTTGGCCTGTGCAAACGACACTTTAGCAGCGAGACCCTTGGGCTGACGGTCTTTTATTACCTGCCAGAGAGAGCGACGCTGTACCAAAGCTCCCTGGGTGAGGTTCTCCACCACAGCCCCTGAGTGAGATCCTCCACCACAGCTCCTTGAGTGAGGTCCTCCACCACAGCTCCCTGAGTGAGGTCCTCCTCCACAGCTCCCTGAGTGAGGTCCTCCTCCACAGCTCCCTGAGTGAGGTCCGCCACCACAGCCCCCTGGGTGAGGTCCTCCACAACAGCTCCCTGAGTGAGATCCTCCACCACAGCTCCCTCGGTGAGGTCCTCCACCACAGCTCCCTGAGGAGATCCTCCCACCACAGCCCCAGAGGTCCTCCACCACAGCCCCTGAGGAGGTCCTCCACCACAGCTCCCCGGGTGAGGGTCTCCCCACAGCCCCTGAGTGAGTATCCCCCACCACAGCCCTGGTGAGGTCCTCCACCACACAGCCCCTGAGTGAGATCCTCCACCACAGCCCTCGGTGAGTCCCTCCTCCACAGCTCCCTGGGTGAGGTCCTCCACCACAGCTTTCCTTCTGAGTGAGGTCCCTCCACCACAGCTCCCCTGAGGAGACTCCCACCACAGTCCCCTGGGTGAGGTCCCCTCCACCACAGCTCCCCTTGAGTGAGGTCCTCCACCACAGCTCCCCCACCCTGGGTGAGGTCCTCCACCACAGCCCCCGGGTGAGGTCCCTCCACCACAGCCCCTGGGTGAGGTCCCCACCACAGATCCCCGGTGAGGTCCTCCACCTGGGTGAGGTCCTCCACCATTAGAGGTCCTCCCCCTGGGTGAGGTCCTCCACCACAGCCCCCGTGAGTCTCCCTCCACCATGCCCCGGGTGAGGTCCTGCAGCTCACAGCTCCCTGATGAGGTCCTCCACCACAGCTCCCCTGAGGAGGTCTCCACTCACAGCCCCTGAGTGAGGGGCCCTCCACCACAGCTCCTGAGCGAGGTCCTCCACCACAGCTCCCTGAGTGAGGCCCTCTCCACAGCCCCCTGAGTGAGGCCCCCCACCACAGCCCCCTGAGTGAGGTCCCCACCACAGCCCCTGAGTGACCACAGCTCCCTGAGGAGGCCACAGCTCCCTGAGTGAGGCCCCCCACCACAGCTCCCCTGAGAGGTCCTCCACCCAGCACTTGAGGAGCCCAAGGAGTGAGGTCCCACCACAGCCCCTGAGTGAGGTCCCTCCAGCCCCCAAGAGGTCCTCCACCACAGCCCCCCTGAGTGAGGTCCTCCACCACAGCTCCCTGAGTGAGGTCCTCCCCCAGCCTCCTGGGTGAGGTAATCAACGATGCCCCTGAGTGAGGTCCTCCACCACAGCCCCTGGGTGAGGTCCTCCACCACAGCCCCCTGGGTGAGCCTCCTGGGTCCTCACCACAGCTCCCCCTGAGTGAGGTCCTCCACCACAGCCCCCTGGGTGAGGCCCCACCACAGCCCCCTGGGTGAGGCCCCCACCACAGTTCCCTGAGGAGGCCTCCACCACAGCCTCCCTGAGTGAGGCCCCCTCCCTCCACAGCCTCCCCTGAGTGAGGCCTCCCCCCTGAGTGAGGTCCTCCACCACAGCCCCTGAGTGAGTCCTCCTCCACCAGCTCCCTGAGTGAGGCCTCCACCACCCCTGAGGAGGTCCTCTACCACAGCTCCCCTGGAGTGAGGTCCTCCCTCCCCACAGCCCCCCTGAGTGAGGTCCTCCACCACAGCTCCCCTGAGTGAGGTCCTCCACAGCCTCCCCTGAGTGAGGCCTCCACCACAGCCCCTGAGTGAGGTCCTCCACCACAGCCCTGGGAGTGAGGTCCTCCTCCACAGCTCCCCTGGAGGAGGCCCTCCACCTGAAGCCCCGGAGTGAGGTCCTCCACCACAGCTTCCCTGAGTGAGGTCCTCCACCACAGCTCCATGAGCTCCCTCGAGGAGGTCCTCCACCACAGCTCCCCTGAGTGAGGTCCTCCACCACAGCCCCTGGGTGAGGTCCACACAGTGCCCCTGGGTGGGTCCCACCACAGCCCCTGAGTGAGGCCCACCACAGGTGAGGCACTCCACCACAGCTCCCCTGAGTGAGGTCCTCCACCACACAGCCCCCTGGGTGAGGTCCCTCCACCATTGAGCCCCCCTGGGGTGAGGTCCTCCACCAGGCTCCCCTGAGTGAGGTCCTCCACCACAGCTCCCCTGAGTGAGGCCCCCTCCACAGCTCCTGAGTGAGGCCCCTCCACCACAGCCCTTGAGTGAGGTCCTCCACCACCCCTGAGTGAGGCTTCCACCAGCCAGCTCCCCTGAGTGAGGTCTCCACCACAGCTCCCTGAGTGAGGTCCTCCCCACAGGCTCCTTGAGTGAGGACCACAGCTCCCTGAGTGAGGTCCTCCCCACAGCTCCTGAGGAGGTCCCCACCACAGCTCCCCAGTGAGGTCCTCCTCTCCACAGCTCCCTGAGTGAGGTCCTCCTCCACAGCTCCCTGAGTGAGGCCCTCCACCACAGCTCCCTGAGTGAGGTCCTCCACCACAGCTCCCTGAGTGAGGTCCTCCTCCACAGCTCCCTGGAGAAGGTTTACTACAACTACGGAAGAAATAATTCTTGGAGATAAAAATAACCTTGGCAACAGTGAGCACAATGACTCCATCTCCTCCGGAAGGTCGTCAAACATTCCTGAAATAAATTCGAATCATTGAGAAATTCTTCACTCGCCACTACGGTGCAGGGAACAAGAGCTTGAGTGTGTTGGGGGCCTAGGGAGATCACTTACGGTCTGGGAGGTGTTTACATTTTTTGTTTGTCTCATTTTACTCTTCAATTTAAAACAATGAATCAGTGTAATATATAGCCGTTGATTTGTCGTTAACTAAACTGACATACCGCTGGGTGCTACACTGTTGCCGATGCTGATTATTACTGTCATTAACTTTTTTTTTATCTTATCTTACTGAAAATTATACAGTAACTTAGTATATTTATCACCATTACTTATCTTTGACAAGTCTGAACTATACTGTTTCATCGTTAATTGTTCTGCTGACGAAAATTAACCTATTGAATGTGTGATTTGTGGGTCCCTTACTTCCCACCCCCTTGTTGGTATCCCCTAACCTAACCTAGCCAAGCCTAGCCTAGCCTAGCCTAGCCTAGCCTAGCCTAACCCAATCATATATTATCTTCGGGAATGAAAGGAAATACAAATCATAGCTAATTTTGTTAATTTTAATTCATGTAAATCTAAAGAACAGAAATAATGGGAGTGAAGTGTATAGCATATAAGGGAAATTTTCATCAATGGTTTTCCTTTTTCCTATCTGCTTCAATAACCTTTTATAGTGAAGTTTCCTTGAAGATTCATTAAGATTTTCTTAAATTTCCTGATTTCATTTTTCTTGTGTTTGTTTTCCTATCACGATGTATTAAGCCGAGGATCTCTACTGTTGATCTTTTCTTGTCTCACTATGCCACCCACTACTTGACTCACTTCGCCACCCACCACTTCCTCACCCCGCCATCCACCACTTGACTCACTTCGCCACCTATCACTTGTCTCACTTCACCATCCACCACTTCCTCATCCCGCCACCCACCACTTGCCTCACTTCACCACCCACCACTTGCCTCACTTCACCACCTCACTTCACCCACCACTTGACTCCACTTCACCACCCACCACTTGACTCACTCTGCCACCCACCACTTGACTCACCCTGCCACCCACCACTTGACTCCACTCCTGCCACCCACCACTTGACTCACCCCGCCACCCATCACTTGCCTCACTTCACCACCCACCACTTGACTCACTTCACCACCCACCACTTGCCTCACTTCACCACCCACCACTTGCCTCACTTCACCACCCACCACTTGACTCACCCCACCACCTCCGGTTGGATGTGTCTAAGTGTCCTTCGACTCAGAGAAGAGAAAGATCGTTGATGGAAAATTTGGGATAATTTTTCTTGAACTCTGAGGACACATCATCATCTTCTACCACACCTATTTTTTTATTATTATTATTTTACTGTGGATAAAAAAAATTTGGTAAAATTGCTTTATCATACGCCATATAGTTTTCTTGCAAAGGTTAATAGTTTTAAAATAGACATGACTGAACCTCTTTTACCTATTTTTCTCGTCATCTTTCCTTTTCCATTATTCAATACTTGTTTTCCTAGAATTTACCTACTTTCTTCTTTCCAACTAAACCTTTACTCTTGCCTTCCTTATACCTCTCATTCTCTCACTATTCCCGTTTCCCCCCACGCTCTTCTCCTCAAATAAGACCCCCTGTACCCGCCTCATCAGTCACTCAATACGATTCATTGGTCCGGATCTGAAGCCCGAGTGACACATTCCTCATTCTGGGACCTGAGATTCGTTCAGTCTCGAGTCAACCTCAGATGAATCAACGTCAAAGGTGACATTGGAAAAGAGAAAATTAGTTGATGAAAGAGAAAAATTGAATATCACTTGACTACATCCCATTATGTGATTCCAAAAAAAAATATATTCATGACATAACTATTGGCTTATGATATACCTGTTTGCTTGCGTTGTTTGTAATTATACATAGGTAAGTGCTTGCTTTGCATATCGATTTCCGCTGGTTACGGCCTCATGCCGCTGGTGACTGCTGAGTTGGCACTGATGCATCCCAGAGACCACACACCGTACACAGTAGTCATTCAAATGTGTACTGTGATGGCTGGCTCAGGTGTTGGCGCAGCTCATAATGAACAACTCTCACCTACTTTATGCAAACGGTAGATTCTTAGAGAACGTTAAGCCATTGAAGGGTTTTGGGACCTACAGTCATGCATTAAGACGGCGACAACCTCAATCATGCACTAAGACGGCGACGACCTGAAGGCCTCTTAAGTCAGGCCCTTGTGACGGTCGCTGTGATCAATGACCCGAAATTCTAAAGCTGGATTAATTTCATCAAGAGTGTCTCGGTGTATCTCTGTCTCCTGAACGATGAATGTATCCGTCTGATGAGGTGAGTAAGTGAGGAAGTTGTGTGGTGTTACTCTCTACTCTGATGGGGCTTCATCTCTCTTGGATAAATGAAAGTTGTTACTGAGATAAGTAAGTTTAAATACAATATCATGAACAGTATAGCTTTACATTCTTCCGGATCAGTGTTTCTTCCAAGACTTTTTAATGTTCTAATCAAGAATTCTGAATAATATTAATAATTAGGTGTTTTTCTCCGTTTCTAGTTCTAGTATTACTGATCCCTATTATTTCCAGATGTTGATACCGCCCGAAAGATGCAAGCGGTTTAATCTTAGTAATAGTGTTGTGTACCGATTGGGTATAGGCTCCCTGACACCTGCCATCTGGGAGTGTCCCCAGCACTTATGACAAGTCCAGAAAATATGGGAAGGATGTCAATATTGAGAGCCAGAAATAGGAGATGGTAGTTGTTGTTGCTCTTGATATAGTTTCCAGTTTGTTAAATCATCGTCATCAAAGAGTTAATTCTTCGTCGTCAAAGGGTTAAATCATCGTCGTCAAAGGGTTAAATCATCGTCGTCAAAGGGTACAATCATCGTCGTCAAAGGGTTAAATCATCGTCGTCAAAGGGTACAATCATCGTCGTCAAAGGGTTAAATCATCGTCGTCAAAGGGTTAATTCTTCGTCGTCAAAGGGTTAATTCTTCGTCGTCAAAGGGTTAATTTTTCGTCGTCAAAGGGTTAAGCAAAGCTCACCATATCTTAGTGTATTACAATAAACATCTTTTAAATACTCATTACAACCCAAAAACATCACCAGTTAAGATCTGATAAATGTCTTCAACCAATTTAGTGTTCCTTTATAAACTACTCGAATTCTTTTAAGCAGGAAATTAAAAGCAACTGGGGAAGGAATGACTCAGTGAAGAATTCCTAAGTTGTACGCTGAGTGGCTGGTGGAAACTGCTATCACAGCGAGATGATGAAAAATAGTAAAAACCTCCATATAACGGACTTCTCTCTACATGTAACGGACTCCTCCCTCATAATAATGGGAATGAAGTTGCACTACAGGTGAGTGAAGGAGTGTAATGAGAATCACTCTAGCCAGGCGTTAATATCATCAAGGTTTGGTCTCAGTCTCATAGTCCACAAAACAAAGGGAATCTGTCTCCTTTCTGGTCTTGTAACCTGTATCTTATCGTGAAAGTCATGAGTAAAAGTTTTAATTTATTTCTCTATTGACAAAGATACAGACAGATGAAAACCTTATCCAGTCATGTGAAAACAAAGTAAATTACGTGTGTGAAATGTTGATAAGATGCAATATACCACAAAAAAGTTTAACCCCTGCACAAACAACCCAATTTATGAAATTTGTGGCACAATATAGTCTGACCCCCACGACCCATTCACCAGTAAAGGAAATGTGAATTGCCTTTCATACGGCATATTACCCAACCCAACCTTACTGTCAACTTTCTTTATTCACCGACTTGCCTCTCGCTCCCTACACCTTCGCTTTTGTCATTGAGTTCGAGTAAGGGAGAATAAATGGAGAGGGGAGATACCTAGGGTGTAAATAAGAGCCTAGGGAGCTGTACTTTAAGGGAGAAACAATAAAGAGTACCACCTTGAGAAAGACTCTATAGAGGCGACCATTGATAGACTCTTGAAATGTGTGGACTGGCTCTATGCCTTGCCAGAGGCTTGCAGGTTCAATTTTCTCGGCGCGAATGCTTTTAGGGCAGGGGGGAGGCCAGTAAGAAGATTTATGTGTGCTGTGTGGATCTGGGGGAAACATATGAGCGAGCTGATGGGCTGCCCTTGTGAGAGGTGATGAGGAAATACAGTGAGCATAAATTACTAAGGGAAGGAGAATCAAGGTGAAGTGAGGGGGGGGAGAAAAGGGAGAGGGGTAGAAAAGGGAGAGGGGAGAAAGGAGGGAGAGAAAGAGAGGAGGGAAAGAAAGAGGTAGGGAGGAGGGCCATTGCACGGGGGGTGGGGGGATGGGGGAAATATAGGAAACTTACACACGTAATATAACACAAAAAAGATTGATCAAATGTGAGGAAGAGTGCCAAGGTTATACTCCAGGTGATGATACTGGTGAGTGGACGATGAGTTAGAGGTAAGGGGAGGAAGAAGGGGGAGATGAAGAAGAGGAGGAGGAAGGGAGGGATGAAGAAGAGGAGGAGGAAGATGGGAGAGGGATGAAGAAGAGGAAGAAGGAGGAAGGGGTGTGGCATAAAGACGGTGACAGGACTATGAGAAGGAAAAGACATCGTGAGAAAACTTAGAAGAAATGGGTAGTAATGGGTAATGGAAGAGCAGTAATAGATATGTATAATGAATACGCGTATTTTACGATTATACACACAAATCTGTATGTGTGTATGTATGTTTGTTTATTTCAGTGTACGACTCGCTGAGATGCACATTTATCTTCGTATCGTCAAAAACACATCCGCGAAATTTGTATATTGGCGAATGTTTTTTACCGGTGTGGCGCTGAGGCTAGCCCAAGGAACATTAAACTTCACTCATGGAGATTGTAACGTGTCTGATGTTGGGGAGGAGGGGAGATGATAGGGAGGTGGGGGAGATGATAGGGAGGTGGGGGAGATGATAGGGAGGGGGAGATGTTGAGAGGAAGGGGAGATGTTGGGGGAGGAGGGAGAGATGTTGGGGAGGAGGTTGGGAGATGATAGGGAGATGGGGGAGAGGATAGGGAGGTTGGGAGATGTTGAGGATGTGGTGAGATAATGAGGTGGGGAGATATTGGGGAGGAGGCGGGAGATGATAGGGAGGTGGGGGAGATGTTGGGAGGAGGTGGGGATGATATGGAGGTGGGGAGATGATGGGAGGAGGTGGGGAGATGATGGGGAGGAGGTGAGGAGATGATGGGGAGGTGGGGAGATGTTGAGGATGTGGTGAGATGATGGGGTGGGGAGATATTGGAGAGGAGGCGGGGATATAGTGGGGAGGAGGTGGGGAGATGATGGGGAGTTAGAGCTGTGGTGGGTAGCACGTGGGTTGGTGGGTTACAGTGTAGGTAGTGAACTAACCTAACCTAATATAACATATTATAATAACAAACTAACCTAACATAACATAAACTAACCTAAACCAACCCTAACCTCGCCTAACCTAAACTATCCCCCCAAAAAAATGTGAAAAACTTTTAATATTTAACAACTTTAACAATACATTCGTTGACTAGATATAAAAACTAACCTGTACTAACTCGATATTTGTTTCAGATAGACGTACAGTAAAAGTTCAAACTCATATTTCTGTGTCACTAATTCAAATAGTTCTCGAGGTCGATTGTTTTGGGTGAAGAATATTTGTTTTGAAAATGGATCTCTTTGTAATGTCACTGGCAACTAAAAGGGGACGAATTTTTGTCGGTGAGAAAGTTGAAGGAGAGTGTGTGGGAAGGGAGGGATGGAGCCGGTGGGAGGGTGTGTGTGTGTGGGAGAGGAGAGAAGAGAGGAGAAGGGTAGGATGGAAGGAGGGAGGGGGTTGGATGGAGTGTTTGGGAGAAAGGGAGTAAGGGAGGGATGGAAGGGGAGAGGGGGGTGGAGCAAGTGGGGGGGGTGGGAGGGAGAGTGTGTGTGTGTGGGCAGGAGGGAGAAAAGTGAGTGGGAGGGAAGGGAAAGGAGAGAGGGAGGGGAGTTCAAGAAGCTGAGGATTGGGAAGGAAGGGAGGAGGAAAGGGGTGCATGGGGCAAACAAGGTTGAGAACCACTGGTGTAAGAGGTTGAGGAGAGGAAGGGAGTGTGTAGGAGGAATGGAAGGGAGGGAGGGAGGGGACGGTGGTGCAGGAAGTAGTGTTTGGAGAAGAGAGGAGGAGATGGGTAGGAAAGAAGGAAGGAGTGAGGGAGGGAGTGGGGGAAGGAGAGGCAGATGGCGTCAGCTGGAGCGTTCCTTCTCACTACACAGGAGCTGCAGGTGGTCTGTTGTGTTGGGTCCTCACTTACACGTCAGGCAGTTTATGAACCATTTTAAAAACTCGTTATGGATCCCCTTCCGCGTGTTGTATGTTTAATAATAATAATAATAATAATAATAATAATAATAATAATAATAATAATAATAATAATAATTACTTATATTTCCTCGATAACATTTTACCAACACTGTCTGTCTCCTCTCAACAGCTGACAATGGTAATCCCGGAAGAGTCAACTTTCAGACGTAAATGCAAGAGTTAAACGTTCATCTACATTCTTCACGCTCGTGCTTCACCAATATCAGTTAATAGGAAGTCCCACAGTTTTAGTGAACAGAATATTAAACAAGAAACTACAATATGTGTGTTGTTAGTATGTAGTAAAGTAACAATAAATGTCTAAAATACTCCATAAGTTATACTCGACAGTGAAATGTAAATAAAGAGTATAATGTACACAGTGGCCACGTTAATCACTGGGCAGTATACTAAACAACCAGGTAATTGTACTGGTCGTAAAACTGATCCAAACACAACGCTGCGTTTTCATTTCAAGCAAAATTTCCCTGGTTGTCATTGTGCTGACTAGATTAAATTCTCCACCTAGTATTTTGTTGAATTTTATATATTTTTCCTTCATGAATCCACCAAACACACAGAACTTAGGCGGGTAATTTACGTATAATTGTATTACAATGAACTGTTTTTATTTCCGGAACAATCTGATTTCTGATTAACTGCCTCCTGGAAATCGGAAACTGTTGAGTACGATTGCTCTGTTCACAGACCTCTCTGTGTATATATTTGGTGATATGCTTGAAAATGTTGGTTTCCCATTTAATGTATTTTATTAGACATTGTCAACGAAATTTCCCCGTTAAATAAATGATGTAGCAGAAATAAATAAGAGAGTTTATTCCCATATATTAACCCCCCCCCCCACCTAGGAACGGCCGGGTAACTCAGCTAACCCCCACCTAGGAATGGCCAGCTAACCCCCCACCTAGAAGGCCAGTAACCCCACAGGGGGAATCCCACGGTAACTAGTAACCCCACCTAGGGTAAGCACACCTAGAACGGCGAATTAACCACTAGAACGGAAGCCCCACCTAGGAACGGCCGGGTAACTCAGCTGTATATAATAAAATATATACTGTATATTGAGGACTTTATAGCATATTTTTTGTCCCCACAGCACTGGCGCCGCGAGTGGAAGGTTTGTCGTGCTACCAGTGTGGGTCGTTGAGTGAGGGCATGTCCACAGTCAACCCATGCTTCGGTATAAAGCCAGAGGACTATACGGAGTGTCCCGCCTCACACACGCAGTGCAAGGTAAGCCGCCATTATTACTTCCTTACAAACTACTTTCCTTAATCCTGTCCTCGATTTTGGTAATCTTGTAAAATAATACTCTTTATGCTATTACTTCCACTGCATTTATCAGTTACTATCGTTTTGTTACTACGGCTGATGTTGTTAATAGTACCACGGTCGTTAGGAGTATTACATCTATTTACTATTTACAGTGTATTGTATTGTCATTGTCATAAGGGACCACAGCATACTGTACAATCACCCACAAAAATCCTATCGCCTCTCCCCCTGAACCACGAACCCCCGAGAGATTCAGACTCGTGAAACCCAAGCAGTAGACTGATACATTATTGTGTCCATAACTGCTTCCGATTCACAAGTCTGAATTTCTGGTTTCGTCATTCAGGAGGAGATGTGACAGGAAAGTAAACAATCCAGGAGACTCGAGACACCGAAAGCAACAACAACGAATGACCAACGAAGAGAAATAGATAAAAAATAAAGAAAAATAAAACATTGTGTGAATAGAAACATAAATAACGATGATGAAAATTTTGAGAAAGTTCCTAAGTATACTTAGACTAATGAAAGTGAAGACATTTATTAGATTAGTATTGAAAGGACGAAAAGAGAGAGTCATTCTATTGGACACAGAGACAAGACTTATTGAACGCAGATGAAAAGAGGTAGCGAAGGGAGAAAGATGAAGTGGTGAATAAAATTGGAAAAATATTCGCAGTGGGAGATTAGGTAGGGGAAGGGGGTTTATTCACTGTACTCTCATTACCCACAAAGAATAATATCATCATGGAATTCTCAACCCTTTACAACCCTTTAACTTGTACATCAAGTTAGTGTTGCCAATATAATAAAAGGTTCCTTAATATAACTGTCAGTTGAGGAGCATCACAAAGGTGGGGGAGAAGGAAAGTCAGGCTCATGGTTATACAATGTCAATATGTGAGTATGCTGTTAGTGATGACACGGCTTCAACATCCAGCATCACCCAGCAACCACCAGCATCACCCAACATCACCAGCATCCAGCACCCTCCAGCATCACCTAGCACCACCCAACACCCTCCTCCATGTCATCACTCACACCACAAACGTTACGTATACAACCAGAAGAGTCAGTCGTCTCTCTCTCATAATGGAATATAGACTCCATTCATTTTCTCCCCTTGTATTATATAGCCTCATTAGCACTAACGACGCTTTCTTTCCTACATATATATATTTTACTATTTTTCTTTTCACTCTAAATATACATCAGCAAAAACTCCCGCTATGTCACCCACCTACTCACCCATTTTTTTAACCATCCTGGCTTAGCTTTCCTCTAACAGTCTTCCGATATTAAGGAGTGTCATTATTGAGACGCTATTCCTGTTTTCTTCTGTGTTTTACGTTTTCTTTATTGCCTCGAATTTTTTTCCTATTCTCGTCTCAGGTTTTGGATTCAAAATGGTCGCCCGCCTTCATGTGGCCATATGTTTTTTGGTAACTATTGTATTTATTTAATGTGGTCTGTTTATTTTTTATGTAATGAGAGTTTTATCTAATTGCTACTAATTGTAACTATGTCCACCAACCAACTGTGTCTACCCTTACAGGTCTGTCTACCAAACAATGTCCTCCAGCAAGTATGTCCACCCACTACCCATGTCCACCACCCATGTCCTCCCACTACCCATGTCCACCACCCATGTCCACCCACTACCCATGTCCACCACCCATGTCCTCCCACTACCCATGTCCACCACCCATCTCCTCCCACTACCCATGTCCACCACCCATGTCCTCCCACTACCCATGTCCACCACCCATGTCCTCCCCACTACCCATGTCCACCACCCATGTCCACCCACCACCCATGTCCACCCACCACCCATGTCCACCACCCATGTCACCCACCACCCATGTCCACCACCCATGTCCTCCCACCACCCATGTCCACCACCCATGTCCTCCCACTACCCATGTCCACCACCCATGTCCTCCCACTACCCATGTCCACCACCCATGTCCACCCACCACCCATGTCCACCCACCACCCATGTCCACCACCCATGTCCACCCACTCACCCATGTACACCACCCATGTCCTCCCACCACCCATGTCCACCACCCATGTCCACCCACCACCCATGTCCACCACCCTGTCCTCCCACTACCCATGTCCACCACCCATGTCCTCCCACTACCCATGTCCACCACCCATGTCCTCCCACTACCCATGTCCACCACCCATGTCCACCCACCACCCATGTCCACCACCCATGTCCTCCCACTACCCATGTCCACCACCCATGTCCTCCATCACCATCCAATCAATTTTATATATATTTTACTTATTATTCATTCATATGTTCCTTCATTTACACTGTCTTACAAAAACACATTACTTAAAAAGATAACATCACGTTTATAGGTTACGTTACGTTAGAAATTAAGTTACATCACCATATAAGTTACAATACATCACCATAGGCAGCATAATTCATCACCATACATTAAACACTACATCATCGTAACTAGTACAATATATTAGCATAATTAATACAAAATACTAACAATGAAATACCAGAACGACAATGTGAAGCATAAAGAAACATCATAAATACAAAATATAATTACACTAATATGTACATTATAATAAAACAACGGCATTTAATTAATTAGCGAAATAAAAAATATAAACCCGGAGCTACATAATTAATACAATATAGTGGATGTAACATTAATATGGTCGTGGCTTTACAAAAACATGGTACAGTCATTAAAAAAAATATCTATGCAAAATTGTGTTGAGAAAATATGACACATCAGACGAAGAATTTTGACAACCCTACCGAGACAACAGGAGTCGCAGTGTTCGTTCTGAAATTCGTCGATCACCCCAGGTACAGATAGTTTTTTGAGTGACTGCGTAAAGCGATAAAGTGTCAGCAAACTTCTCGCCACAACACTGGACGCACCTCACTACAGCACATCACAAAATCATCACATTATAAACCAATATAAAGCCAAACATAACCCTACAAGAACCATCCCAAAAATGTGTCAACTTGTTGTGCTGAATAGAAAAAGAATATATGACAAAAACATGACACATCCAAGCAGTGAGTGTAAACATTGACTGGACACCACAGGACAACAGCACCATAACGTACCACAGTAAGGCCATAAAAACATATCATCATGGTCGATAACAACGCCAGACTATCCATGAATGTGTTGCCACTCACGAAAGTAACACAGCAGTCTGATTACACACACACGAACAGGACTATACAATACATTACGAGAAACACACACACAAAAATGTTGCACTAATGACGAACTGTGATGTACAGTCACTCAAAAAATTATCTGTATAAAATTGTGTTGAAAAAATATGACAACGGACGAAGGATTTTGACAACCCTACCGAGACAACAGGAGTCACAGTGTTCATTCTGAAATTCATCGATCACCCCAAGTACAGATAGTTTTTTTGAGTGACTGTACAATAAAAATGTAACCCGAGTTAACAAATATAATAATAACATTACTAGTCACACACACATATACAGACACACTAGCTGTACTCACCATCACCGGCTAACAAAAAAATTACCCAACTACAGTTTTCTTGTTTGAATTGGGTCATTATTTTATGCGTTTTGCGTCCTGCACCAGCAAAGGGCCTCTGAACCACCATCCAGCCTTTGAGCGTTGGAAGTGTTATGCCCGGCCGTGTATCTGAACATTCTGTAACGCCCAGTAAAGCAGCGATACAGCGTGTGTGTAGAAAATTTTAGAGAACTTTTTGTCCTTTTTTGTGGGGGGGGAGAAAGAATAAGAACGGGAAAACGAACACCCACTTCCAGATTGTTTAAGAATGATTGATGTGTCGTTTGGTAACTTGTGTGGGAGAAGGAAAGTTAGTCGTGTGTGAACATCAATCACTTGTCGTTATTAAGTCTCCTTCTGTTGATCTACTTTCCACCAGCAGCAGCAGTAGCAGCCTGCAGCAAGGATTGTACGGCCTGCAGAGTGAGGTAATGATGTCTAATGACGCGTAGTCTAATGCTGGCAGAGGAGCCGCACCAGACAGGATACATTCACAGACTTGGAATGTTCAAGCCTTTTCACTCTCTTCCCCCCTTCTATCTATTTAATTGTTCTCCTTTCTTCTCTTTTTCCCTTGAAACTTTTCCTTCTTTTCCCTCATCTTACTTTCCTGGCTTTTTTCTTCGTTTTATTTCTGTGTTACTTGCTCGTCTTCCTCTTTCTACCCAATCAATTTATTTTAACTTTCCTTTTTTCAGTTTTATTTTTTTCTACGAGGCCATTCAGTCCCCCTCTAATTTAATATTTTTATATATTCCTCCTTTTTCTTTTTCATGACCTCCACCATCCACGCCCTGCTCCTCTCTCTCCCTCTCTCCCTCCCACCCCTCCCTTCCTCCTTCCCCCTCCTTCAGCCTCTCACCCCCTCTCTCCCTCCCGTTCACCACAAGAATTATAGGTATGATATAAACAGGAAGGTTGTGCTAGGTGTTTTCAGCCGTGGCAATACCATTATTTAACGCTAAAACACACCGTCATATCCCGCCTCTGTAAAGAAGCTTGCTGGGCCTTTATTTACGAACAACAAGTCTCCTTAGAAATCCGTTTTCCATTGTTATTGACTTCCAGGAGGCGTGACTTACGGGGTTAGGGACTCCAAGACAAGGCTGCCTTGGACTGATTTATAGTTTGGGTTAAAATTCCTATGATTTGACCCAATTATTGGAAAAGACTTATCATTTTGAGGGTGTTGTTCTTAACTAACGAAATAAGTCGTTTGATGTTTTCTGATTAGACAGTCATCTTACGCCTATGTCTTCCACCCAGAGGAAATAACTCACTCGGGTTATGCAAGGTGAAGGTCAGATTAAGGAGGCATAACAGATGAGTTATTTAGCTCAGGAAGATACTTAGCTCAGCCTATGAATCGTATGTTAATAATAACTGTACCTTCGAGGGGCTAATTAAAACGAACGCCTCGATTTTTAATTACATTACGATAAGTGTTATGTTAAGGCGATCAATTACATAGCATAAAATAGGGAATGTTTTGTCTGTCAGTCATCCACAGTGTATACAGGAATAAATAGTTGAGAGTTCGTGGAAAAATGTATAATTTAAGTGTAAAGAAAATCGAGGTGGTGAAGAATGTAAGAAAAGAATTACAAAGGCAGGAAGTATTTTGTCTGTCAGTCTCTCTCACTGGGAATACGAGTATACATCCCAACGTTCCGCCTACCACAGCTCCTCTCTTAAGTGGTTCTATCTATCTGCTTTCCTTCTCTCTCTGCCACCAGCGTCTGTTCCTGAACGTTATTTTAACTCACTAACTTCTACCAACCTTCCCAGTGTGATCACTACCCTAGACTACAGTGATGTTGTCTCCAATTTAGCCCGTGTGTGGCAGATCAATAAATCACTGAATAATCTAGGTTATTTCACTAAGACACTTGCTGTTTTGATATTTCATGTTCTTCAACTTTCAGAGTTTTGAAAATTGTAAACAAAAATCTCACACACACACACACACACGTACGTCAACAGCAGATGAACAAGAAACCTTCAAGACTCTTCTCCTCTTCACGTTACCACGTCACCTGAGACATGATCTGAGATATCTTTATTTACACCCAAACTCTGCTGGTGACGCCTCAGGGACACCATGACTCTGAACTAACATAATGAATACTCATAGATGGATTATGCATTTGAAGTCGTATATATTATCCTCAGGTTCATGCAGGGCCATCACCAGTCATAGTCACACCAGCTGCGTATGTCAAGAAAATTAACATACCCTGTAATGTACGAGCCAGCCTTTGACCTAACACACACACACACACACACACACACTTGGTTTAGAGATCGTTTAGTTTGAGGACCACTTAATTTTGGCGACAACTTAATTTTGGCGACCACTTAGTTTAGGGACCACTTAATTTAGAGATCACTTACTTTAGGGACCCTTAGTTTGTGACATTAGTCTATCTGTTAACTCCACCTTCATCACCTGGTTGCCAACACAGATGAGGTGAGTGGCAACAGTTCTGTGATCTCGGTATATCATGATAGATTCTTACAGTTGACTGAAACACAAGACCAACCTATTCACCACAACACGACTGGCAAATAATCCGAATTGACTGGTTCTATAATTCATATATTAAGTTGATATCACATGAAGGTTCTTATAGATATCACGTTGTATTACCATATCTATAGCCGTTTACTACCATGTATAAACCTTATATACCCTGACTACCATACACCTACACTATACCTACATCCACACCCTACACATCCACTACCATACATCCACACCTTACACACAACTACTACCACACATCCACACCATACAGACATCCACACTCTACACATCCACTACCATACATCCACACCTTACACACAACTACTACCACACATCCACACCATACAGACATCCACACTCTACACATCCACTACCATACATCCACACCATAAGCACACCCATTACAATATCAGCAGCCATATTACACCCTCTCAATTAACACACCAACACCCATAGACAATACACCTCTTAACATCTGCTCTACCCTTAGCGTGTGTGGTGGAGGTGTGTGGTGGTGAGTGTGGTGAAGGAGGTGTGTGGTGGTGAGTGTGGTAGGGGAGGTGTGTGGTGGTGAGTGTGGTGTGTGGTGGTGAGTGTGGTAGGGGAGGTGTGTGGTGGTGAGTGTGGTGAGTGGTAGGTGAGGTGAGTGTGGTGGTGATGTCTTTATCTTGGCCATGAACACGCAAGCCTGTACTTCTTCATTTACCTTTTTTATCTTTTCCTCCCTCTTTTTATTCTCATTTTCCTTCTCTCTTTTTACCTTTCGCTTTCTTTTTTCTCTTTATCTCTCTCTATATACCCTTCCTCTTCTCTGTCTCTTTCTCTCTCTTCAGCGTCAATTTATTTCCTCCTCTTTTTTACCTTCCCTTCCTTATTTCCGTCTCTTCTCTCTTTAGCTCTCTCTCTCTCTCTATTATCCACTTCCTCATCTCCCTCTTTTTCTCTCCCCCTCTCTCTCCTATCATCACCATCAATTTACCTCCTACTCCTTCTCTCCCCCAACCCCTCTTCATCATCTTTTATCACCATCTCAGCCTCCTCTTACACTAGCTCCTCATCTCACCTGTTCATCATAAACCCCATCTCATTAGGTGTTAGCCAGGTAAATAGGCAAGTGAACAGGAGCCGCCAACCTGAGCCAACAACATACACAAGCAAGGCCAGATTTACCTCTCCTGAAAGACGTCTGTCCTTCGGGGTTCATGTAATATCTTCGTCCTAAAGCGAATTGGTGGCGGTACTCAAAGTAGTATGATATTTTACTGAAGAAATCAAGTCACTGTACTCAATGGGTTTAGGATTTTATGCAGTGGGTTAGTTCATTGTACTCAGGGGGTTGGTATCGTACTCAGGGGGTTGGTATCGTACTCGGGGGGTTGGTATCGTACTCAGGGGGTTGGTATTGATTTCAAAGGTTGGTATTGCACTCAGGGCGTTGGTATTGTACTCAGGGGGCTGGTATTGTTGTATTCAAAGGATGGTATTGTACTCAGGGGGATGGTATTGTATTCAAAGGTTGGTAATGTATTCAAAGGTTGGTATTGTACTCAGGGGGTTAGTATTGTATTTAAGGGTTGATATCGTACTCAGGGCTTGGTTACTTAGGTCATCAACAAGGGCCAGGAGGCTATAGAGTTCTGGATATTATATAAATCATCAGGGCGCCGACGAATGCAAACTCTATGGGATCGAAAATGTGGGATGAAATCGTGCCTAAAATACGTTTGTTTAATGGAAATCACACTTAATGCTTTTAGCTGATAACTCACCCTTCTAGACAGTAACACCAAGAGCTATTGTGAGTAGTTAATGGCAAGGTAAATGTTGTTCTTGGAAGTGATCGTTCAAGAATCTGTTGCTAGTGGGTCGTCACAGAAGACCCCGGAGGCAGGTAGACGGAGTGTACCTGCGCCTGCCCCCCGCCTGCTGTTATATGGATTATTTTCCCTAGAGACTTTTATAGCCAGAAGGTATACCCGACATAGTACCACATACACTATAGAGAAGGTTCCCCCATCAACCTCCCTGTCTCTTACCCCACCACCCCTGCCCCCTCCTCCCTTTCCCCCATCCCATCACCCCTGTCCCCTACCCCCTAGCCCCCATACCCCTCCCGCCCCCGTCTAGGTCCTTTATGTACCTGACAACGTTCTACAATGAGTCTTAGAGAACAGACTCATGATTAGTTTATCCTGTCTCAGAGATGATGTACTGTACTGTACCTGCCAGCACTTGCTTAATATGTATGCTGTATATACAAACATTTAAATCATGGTACACAAGGATTAGATCATGGTACACAAGAAATTAAATCACGGAACACAATGAATGAAGTATAATGTGCAAAGTTAATATATTTATGTAGTGAAGACAACTGTAACATGAAACTACAAAATAATACATGAGAGAATAAAATGACTAATAGCTTAATATAACAAATACATAGGTGATAGTAAATGGAAAAAAATAATTAGACTATATCATGGTTCGTAATGGTGAGTGACAAAAATATCTTGTTAAGGGATAGAGAAGGGAGAAGGAGGGAAAACAGAAATACAGAGAGAGATATACATTAGAGACAAAACAAAACAGTAAGCAGATTAAAATTAGGGTGCCAGGAACGGACGGCGTTAAGGAGGATACACTGAAACATGGAGGTGGTGGTGAGGAGATATTAAACATCTACTGTGGGGCATGGAAAATAGGGAAGTACCAGATATTATGAAAAATGGGAAAAATGCCAACTAATATGATTAATAGGAATCGATTAAATAGTAAGAGACTGTAAATTAAACTCAGGATCACAAAATATTTCACACACAGATGGATCAGTTGTGGTGAAAGTCCGTCTGTCCTATTTTATTAAGTTTCATTATATTCAGTTCAACTCGTGACCGTGAGTCCAGTGTTGAGTCCTCCCTTTGACCACAACCCTTGACAGTGGTATTTGATCTTTCATTCTTCAAAATTAAGTAAATTCGTTCTTGCATCACCCAACGTTCCACCCAACTTTCATTATAATCGGAAGTTTGCATTTTTGAGATTATTTATCTTACACAGACAGACAGACAGACAGACAGAGTTAAGAGCCTCAAACAACAGACTATAAGAGAGGAACATGTTGACTGCGGTGACTACAAGCAAGAGGATATAGACTATGCATTAATTATAAGAATCTTAACACAACAACTTGTTATAACACCATCTATGGACCTTCCATCACTGACTCACTTACGATCCGCCAATAACTGTCCCCTTAACTCAATAGTCTGTTATACTTCAGATAATTAAACTTTTATCACCTCCGTCCTCTCCTACTAATAAAAA
This sequence comes from Homarus americanus, assembly GCF_018991925.1. Lineage (NCBI taxonomy): Eukaryota > Metazoa > Arthropoda > Malacostraca > Decapoda > Nephropidae > Homarus > Homarus americanus. The sequence continues at coordinate 4,335,276 of NW_024711292.1, read as the reverse complement.
CCGTCTTCTTTTTCTGATGGTGAGGAGGACGAACCCTCGCAACTGGTGGCCACTGCAGCAACCCTTCCTTGCTGCTCACTCATCTATTACTGTCTCTCTGAAAATACCCTTATTTTTCTCCTCACTTTCCTCTGCACCAGCAGTAATTGAGGAGCTTGAATATTAATCAATCGGCGGCATACGTACTCTAAGTTGATGGCTTAACAAGTGTGGTGTGGTACGATTTTTTTTTCCGCTTTGGCTACTTCTTAATATCGGGTCTTGTGCCTCGTTTAATCCAGGGTGAGTTTGTTGTGTTGTCGGCAGCTTATTCACCGTAACCCTTTGAGTTCAGAAGGGTTAAATCATCGTCCTCAAAGGGTCAAATAAACGTCCTCAAAGGGTTAAATAAACGTCCTCAAAGGGTTAAACCATCGTCCTTAAAGGGTTAAATCATCCTCCTCAAAGGGTTAATGACGAGAAGCAATCACCTCATTATGGGCGTAATCCTTGACACATACTAGTTTTACATCCTATCAAAGTTGAGAGTCTATACAATATTTTCTTTAAATCTTTTACCATTATCCTTCCTCACATAAAACCTCGAGGTGCACATGTTAGAAGCGCTGATAAATCTAATAGCGAGGCATTTAAACTGAAGAGAATTTCCTGTTTTACCGATTTGAAAGGAAATGCGATGAAATAATGGTATACAAAGTGGTGTGTGTTTAACGACATACATAACCGAACACATACACGTAAAACTACATACATACGAGTGTAAATAATTACCAATAGATTTAAAGATGTTTGTTTATAAGTTGGAGAATGTGAGCAAATTACCACATGTTTATTGTTGACCATAACGAAACTCTGTAGAGGAAAGAAAGTCTTCATAAAACACGTCCTAAATACCACAACCTTATTAGGAGCAATATTAGCCAAGAGTATTCTTCCCCCTCACACCATCATCTCATAACTTTCTAACTTTCCCTTAAACACAATTTTCTCCCCTAACTTTTGAAATGTTGCCACGATATATCAGGTTGTGTGGCGCTGCAGGTCTCCCTAACTTGTTATCTTATCATCCCAAGAGACAGTCATAGTTGCACTTCCTTTATGAAACTTGTGGCCGCCTGACTCATGTTGATCCTGGAACACCGGTATACAGGTCAATAGTTTATGTCTGCATCAAATACTTCGTAGCTATTTTTGAGAGAGAGAGAGAGAGAGAGAGAGAGAGAGAGAGAGAGAGAGAGAGCAAACAATCGTGTATATAAAGTAATTACTAACGTAGTTTTACCATAATACTACTGAGGAAACTGTAGTATATTTACACACTGGAGCAGGATTTCACAAGAGGCGTCCCGAGAGTTAATTTTTTCCCCTTAAATTTGATTCCCAACATCTTCACTATATACAACTTGGGGAAGCAATCTCACTAATATAACATTCTTGTCTTTAATTTGATTTTCTTCATCTAGAGTTTTTATTATTGAAGGCAGACTCGTACAGTAACTCTGGGAATTACGCTGTCCTAACATTCGCTGGTTCGCGCCCAGAGCACCCTCAGTCCACCCAGATGTGAATGGGTGCCTAGATTTACAGTTAGAGAAATGAAGGCGGTCGAGCAAAAAAAATAAAAATAAAAAATAAATAAAAATAGCCTAAGTGTACTGTATCCACACCGCCCTATACGGAGCGTTAGACCTACTCTCTCTTTCATAGACAGGAATAAAAGTAAATATTTGTAAAAAAACAAACAAACCTATAACTAGCAAGTCTACGGACTTGGCGCACCCACATTCAACCACAACAAAAAGTAGTTACGTTCCAGGCCACAGTTCGTACCAGTCCTGTACAGCTTCCCATACAGATAAGTAACTAATTATTAAGTCTACGAGTGAACTCTCCTCACCACTGATGATCCACTAACATGTTATTTTTGTGCTCACCCTTTGAAAATACTATGGGAAAAAATAAAGATCTTACAAAAATTTTGCCAATGTTCAGTGGAAATATAATTTGCAATACTAGCAGTATAACGAAGCCTCCAGTGAGTGATTACAACACTGCCTCTATCGTGTGGTAATTCTCTAGCACAGCGAGGTAAGCGAGGCCTGACACGGCAAAGGCAGGGTAAGCGAGGCCGGTTCAGTAGAGTCAGCAGGGCATGGCTTATCACTAACAAGTCTACGGACTTGGCGCACCCACATTCAACCACAACACAGGCAAGGTGGCCGAGGCCTGGCTCAGCAGAGACAGAGTAAGCGAGGCCTGGCTCAGCATAGGCGGGGTAAGCGAGGCCTGGCTCAGCATAGGCGGGGTAAGCGAGGCCTGGTTCAGCAGAGGCGGGGTAAGCGAGGCGTGGCTCAGCAGAGACAGAGTAAGCGAGGCCTGGTTCAGCAGAGGCGGGGTAAGAGAAGCCTGGCTCAGCAGAGGCAGGCTATTCAGAGAGTATTTTTCTCAGTTATTGTTTTAATCAGTATCACCAGCAGCTTAACCTGTCTGAAGGAAGATGTAATTTAAGAACTGAATCAGCCTCACAAGCGTTATAATAATGCTCATGAATACATGTAATTGGTTCTAGTAAGAGAGCCAGACCAATAGACGTTGATCTCTGTCACAGCCGATGGTGGATTATGTGCACAATGACAGCGCACCCCGGCATAGCATTATAAAGTCGATAAACAAAGAAAACAACGTATGTGAGTCTCTATCACAGTGTTGTGTGATGAATTCCGTAGTTCAGGTTTATCTGATGGAGAATTTGTCCTTTCTCAGTGTTGTAAGAGTTTTATCCCAAAGTGTGGAGTTTAAACGTTCGCATAGTGACGAAATCGGTATGAACAATAGAGTTTTCACGTCTAACGGACTTCCCTCGCCATAACGGACTCCCCTCGCCATAACGGACTTTCATTTCCATATATTCCGTAAAATAGAGGTTTCACTGTATCTCTTTTTTTTGTTTTCCAACTCGATATTCTTCAAAGCTGTTCCTTCCGAAAACACAACACACCTTGACATTCCTTTTCCGTATTCACCTGCTAGAATATGTTATCACGAGCAGCCTGGAGAACAACGTGTGCTGGTGTGGGGGAGCAACATCTCTTACACGGTCTCAAGTAGTTCCCTGAGGAGGCTAGAAGGCTCCTGCCAGCTCATGTTCCCGGGAGCCAGGTAGACACACTCGGCAATGAGGCTCCACCATAAGGGTCCCCGGTGTCATCATGTCTCACGCAGATGACTCTCTTGTGTTGGGAGAGGAGAGTGAAGGTGTGTGCAGACATTGTACCAGAATGAGCTTCACTATGTTGTCCACATTACCTATTTTAGTTGTGTTCATTTTTTTCTTTGCTGACTATCACCCCTCCCCCTTCTTTCACACCCCACCTTCCCTCCCCCTTCTCTCACACCCCACCTTCCCTCCCCCTTCTCTCACACCCCACCTTCCCTCCCCCTTCTCTCACACCCCACCTTCCCTCCCCCTTCTCTCACACCCCACCTCCCTCCCTCCTCTCACACCCACCTTCCTCCCTTCTCTCACACCCCACACCCCACCTTCCCTCCCCCTTCTCTCACACCCCACCTTCTCTCCCACACCCCACCTTCCCTCCTTCTCTCACACCCCACCTTCCCCTTCTCCCAAACCCCACCTTCTCTCCCCTTAGATGACGATGATTTAAACCTTTGACGACGATGGTATAACGACGATGGTTTAAACCTTTGACGACGATGGTTTAAATCTTTGACGACGATGGTTTGAACCATTGACGACGATTGTTTAAACTTTTGACGACGATGGTTTGAACCTTTGACGACGATGGTTTAAACCTTTGACGACGATGGTTTAAACATTTGACGACGATGGTTTAAACCTTCGACGACGATCGTTTAACCCTTTGACGACGATGGTTTAACCCTAAGATGACGATGATTTAAACCTTTGACGACGATGATTTAAACCTTTGACAACGATGGTTTAAACCTTTGACAACGATGGTTTAACCCTTTGATGACGATGGTTTAAACCTTTGACGACGATGGTTTAAACTTTTGACGACGATGGTTTAAATCTTTGACGACGATGGTTTGAACCTTTGACGACGATGGTTTAAACCTTTGACGACGATGGTTTAACCCTTTGACGACGATGGTTTAAACATTTGACGACGATGGTTTAAACCTTCGACGACGATGGTTTAACCCTTTGACGACGATGGTTTAACCCTTTGACGACGATGGTTTAACCCTTTGACGACGATGGTTTAACCCTTTGACGACGATGGTTTAACCCTTTGATGACGATGGTTTAACCCTTTGATGACGATGGTTTAACCCTTTGACGACTATGATTTTCACCTCTAGGATTCAAAGGGTTAAACTCAGCCCTGTGTGTCGTCAGCTCCAACTGCCAGTAATACAAAAACAGTGAATTTATAAAAGCGTGTTTATGCACGCGAGAGCAAATAGGCAAGTCCGGTGGCCACTCATTAAAATTACCATCTACCTGACACCCCCACCTCCCGTGTCCCCAATATGGCCGTCTGACCCGATTATGTCTCGTTGTATAAACATAAATAGCATAGAAATAATAATATGAATAATAGTAATAATAGTGTTACTTTTTTCGAGCTATAGATATTTAATGAACTATATGGAGAGGAAAGTCCGTTATATCGAGGGTCTGTTAACGTACCCTCGATTTAAAGGACTTTTCTCTCCTTGCTTGACCTGTAACCTGGGACTTGGGACCTGATCTAACTATTGATAATCTGAGTTGCTACTACGAGGGAGAGAGTCTGGTGCTGTAAGAAAGAAAGAAAGAACGTATACGTGAAAGATAAAACTCTCCTGGGAAAGACGATCATAGCAAAATGCCTCGCAGTCAAACACTATAATGTACCCGGTTTTAATAAGAACTTAGCCTGATACCAACCCCCCCTCTCTCTCTCACTTTCAACAGAATCGAAAGTCTTATTAAAAGGATTATTATTATTATTCAATGTATCTCACCGTAAAACAAAACCTGAAACCATTTACTATATTTTTTACCCCTATGAGTGGTTTAACCCCTTAAGGACTGGTTTAACCTTTTGACGACAATTTAACTCTTTGAGGACTATGGTTTAACCCCTTGATGACGATGATTTAACCCTTTGAGGACAATGATCTAGCCTTTCGAGGACGGTGATTTAACCCTTTGAGGACAATGATCTAACCTTTCGAGGACGGTGATTTAACCCTTTGAGGACAATGATCTAACCTTTCGAGGACGGTGATTTAACCCTTTGAGGACAATGATTTAACCTTTCAAGGACGGTGATTTAACCCTTTGAGGACAATGATTTAACCTTTCGAGGACGGTGATTTAACCCTTTGAGGACAATGATCTAACCTTTCGAGGACGGTGATTTAACACCCAGAACTCAACGGGTTATACAGACACACATTTGTTAAGTAGTAACGATATTTAGTATTGTAAATTGAACAACTATGACCCTTATAGTTTCAGGTAATTACTTCGATTTTAGTTATATGAAACCAATTTACGATGAATGACTGTTTTACTCTTTTTGTTTGATATTTTCCTTAATTACATGTCGCCACGATTTTTCGAACTCATTAACCCTCAAAAAAAAAAAATCCTTGTAATCAGAATTTAAGTGAACAATTTCCCATAAGGTCCGTGTAAGTTATCTGTAATGGTTTTTGGTACATTCTGACTCGGTTAATTTGGTAGTGAAGGACCATAACCTCATCTAGTGGAGAGAGAGAGAGAGAGAGAGAGAGAGAGAGAGAGAGATTCTTTTGATAGTATAAAATTAATTTACCCCTGAGGCTCTTCTCTCCCTCGGTTACTTTCCCTGGCTTAAGCCCTCCACCTTCCACCCACCCCTCTTTAACCTCCACTCTCTACCTTCCACTTTCTACCTTCCACTTCCACCCTCTACTCTCTCTTCCCCTTCCACTTTTCCTCCTTCCCTATCCTTTCCCACACTACTCTCCCAGTTCCATTTTGGTTCTCTCTCACTTCCCCAAGCTCTTAACACCCTCTTCTCCTCCTGCCTCTGGTCCCCCTGGGTGGGTTATGCGCTATTGTCCAGGTCACATACATTGATTGGTAAAGGATCCTTCATTGACTCGGCGCCAGTTTACACAAGAGGCCAGCAACACTTCGTCCAAGACTCACACAATGCGTCTCTGAGTCATTATGCAATGTTCGCCGTCGACTGTCCTTTCTTTACAGTCTGTTATCAGTATTTTGTTTTTGTTTTACTCGTTTATGGTTTGATAAGAAAATACATCTGTATGTATGTTGGTTTACTGTGTTAAAATAAGCTTAAATTAGCACTTTCTTCTGGTATCGTCAGGGGAGTTATAAAGAACTAAAGCTAACATTAATAAAGAAAAAAAAATAGGAATGATGACGTCTTCGTAGTAAAACACCGGAGGTAAGAGACAAGCTCTCCAGGTGACTAAGTGGACTGGGATATTGGCACTTTAGCTCCCCATCAAAAAAATTGCGGCCACCAGCAAAATATTCTTGGAAATTCTTCGCCTCTGGTGAAGAAAATCATTACTAGATAATTTACTGAAAGTATCTTTTAACTCTAACTTTTTGGGGATATAAACAAACTGTGTCAGAATATAGTAATGTCAATATATATCGTATACTTCAACTAAACTTTTATATTTCATTAAGTTACACCTGTACCACAAACGCTCACTATGCACCCTAGGTCAGCACACTCTCTCAGCCCGCACCACCAGTAGTGTCAGCTCGTGTGTCGCCTCCATCATGCACGTATATAATCCAATTGGACTCAATATTCCAGGACTTGGGGATGAGAGCCTTGGTTACAGAACATGGTGAGCGGACCAATGTGGTGTTGCAGCTGTTATAACAAACTCCAAAAGATCCTCTCCGCTGTTCGTTCAAGTAACTATTTAATAATTTTTCATACATACGCAATAGAAAGTACAATTGGTATAATTTTAACACATGAATAAATATTGGGTCAAGATATGAACACATACAGACAATAAGTACAGTGGTAACAAATTTATCAATCACCTGTACCTCTCGTAAGACAGAAATGAAAAAATAAATCTTGTCTCTAAGCTCTCACAGCTATTTGGGAACTTCGGTGGAACTTTACAGAAGCTTCACTAGATATTTTCTTGAACTTTGCTCGAGAAAGCTGAAAATCATCTAAATATCGTCTCGGATTATTCTTCTCAGAGACTCTCCATCATCCTCCTCGCTGAGAATACTTACAGATCAGTAACTCAAAGGCCATAATGTTAATAATAGTATATCCCTTTCTTAAGCTACCAAAACAATGGGGTACGGTGGTCGAGTGGATACAGGTCTCGTCTTCCCGGAGGTTATCTGATTTGCGTCCAGAGCTCCCCAGTCCACCTATTTGCTGCCTCTTGTGCACCGAAGGCTTAGTATACAGTACCGTCATGCCCATGGGACCTACTTTATCACCCACTAATGTGTACGGTGTTTATTAGTATGCCTCACTATCATCACATTATTGACTGCTCGAAGAATCGCATGTCAAGTCGACCTCCAGTACAGAACTATGAGAGAATATCCATCATCAGTCGCTTCTCGGTCGTAACTTACACAATGAAACGTTTCCTCGTCTGTTTAATTTGTGGTGGGTCATTAACACAGCCACCTCGAGCCCCTGAACATTAAAGTGTGGAGCGACGCTTAAAACAAATGTGTATCACAATACAGTTAACAACTCCGGCAGAGGCTAGCTAACGTTATTGAAGTCATTCCATATCTCGCCTTTCCCCTTTTCATGTAGTTTTTTTTCTCCTGAAATCTTCATCATCATCTTCCTCGTCAATCCTCCTAACCACCTCGTCTTCCTATCCCATCACTCCCCCTTCTCAAATCTTCCTCATCATCTTCCTATCCCCCATCACTCCTCCTTCTCAAATCTTCCTCATCATCTTCCTCGCGTCCTTCTATCCCCCCGTCAATCCTCCTAACTACCTCGTCTTCCTCCTTCTATTATTCTCCTCCACCCCCCTGTCTTCCTCGTCTCCAAAGTGCCTGAAGCGATTCTGGCGGCGGCTTGATAAATCGTAAGACACTTGACGTCGGATTTATCGCATCTGACCCCAAAAGTTAAGACCTGGAGGAGCTTCTAAACTTGTCATAAATAATGGAATAATAGTCAGGACCCAGAGTGTTTGACAAATCCGTTTAAATTCGATACTATTCAGTTATAAATCGTGAAAAAAGCATTGTAGTCTTAGAGTTTAATTAAGTTTTTATTGACTCTTAGTCTCCGTGATTGAGAAGTTTTACGTCTTGTGAAGATGGGATTAATTATAATTGAAAGGTTATGTAATTTATATTTTTCTATTAGCTATTATCACCTTCACTTCTTATATCACAGTGGATGACGTAAACAAATCTCTCTGGAACTTTTCGCTTACGGAAGTATTTATGACATCGTTCAGAAAGCTGAGTGAGAAATTCCCGAGTGTTGGTTGTGGTTATCTTGGGAGTGAAGCTGCCCATCACCACACACGGCCACACATTGATGAAGTGTACGCAGTCCTACACAATATAGTGATTATCAATGTTTATAATCCATGAGGTGTGTGATGTTAAGAGTAAGGTATAGTGAGAAGTGAGGCCGGCTAGTAGGTGCATCATCAAGTTTTATGGTGTTGAGTTACAGGGCCGATCTGTTCATACGCTCAATAGCAAGTTTGACAAAATCTAAAAAAAAAAAAAATGCGATCAGTTCAACGAAATACTTGAGACGTTTACGGCGTCTGCATTACAGTATAACTTTACCGTAAACTCATTTGTCATATTATAAATAAAAATATCACTGTGTGTGTGTGTGTGTGTGTGTGTGTGTGTGTGTGTGTACATGTAGATGAACGTTGCTCATCAGCCGCCCGTCGACTCACTCGCTGCCCGGGCCTGGACTGTTCGCAGACGTTAGCTGAATATCTGATAAATTGCTCCACTTCCCTATGCTGGTCTTTAATAAATCCCACGAAAATTTCTTGGACGTCTAGTAAATCCCCGAGACAATCTTGTTTCCATTAATTCTCGATTGATGTGACGTAGAATATAATGAAAAAATAATAATAATTAAATCGCCCCCTGAGGAAGGGTGCCACAATATTTTCCCTCCCCTGCGCCCCTGGGTTTTATAATTATTCTGGAACGAACCACCACCAACCCGGCGATACTATCAGGTAATGAAATTGTTATCATATGTAAATACCAAAGTACGCTGCTGGATATTTTTAGTGATATATTATTAATGTGATGCTGTGTATGAGGAAAGTTGAACGTTTGGTGGAGTGGTAAACATTAGGTGTGCACGAACCGAAGACCAACATACACCATCAACAGTGAATCATACAACATACATACAACATGCAGGCGCCATTACACATGAAAAGCCATGCATTATACTTCATTATCCCCATAACAACTGCATCATATATACATAACTTCTTACGACCTCACACGCTATAAAATGTTCACCTTTACTAAAGGTTTAAGGGACTCGCAGCTGATAGTGTTCAGTCAACTACTAAGTCCATTCGTCACTCCCCCCGAACCACCACCAACCCCCGAGAGATTCAGACTCGTGAATCCGAAGCATTAAACTGATAACATTAGTTTAGAAATGTTTTGGATTCAATGAGTCAAATCTCTCGGGGATTCGCTGTACAGAAGATCGGACTTTAGTAGTTGACCGTAGTGTACAGAATACCATCACAAAGACAGAATTCTCTCTGGTATAAGCTAAACCAAAACACATGTGGCGTGCATCAGCTGACACCAGAATCTAGACAGCGGCAGAACACAGCTTCATCACAGCTCATGGTAGACTTGTTTCATCTTCTAGGTAAACAACTTCTCTCTTTTAATGTTACGTAAAGAAAGGAACTCCAGATTAAAAGTATAGAATTTTGACGTCTTTTTATCTTATTCCCCAAAAATATCAGTAAAGTTACTCAGGTTTTTACATAAATGATCGTATGTTTGTATAATGTTACACTAAATAGAGATAATTACCGAATAAACCTTAAAAAAAACGGATTTTTTTGCAGAATAGGAATAACTTTTTGGTTTCTATTACTATTACGCAATGAAAATTAATACAGACATAATTAATACGCGAAAATGGGAGAAAAAAAAACATTAATTTGCTTATCTTCTCGTTTCCACCCGAGCAGAGAGGCAGAGCTGCAGTGTGTGCGTGAGCTTAACCATCAAAGAGAGAGTATTTGCACGTTTTATCCATTCATGTCCTACCCTGACCACCGTATCAAGAGGCAGTGTGGGAGGAGTGGCTCACAATCTACCTAAAGCCGTCTAGGATGCCACAAGCGTATAGAAGAGTGCGCTGGTTTCCCTCTCACAACTTAACGTTCTCATAGTCCCTCCTCCTTCATTCTTCTCTCTTCCTCTTCATCCTTCATTTCTTCCTTCTCCTCCTCATCCTTATTTTCTTCCTTCTCCTCATCCTCTCATCCTCTTCATTCTACTCCTTCTTTTCCTCCTCCTCTTCCTCATCTCTCTCTCTCTTGCTCTCTCTTCCTTCCTCTCGTTATTGTCAGTGATTTATTTTTCCCGTCTCACCTCGTTTCCGCTTCGAATCCAATTTCAACTTATTCCCTCCTTCAGCTCACCTTCCCTCGCCCCTCACTCTCTCCCCCGTCTCATTTACCTGTACCTTGCTCTTCACTTCTCCTACTTCCCTCACTTTTCTCACATCTACAACATTACCTCTCCTTCCTCACTTCTCTTTTTTTCCTTCACCTGCCTCACTTCTCCTAAAAATTTGTCTTCCACTCGCATATAGATCAGTGTGTGTGTGTGTGTGTGTGTGTGTGTAATACAGGTTACTCACATACCACACACAACTATTACACTATTAACAAGTAGTGGACGCCACACACTGTTCACTCTCGTCCTCTCGGTATCACTGGGAAATTTACTGTAATCATATTTACTTACCCGCCATAAACTTCTCAGACTGCGTAGTGAAAAACTCAACAGCGAGTGATTTACAAAGAGGAAAAGATTTCTCCGATCGGATTTTAACTCTAAATTGTATAAATACATTTCTATCTCTCCCGGAAGATTAAAAATTACCAACTTTTTGAGAATGAAGTTTAACTTGTATGTGTGTTGTTTATCCTGTGTGTTGTAATGATTGTGGATTTGTGTTTTGGGCTGGGTTGGGGGGGGTTGGGGCTGGGTTGGGGGGGGTTGGGGGGTGTGAAGTTTTCGATATAAATATGAAAATAATATTAATTTAAATAGATATTCTTAGAGAGAATTATGATGCGCTTTACTCAGCTGACGACCCTGATGAGTAGTGAGTGAGTGAGTGTGAGTGTGAGGTGAGTGTGAGTGTGTGTGTGTGTGTGTGTGTAGAGAGCTATGGAGAGCCAATAACACATACAAAGCTATCTATAAAGTATAGAACAACAAGCATAGACCAAAAAAATTACAAAATTAAGACATCATAATATTTTCTGCTGGAGAATACTTTAAGCAACACAATGACACAACAAATACAAATTTCTACTACACTTTTTCTTAACTGAAACAACGATACGCACAGGCTGAGAGTGACCACGACCGCCAAATGTGACCGATCGTGTTTACAATTGAGAGATATTTTGGGCCGACGTTCAGAAATTCAATCTAAAACTTTTTGATAAATGTGCGATACGTTGGACAGTTTGAGTGGTAATATGTATAAGCGGATAGACAGACAGGCAAAGAGAATCAATCGAAAAACTTACTTGTAATGAATTTTCCCCGAAGACAGACGTTCGTACACAAGAGACATACACACACACACAAAGTAAGAGATATTAAAGAGTTGACTAACTAGAACATTATTTTTTTTTTCTGTAACATAAATTATTAAAAAAAAATGATAATTTGATTTATACATTCTGTATATTTTTTTCCTCTGTGAAACTACTTGACAATTTATTTATACAATCCTGACGGTCCTGTAGTAACGTATCTCTACAAGATTCTGTAGTAACTTATCTCTACAAGGTCCTGTAGTAACGTACATACAGTCTCAGTCTACAAGGTCCTGTAGTAACGTACATACACTCTCTACAGTCTACAAGGTTCTGTAGTAACGTACATACACTCTCTACAGTCTACAAGGTTCTGTAGTAACGTACATACACACTCTACAGTCTACAAGGTTCTGTAAATCATTCTAATAACTAATTAACCACCATCTTGTTTACTACACGTCATCTTGTTTACTACACGTCATCTTGTTTACTACACGTCATCTTATCAGAATTATTTTTTAATTCAACCAACACCTCTTGTTTACCTTATATAACACAGTGTTGCCTGCCTGTATATAGCACAGTGTTGTCTGCCTGTATATAGCACAGTGTTGTCTGCCTGTATATAACACAGTGTTGCCTGCCTGTACCCACAATCCAACACTATACCCGGGTCGCTCCACCTCCTCTGCGGCAGTCATTCATCCTACTCTCCACCTCTCTTCACCGTCTCTATAAAACGTCCCTATAAAACGGGTATCTAGTGCCAATTAAATGTTTATTCCAGTGAGACCAATAGACAATGATTCGTTTAGTTGTTTATCTTACTATAATAATTCATGGTAAATAAACTCTTCTTTGAATCTATGTATATGAAACAAGATGAATAATTTCGATCAATTTCATTATTCATGTTTTCTAATTGTATCGTTAAAGTTTATAATAATGTTCGTAAAATGGACTTTCTTTCCGGTAGCATTATTAAGTCTTCATTAATGTGTCTTTATTTCTTCGTTAGAGCGTCTTTATGTTTGGCAAGAAACAGGAATAAGCTGCAACTCTCACTTATTGGATATTTCAAGGAACATTCTTGCTGGCTGGTCCAATACGCTCTCTACTTGTAAGATTTAATTCTACGAGTTTATGTTTCTCGTTATGCCCGTGGTAATAGAGTTGACCTCGTTATTGTGGTGTTTTTATTGTGTATATTAATTCTCACTATATCCAGTTATTCTTGTCTGTCTCTCTCTCTCTCTCTACACAATGTATGTATATGCATGAGTGTGTGTGTATGTACGTTACTGCCACTGATAACGGTTGGTGTCCAGTATTTATCTACAAAATGTCAGCAGCAAATTAAAGAGAAAAAAAAAAAGACGCAGTGAAAAATATTGCTGACTGTTATTGTGCGCATTTTTTCTCACAGAATGCAAATTGCCTAAACTGAGAGCGGTGGATGTACCCAGAGAGTGTGTGTAGCTACATCGAGAGGAGGAAGATAGTAAAGAATGAGAGGATGGTGGTAGTAGTAGTGACGCTATTGGGGAAGGCAGGAGGCCACGTAATAAAAAATAATAATATTAATAATTATAATAGTAGAAGAAGTAGAGGTATATATTAATCTATAAATTGGTCTCATTGGTTATTGGTATATTTCAATCTATAGGTTATGGCAACAACTTCTTAATTTAATAAGTTAGTAGGAATTATTTCACATGTACTATCAATCTATATTTTTGTCAAGGTAAATAATATAATTTCACCACACTCAAGGTAATAGAACATTTTCACCACACTCAAAATAATAAGGTACTTTCACCACACTCAAAATAATAAAATATTATCACCACACTGAAAATAATACGATACTTTCACCACACTCAAAATAATAAGATACTTTCACCACTCAAAATAATACGATACTTTCACCACACTCAAAATAATAAGGTACTTTCACCACACTCAAAATAATAAGATACTTCACCACACTCAAAATAATAAAATACTTTCACCACACTCAAAATAATACGATACTTTCACCACACTCAAAATAATAAGATACTTTCACCACACTCAAAATAATACGATACTTTCACCACACTCAAAATAATACGATACTTTCACCACACTCAAAATAATAAGATACTTTCACCACACTCAAAATAATAAGGTACTTTCACCACACTCAAAATAATAAGATACTTTCACCACACTCAAAATAATAAGATACTTTCACCACACTCAAAATAATAAGATACTTTCACCACACTCGAATTTCCCAACTTATACTTTGCACCTGAATCTATGATTATACTTTTATTTCTGAACATAATTTTACTAGACTGGAACTGAATTTAATATCGTCAGGAGTTACGTAACACTGCGGGCACAGGGAGGGGGGGTCGTGGAGAGGGGGACTGGGGAAATTTATCACAACCCATCAACTCACGCTGTTCACTCTGCACCTCTTTCGCTTTCTCTCTCTCTCACTCTCTCTCTCTCGCTCTATCTATCTCTGCTTATCTCTATCGCAATCTTTATATCTGTCTATTTCTATGATAATCTTTCTCTCTCTCTTATCTTTGTCTATCTGTTTCTATCGTTATACCTATCTTTATCTCTCTCTCTCTCCTCTCTTTAAGTTATTTTATTTTTGGTCTCAACACTGAATTAGGAAACGGATTCCTGCTATATCTATTTTAAAACACACCATCTAATCTAAACCTCTCTCTCTCTCTCTCTCTCTCTCTCTCTCTCTCTCTGTCCATTCTAAAACCGACTCTATTGTAAACAAAGTCACCCCATAGTCAAACACACACACACACAGGTAATGGTATTCACTTGTCTACCCTTTGCAAAACAATGGTATTTTTTTCTCTCTCTCGGAGCTTTTATTCTACAAGATGGCCGGACCCGAGAGTAAATACAATATGTCGCTCCGTTTATTTCTTGTTCGTAAGTGAGGGTCTCTGGTAGTGTGTTCCTCTTATATACCTAATCCAGACCAAGACCAAGTGGGATAATGGTTAAATAAAGACCTTTTCTGAGTCTTACCCCGTCGACATTGCCACAGGTGTACTGATTTGACTTTTTTTTTCTTTTAATTTCCAATGACGAAAGTTTATACCCAAAGTTAACCGCTGCTCTGACGCGCTTCCTGCTGGCCAAGATGCGATGTACAGTTGAATAAATGTTTTTTTTTCAGCGTGCAGCCTCGTGTGTGACTTGCTGGGTCATCGGCGGCGATCATGGTTGAGGTGTGGTTCGTGACTCCGAGCAAAAGATAGCGCCCCCCTCACCCAATTATTTATATATGTGTATATATATATATATATATATATATATATATATATATATATATATATATATATATATATATATATATATATATATATATATATATATATATATATATATATATATATATATATATATATATCCCACAGCCAGATTCTACCTAGAAAAGTATAGCCGATCCTAATAATGTTATCTGCATATTTCAAACACATTTTTATCTCTCTATGAATATCTTTGCATTTTATGCCCTTCAGATCTTATAAAGTAAACATAATTTTTATTAACTAGAGAAAATGTCGGTGACTGGTAATATTGCAAACTATGGAGAGGAGGAATATTAGATTAGCAACAATTGAATAGCTCACTAATTACCCGAAATAGCAGCAATACTGTCGAGTCGTGCAGCAGGTGACCCAGTAGTAGCAGCAGTACTGAACAGCCATGCAGCAGGTGACCGTACAGTAAGAAAGTTTCTGAGGCCTACAGTCACTCAGCCAGACATCAATGGGTGAAGGAAACGAGGCTTGGACGAAAGAACCGATACTTGTTTGAATTTAAATGAGACCCGCAACAGTTCTTCCTTCAGAAAGACGGATTAATCGATGCCACACCAGCACTGGAGGCCACCACCACGCACGCACACACACACAGCCAGAGACACGGATAACTAGCGCCACGACCTTCACGACCTTCTGGCTGAGGGCGAAGCAAAGGTGGAGCACACAGGAAATACTCGTTACTCACTTAACAAAGCCAGCAAAGTCCTGTGAGGAGACACTAAACTGCGAGTCTCAGGCAATACACATACAAGGACTACAAAGGAAGCTGCTGCAAATGCGTCCACAG
The DNA here is from genome assembly GCF_018991925.1 of Homarus americanus. NCBI lineage: Eukaryota > Metazoa > Arthropoda > Malacostraca > Decapoda > Nephropidae > Homarus > Homarus americanus. The sequence goes on along the minus strand of NW_024711292.1, from coordinate 4,319,316 downwards.
TGAAGACCTCTGCTGAACACAAACATGGCATCGGCTACGAGTGTGGGTCGGAGTTCTTTTGTGACTTTAAGGAACATTATCTACAGTACACCAGACTACTGCACTGCATATTACCCGGATCAACGATGTGAGTAAGGATATAACACACTGTATATTTAACCTTGTTTTTGGTACTCACGGACACTACACTGTACTCGACCGTCTTCTCTCCCCAACTGTATGGGTGAGCTGCTGGTCTCCTGAGTGTGATACAACGACCGTAAAGGAAGCAAGAGAGCTCTGTATCCATTCGACCACTGCATCATGTTCTTGTGTTTAGTATACAAGAGCATCATAGTAAAATATTAAAGTATAAAATAAAATCTATCTTACAGTGAATGGTAACATGAGTTCTCACCTCTGACTGCCAGCCATCTCCTGGGAGCTGATATGGGCAATATTTCAGTCTAGTTGGCCTCAATTTTTCTTTCATGTCGCTCCTTGAAAGGGATTCATTTTAGCTTAAATTTACAACATTGTAACAAGAGTAAAATTTACATTACATCACCGTTGTAGACTCAAGTATGTTAGCAAGTGTTAGAGTCTTCAAATAAATATAAAAATAAAACTGGAAGTTAAATCACAGTAACATTGAAGTTCTGTAGTAGCTATAATATTCTGGCAGGATTTATTTACTATTGGGAAGAAAGAAAACTAATTTACCGTCAACTATTTACTAGTCTGAGAGTAATGTGGGACCTGGAGGTGTGGTGCTGACCGCCTCGTGCTGACCGTCAGCCTCATATACCAAATACATTTAACCTCTACAATTAAATGTCTAATAGGAAAGGTAATGAACATCGTTTGGGAGAAAGTTGGGTAATTATGACTGTGTTTCATGTACTAAGTGAGTATTACGAGAATATTAGTGGTGTCATATAGTTTACAGCCAGAGAGGTTGTTTGGAATAAAACAGAAAATGAACCTAATGTGTTTACACTCTGGCGCATGATTGCATTTGCAATTAATTTTGCGACAAGTAAATTACCGGTTCCGGAACCGTGGACGAACTTTCATATTGAAGCAGACGATTAATTTGGGTTAGGTTAAGTTAGGTTAGGTTCCCGATCAAGGGTTTAATAAGTGTCATTAACTTGTACATACACAAAACAAAGCCTCAAATATATGTATTGTCGTGGTTTACTTCACCACTCCTTACATCACACAGCCACTCAGGTGAGGTAGTCAGAAGCAGGTATTAAAGGTGATCACCTGCTGCACCTCTGAGTAATAGTAACACACCTGAATAATTTAGTTAGTCCTTGCACAGTCCAAATAGTGGCGGCAGTCTCACACTTGTAACACTAATTAAACACACTTACACTATTCCCACCCCCATAAATCATGAGACAAGGAAAATGATTGATGATCTCTCGTTTACTGTTTCCCATAGAGCTACTGATGTTTACTGTGATGTTATGTATTGCTTAGTGTTAGAGGTGCCCGACATGACCCAAGTGACATTTTCCTCCTACAAAGAACCACCACACACTCAGTAACACACTCTAATTCACTCCAGTTACACGTAGGACTATCATACACACACTGTCACACACCCAGTAACACACTTTGATTTACTACACATCAGTAACACACACAAAATTTTACACAGTAACACAAAGAACTAGATTACATTCTTTTTCACATTCTATTTCAATCAAGTTACAAACAGAACTTGCATAAATTCGACAACACAACCCGTATCTTTCAACTTACACTTTGAACAACGAACTCGGTAACACCAATAGCTTTCCAGAGACAAACAGCTCCCACACACACTCGGTACCACACCTTGTACTGTTTCATTTACAGAGAGAACTACCACACACCCACACACTCGGTACCACACTACAACAACTCCACACAAGACCCAATGAACATCTAACAGCAACAACACATCACAAATTGAAGTTCACTGAGACATATCCAGCCACCACGCGCCACCCATGACCTGACGATGTTTGGCTGCAGAGAACGAACACACACGATTGGGGGTAATTAATAAAGACCAGCAAGCAGCCTCCCTCACAAACTATTAATTAGTGTTCCAGAGGCGTGAACGTGAGGTCGCTCCACTCACATCAAAGACCAGCCCATCACACCTCCCCTCCACCCCAAGCAAAGTTACCGCAGAATAACATAAGGATTCTTCATCTCTTGGGGTCGATGTAGTGGACGGTGCTCTGACTATGGGTGTTGTTGAACTGCTGGCCTTGTTGATGATGGGTCAGGATTGTTAATACTGGCTCGTTGAGTGCCAGGGTTGTTAATACAGAACCATTGAGTGCCAGGGTTGTTAATACAGAACCATTGAGTGCCAGGGTTGTTAATACAGAACCATTGAGTGCCAGGGTTGTTAATACAGAACCATTGAGTGCCAGGGTTGTTAATACAGAACCATTGAGTGCCAGGGTTGTTAATACAGAACCATTGAGTGCCAGAGTTGTTAATACAGAGCCATTGAGTGCCAGGGTTGTTAATACAGAACCATTGAGTGCCAGGGTTGTTAATACAGAACCATTGAGTGCCAGGGTTGTTAATACAGAACCATTGAGTGCCAGGGTTGTTAATACAGAACCATTGAGTGCCAGGGTTGTTAATACAGAGCCATTGAGTGCCAGGGTTGTTAATACAGAACCATTGAGTGCCAGGGTTGTTAATACAGAACCATTGAGTGACAGGGTTGTTAATATTGGCTCGTTGAGTGCCAGGCTTGTTAATACTGGAATGTCGTGTGCCAGGTTTGTTAATACTGGCTCGTTGAGTGCCAGGCTTGTAGATACTGAATCAATTGGCACTCAAGCCTTGAGTGCCAAAATGGTCGATAGTGAATTAGCCGAGATCATACACTAGTCGGCAGAGCAGTGAAGAGGGATAGATTGTTCACAGAAAGATTGAAGAGGTTCCGGCTGTCAAAATGAGACGCAGTAAAGGCTGGTTAGGTTAGGTTAGGTTTGGCTATGTCAGGTCAGGTTAGGTTAAGTTAGGTTGAACAAATCTGTTCGGACGGAATCTGGGTGGTTAAAGTTAAGTGATTGATTAATTATAGATCAAAGGGAGTCTGGTTTAATTAAATTAGAGAAATGAAAAATTTACTAAGTTAAAAATGATTTGGCGTCTTTTGGGTGATTATAATTAGACTGATAATTTACTTAATAGTGGAGTTTAATATTAATTATCGTCTTCATTGATAATTACTGAAACAAGAAACATTTGTTTTGAAGTTATATTATTTATTTCTTTATCGAATTATTTTTTTAGATAATCATAGAAAATATCAGATCAATCACGTTAAATCAGTATTAATTATTCCTATTATTTTACGCTTTTTTGTTAGTATCCATATCTAGGTTCTGTGTGTGTGTGTGCGTGTGTGTGTGTGTGCGTGTGTGTGTGTGCGTGTGTGTGTGTGTGCGTGTGTGTGTGTGTGTGTGTGTGTGTGTGTGTGTGTGTGTGTGTGTGTGTGTGTGTGTGTGCGTGTGTGTGTGTGTGTGTGTGTGTGTGTGTGTGTGTGTGTGCGTGTGTGTGCGTGTGTGTGTGTGTGCGTGTGTGTGTGTGTGCGCGTGTGCGCGTGTGCGTGTGTGTGTGTGTGTGTGTGTCTTTCGAAAGATTAAAACTGGAGAATATGAACGAAAAAAAATATATACTGTAAATGGATGTAGTGGTTTTATGTAGTGGTGGTGGTTGTAGTGGTGAATGCAGTGGTGGATGTAGTGGTATCAACAGCTATGCAGGTCGTTAAGGAAAAGTTTGATTTATTGTTGGGTAGTTAAGCCGTGTGAGCTCAGCCGTCCCGACACCACCACACTATTTTGCCTTGACAGTATCCCATTTGTCACCTCTGACGGATATTCACTAAGCAAACACATATTCGGACTCCTGTTTACTGAGTGTTGCAGAGGTTGAGTGAGTAAGTGAGTGTCGCAGAGTTTGAAAGTATACTCGTATGCGTGTGTGTGTGTGTGAGAGAGAGAGAGAGAGAGAGAGAGAGAGAGAGAGAGAGCAGAACCAACGGAAGCTCCTAATACTGAGGACACTTGGATGATTCGTGTCAATATATCGAGTAGAAGGTCGGGCATGGCACCACAAACCTCTGACCTACACTGACCTACCCTGACCTACACTAACCTACACTGACTCACACTAACCTAGACTCTTCCTCAGTCATCTCTCGCTTTTTTTCCGTCAAAATTTCCTCAAATGGCTCCAAAGTAATCGCAAAATCTCTCCAATTATCTTTTATTTCTAATTTCGTTCCATTTTTTGTGTGTGGAGTGACTCAAGGCAGCACAGGAACCTCAAATTTGGAGAGAAATGGTACAGGAATAAGTGCCGTAAAAGCAAAGTGAGATTATTAGTTTTTAATCTAGTTTTCAAGATTCATTCAATGTCTGGTGGTGTTAATCATAATCATCCTTGTTTCATCTTTTTAATCATCCAGTTGTACAGTGCGCCTCTCCTTCTGAACTACGCACCCCCGAGAGATTCAGATTCATGAATCCGAAACATTTACACACAGAATAATGTATCAGTCTACTACTTCGGGTTCACGAGTCTGAATCTCTCGGAGGTTCATGGATCAGAGGGAGAGGCTGACTGCACATCTAAGAGGCTTCATATATCTAGTCAGTGGCAGCATTGATTAATTTTATCGCTAATTTCATCTTGTTTATGGTTACATTATGTATTTTTATGGCAGCTATGTGAAGTTTATTGTTAATTTCGTTATATATGTTTCATCAGCCTTTACGATATCGTTCATCAGGTTGACTAAGAAAAATTTATATAGCACAAGTTTCTATATCATAACCACGGAACTGTAGTGAGTTTATTCACTTCTACAATAATGGTTGTTGTATTATGGCAAACTGATCGTATTTTGTGGTAATATTTGCCATGCTTACGTCAGCGCTGGTCATATCTATGGCAACATATATATGGCAACACAAACCAACAACTACTGCCACTGATTACATAACTAACATCACTGACCACAGAAATGGTCACTGTTACTGATCACATATGGCCACAATAATCACCTTTCTGTTATCACTAAATTACTATATAACAGATCAGAATGAACACAACATGCACCACACTGAACACACACACTGTAGCGGCACCATGACACATCTGCCAGCCATTATTCCTCTCAGCTGTTGTACGATAATGAAGGAATTAATGAGAAGCACCGATAATGAGGCTGGTATGAGACATAACCTAGACCTAACATCCCCGGCCAGGTAATGAGCTGCCGCGGAACACCTTAGCAAACTGGCAGATTAATATTATTATACATCTCAACACAGAGAGGAGAATATACCACCAATCAATGTCCAAAGCATAAATTGGTGGTTTCACTTCTTATACGATACCATACTTGACGATAAGTAATGTGGTTATCGTAAATCCTCACAGTGAGGGTTATCGTAGACCTTTACACTGAGTTATCGTAGACCTTCACACTGAGAGCTATCGTAGACCTTCACACTGAAAGTTATCGTAGACCACACCGAGGGATAAAGTTGACTCAATAACATTATCCCTTCAAGAGAGGTGAGTGTGTTGGCTTACCCTGATAATGATGTTTATATTAGCCTTCCAATCCGGTTTATACACGACTCTTCAGGCTTAAGTGATGGTGTTAAGGTGTGTGTGTGTGTGTGTGTGTGTGTGTGTGTGTGTGTTTGTGTGTGTGTGTGTGTGTGAGCCACTTGGACACCTGTATCATAGCATATCAAGTAAATAAATTCATCACAGCAAAATATGTCGCAAAAATGCAAATATATTTTCTTCAACATCTTCCAATTTCTTCACCCTCCCCTCATCTCCCCTCCCCAATCTTCTCCCCTTACCTCACAGTCCCCTCACCTCCCCTCCCATGACCTACCTTCTCCCCTCACCTCACCACTCCTCCCCACACTTATCCATCATCTTCACTCTCCACCTGCCCCACATTTTTCCTCCCTTTAAGCTCCCCAACTTCATCATCTCCACCACACTCATTTTCCTCCCCTCTCTGCCGACCAGGTCCCCCTCACTCTGGTCGTCATAGCAACATATACTACCAGGTTTTGCTACCATAATTATTGTCATCATCATCATCCGTGTTTAAACTCAAAGATGGTGGCCAAGATGTCATAAAAATTCGACCGAGAATCGACCTTGATAAAATACTCTCTCTCTCTCTCTCTCTCTCTCTCTCTCTAAGTTCCTCGAGGATAGATAGCGTTAGTGCTCGAAATTCTTGAGAAATCAAAAGGTCCAGGAGTAAAGGGTGAAGTTAAGTCTTGAGCTGATTGACTCCGTCGAAGAAGAAAAAGAAATCTCGTCACGCGACCCTCAGTATTTTCAAGTATTCGTAGGTTAGGTTGGGTTGGGTTGGGTTGGGTTGTTGGGTTAGTTTGAGGTTTGATTAAGGTTTGATTAGGGTAGGGTAGAGGTTAGGGTAGGGTAGGTTATTTTCTTTCCCATCTTAGAATCTTTGTAAATCTGACTCGTGGGGTGACTGACTGACTGGCCAAGCGATGTCCTTAACTATGCTTGATTTAACTCTGGTCAAGAGGTGAAAAGCGGACCGCCAGGAATGTTATCTTGCCCTTAACCATGTATTTCCACCTGTGTCATGTAGCAGAACGTGTTGTGTGACCTTCATAATGGTAAGTTATTATATATTTGTTTTGATCTTCGTATTTAACTGTTTCTTGCAGGGAATTAAACGTTATTATCTCTTGATTTTTTCGTAATTCTGTGTCTGTATGTGTCCGTGTGTCTGTATGTGTCCGTATGTGTCTGTGTGTCTCTGTGTTCGTGTGCCTGTATGTGTCTGTATGTGTCCGTGTGTCTGTATGTGTGTGTATGTGTCTGTATATGTTCGTGTGTCTATGTGTTCGTGTGTCTGTATTGGTCTTCATGTGTCCGTGTGTATGTGTCTGTATATGTTCGTGTGTCTATGTGTTCGTGTGTCTGTATTGGTCTGCATGTGTCCGTGTGTCTGTATCTGTATGTGTTCGTGTGTCTGTATTGGTTTGCATGTGTCCGTGTGTCTGTATGCGTCTGTATATCTGGTCATAGTGCATGTATGTAAGTAAACATCTCACAAAATATTCACGTCACGTAGCGTTCTTTTAACTCTCCTCTTTGCGTTCTGGTAATATATCGCCAGGTAGATTTATCACGTGTTTATTCTCCTCAGTATTTCACAAGGTTGGCGCCTTTGTTTACACACTACAGCTTTTCTTTCCAGATTAACAATATTCTTGACCATTAATATTTCAAGAGTGTTTACAGTATGGTGTTGAAATGTATATATGTCGTGTTTGGGTTAAATATATTTCATTAGAGGAATTTATTCTAGATTATGGCTGATTTGGGAGGTATTTGGGGGAGAATGTGAGGTGTGGGGATGTGTGGGGTTGTGAAGTAGAGATATGGGGTTATGGGGTAGAGGTAGATGGGGGGGGGTTGAGGGTTGGTGGGTGGATGTTGGGTTTGTTTGAGGTGGGGTTGGTGAGGATTGGTATGGGGCTGGTGGGGTAGATGGGGTGAGAGATGTGGGGCAGAGATGTGGGGTGAGAGATGTGGGGGTTGGTGGGTGTGGGGGTTTGGTGGGTGTAGGGTGATGGAGTAGAGGTAGGGGTGGGTAGGGTTGTATATATACAGTATATATTTTTGTTTAAATTATTGTTCACAACCTCTTCTGGGTGTAACTTTCACACGATCATGTTTAAAACTTGTTTGGGGTTGTGAAGTCAACTGTTGGTGTTTATAGTTCGATAGAGTTGTAAATCTCACATTATTGTTGTTTATATCTCACATAACTTCTGTTTGTTGTTTGCTCGGGTTTAGGGAGGTGTGTGTTGGTTATATCTTGCTTCAGTATTTGTGTATCGCTGGAAGAGTTGTTTACAATTTATTTTTACGTTACTAAGAATCAAAGGCTTCAAGGTTTTACTTTCCTTTGCCCTAACCTAACCTAACCAAACCTAGCCAAACCTGACCTGACTTGACCTGACCTAACCTAACCTGACCATAAGTAAAGACACTGTTGCTGCTGTAATACAAACATTCACACGCTATCCGCGAAAAGTCTGTATAAGGCAGTGTGTACATACATTTTTTGACACGCTCTGTATTACTGTATATTCTATGTTTTTTCTCGCGTCCCGGTGTCGAGTCTCGCTCACTGTGTCTGTCACGAGCAAAAATCTAATTTCCTGGTTCGAACCCAAAACAGAACCCAAGATGTCACACAGAAGACGCGGGTTTGGTTACGTTGGACCACAAGTTCCCAACCTTTTTGGCACTGTGCCCCCCTTTGGTCAACCCTGTATCCATGGCGCCTCCCATACCCAAAGAGCGAAACATTTTAACAGTTTCATATGGACGTCTAGAACTCTAGATAATTATAAGATAATTATAGGATTAATAATCAAAATCATCAAAGCTCACGTGTTTATGAGATAATTCAGTACTTCTATGAACAAAAATCATGAAACCGACAAACCTATAGTACACGTTTACAGATAAAATAAATTCATGTCTATTTTTGCTTACAAAATCAAAATAATACTTTTTTAGGAATATATATTTGAATGGCATATGTTGACCACTTCACCCCACAGGTTGGGAACCAACGCGTTAGACCATTGTAAAAAGTTAGGTTAGATAAAGGGTAGATAAGGTAATCTAGGTATGACTGGGATAGGTTAGGTTAAGTTAGCCTGGGTTAGGATAGCATAATTTAGGTTAGGTTATACATAACCTATCCGAGACAAGCTGAACATAGGATATATAGTCTGAACATAAAGCGAAGTGATCATGCTGATGAACGTGGAGGAGACAGACGTGCACACATTCTATCTAACCTTGACACAAACAAACACACACACGCAAGATTAATGAGACAGCCGGAAGGAAAACAAATTGACCGTCAGATAGAAATTCTTAGCGTGAAATAGCTTGACTCGGCCTTCCACGTGACGCACCTGATTGGACGTTCATGAGATATACTGACGTGAGGTAAACAACGTTCCTATAATGAGGTAAACAGCGTTCCTATGAGGTAAACAACGTCCCTATAAGGTAAAGAAATTCCCTATAAGGTATAGAACGTCCCTATGAGGAAAACAGCGTCCCTATGAGGTAAACAACGCCCCTCTGAGGTAAACAACGATGGTGTTAAGTAAAAAATTATCATATAAACAGTGTTCATGTGTTCATGAGAGGTTCATAGTGTGTGTTATAATCATTTCTTTCCCTTCTGGTTGTGTTCAGTGTTCACCTTCTGTTGTTCAATTGTTTGTTTGTCTGCTCATGCGTGTGGCTGTTTGCCTCTTAATTCGTGCGGTTGTACTTCAGTTCATTCGTGTCATTTTAACCCTTTACTTTGTGGAGTTATTCATTGGTATCGCATTTTATTTTCTCATTCGTGTACATCATCAATAAGCTCAAACATGCTGGAAAAAATTACGAAACCTAAAGAAAAATATCGTTCATTTGTTCACTTGCATTATATTGTTCAAAGTTTCGCATACGTATGTTGTTCACACATCCTCCTCTCTCCCTCTCCACTCAAAAAGTCATTTCAATCTTCTTCCACTCCCAATTTCCCTCTTACTTCCCACTTTCCCTGTCTTTACTTCACCCCCTTTCCTTTCCCTCTCACTCCCTTTCTCCATTTTATTCATCTCTCCCCCTTTTTCTCCTTTTCATATCACCCCTCGTTCCCTTACCACTCTCCATTTCGATATCACCCCACTCTCACTCTCACTCTTTTCACATCACCCCTCTCACTCTCTCTTCTCTCTAACGCTTTATTTTTTATTTAATCCCACTTCCCCTCTCACTCCCCCTCTAATATTATTACTCATCTCCCTCTCCCACACTCTTTCTTTTCATTCTATCCCTCTCCTCCTCCCAATCTACCTTTCCATTACCTGGTGGGAGAATAGTAATTAGTATAGTGGCCGGCAGCAGGAACGCGGTAACATAACGTAAACATCAAGCTCCCCCACCACACACCCATCCCACCCCACCCCACCCCACCCCACCACACCCCCACCCAAGCCCACCCAAGCCCACCCCACCCTGGTCCAACGCCCCGAATCGCTATTGTATTATTAGCCTCTGTCACAGCCTGCTGCTTTCATGCACCCGGTCAGGACGAGGAGGTGGTGGGGGTAAGGGTGTGGTGTGTGGTGATGATGGGGGGTTGTTGTTATGTGATGAAGGGGGTGTTGTGTGGTAATGGGGGGTGGTGATGGAGGGGTGGTAAGGTGTTATATTGAGGTTGTGTAGGATGGTGTTACGTTATAGTGAATGGTATAGGGTAGCGTTGTGTTATGGTGGACAGGAAGATCAATTCTACACCTCTTTACCATCTCTCTATAAAGCACCAAGGAATCTTATCATCTCCTCACTATACCCTTCATCATCATCTCTTATCTCTCTTCCTTGTACTTCTCATCATTCATCTTTCTTCACTTATCTCTTACCTTTTTTTTTTCCTCCTCACATCACTCAACAAATTATTCGCAAATACTAGTTCCTATGGAGTCGCCTTTCACATTCGTCATCCATTACTACAGCAAACATGAATGGTCTCAGTGTTGGTCCATAGCGTAACCTAAATCTTTACCTCAAAAAATTTACTGTGTGTTTTTTTACCTAAATTTCAATCAGAATATCAGCATAAACGTCCTTATTGAAAGCTGTTACTACAATCGACAGCTTTTGTTCAGATAAAAGACCATTGATGGATATTCTGTCTATGGATTTCTAACTTATGATTCTGTAATGTCACGATTTTGTCTCTCTTTTCATCTATTTTAAGGTTAATGTGTAATTATCTTGGTTAATGGTGGAGCAATATGCAGTTTTCATTATAGAAACAAGGGGGGGGTTACTCCAACCTCCTGGTGATAAGATCTTTCAATTTCACATTCGATCGACCAAGAGTTCTTAGTCGAGCTGTTTAGTTTCCTCTTTCCTGTGGCCTCTCATTTCCTCCCTGGTGTTGGTAGGGTCTTAATAGTGATGTCATTAATAAGTGTGTGTTTGCTTGTTTGTTTTTTGTAAATAAGCAAAAACGACAACGATAACAATCCGGGTTATGTACTTTTTTCTTTTAACATCCTAAGAGGTGCACGCACACGCACACACGCACGCACGGACGCACGCACGCAAACACACACACACACACACGCACGGACGAACGCACCAAACAACAATCATTATGAACAACAACAATTACTATGAACCTAATAAACAACAACGATCACTATGGAGATCATACAACAACAACAACAACCACCATACAACTAGACTGAACAAATAAACAAAAAACAAAGACATTACCGCTATCATTAAACAGTACAAACACTATTATCTAATTAACTAATATCAACAAGAATAACAATTTCAGAGTAACAATAGTAATGTAAAAAATATCATTTATCAAGTTAATAACGAGAGTAAATAGTTATTCATTATTAAAGCTTTGTCAATAAATGTTATACACACAGCCGCTATAGTTATGTGTGATTAATAGTCAACATTCATTATATACATTTATTATAAACATCGATATAGCAATATATTTAATTGCTATAAATATTATTCATCTCGTTATAAAAATCGGTAATATACACTCTCTCTCTCTCTCTCTCTCTCTCTCTCTCTCTCTCTCTCTCTCTCTAAGAAGTACCCTTAAAAATAATTACAAAGACCAATTGGGTAAACAAGAATAAATGAAGAAAGAGATAAATGTAACGTGTAGAGAGAGAGAGAGAGAGAGAGAGAGAGAGAGAGAGAGAGAGAGAGAGTTATTGTGTTGAGCCCCATTATTCAATGTTTCGTGCTAATATATTAAGAAATTCTGGACGTTATTTACTCAATTAGTGTGTGAGGTGTTGCCCTGACGAGGTAGCCATCACATTACTCCTCCTTAATGAACCTTCCTCTCATTTACCCTCACCTGCACGTCGGATTCTCCCCCAGTAATATTTTTCCAAAGACCCTAATAAGAAACTTATATTATCCAACAACAAATTATTTGTTTTATTATTTAATTTTATCCCTTATATACAGTAAATTATCACCTGATTTGGTAATTAAACTCAGAGAAGATAATTTAGGGAAAATATTTGAACAAGATGCCAAATTCAGAGAGAAACTGAGGTCAAAATTGCATAATTAGAAAATTAAGGTTATACAAGTTGTGTATAAAAGTCATTTAAAGCAATACACTGGTGATTACACTGAAGCTAGCCAGGTGAGACGGCCAGGTACAAATGTGTTCAGGTAATTTGGGGAGCTACAACATTTCACAGGTGTATAAGACTTTACCAGCAGAGTGTGTGGTGTATCGTGGTCTATATGTTAAATGTACCTTTGATGTCTCCTTGATCTGAGGATGATACAAGTCCATAGTGAGAATAGTCTTGATCTGAGAGTGAGCTGTGTGTGTAATGAGTGTAGCTTTACCTTAACAATGGTCTGAGTGTACAGTTAACTACTGAAGTCCGTTCGCCTCTTCCCTTGAACCACGAACCCCCAAGATTCAGACTCGTGAACCCGAAGCATTTATGGACATATTAATGTATCAGTCTACACATACACACACCCACACCTACACCCATACATGTTTATTACTCTTGTACAGTAGATACATCTCCTAACTTAAGGCTTTCTGTGGTTCTCGATCTGCTTACAACGGTATTTATAATGTTTCTAATACTCTTTTGTCGAATGTCAGTGTAGAAAAAAAAATAGTTTGAACAAATATTTTCAGCGCGGACTTGAATGTGTGTCAGTTGAGTTATTCCCTGAAATAGCTTTCCTTTAAAAGTCATTGGACCATTAGCAGCTCAAAGTTCACTAGATTTACGTTGGAGTTTGTACAATACCTGAAATATATATATATTTTTTTTTATTGCAGCATTTTGTATAATATATCTTTGGAATTGCCAGAGAGCTAAACCATTTATCTGACAAATATTTATGTGTCATTTTCTCCAACATAACAATCTTTCTTTTTTCCATCTTGGCGTTCGTTCCGCCCACCGTCCATCCTCTTCGTGCGTCTGAGAATTGTGGCCACGATAACACAAACAAAATTCATCCCCTCATGCGTCTAGGAGGAGCTCCTAGGAGTTCTGGCCACGATAACTCAAAGAATATAGTGAATTTTTCCAAAGTTGACATAAATAAATGTAACACCACGATCTATAGCGAGTTGGGTAATGGTTTAGTATCTGCCATTGTTGTCCCGATTCCTGTGAGGCGGAACGAGGGGTTTACTTGCTACCTTAACCCTTTAACGACGATGATGATTTAACTCTTTGACGACGATGATTTAGATCTTTGATGACGATGATTTAACTCTTTGACGACGATGATTTAACCCTTTGACGACGATGACAGACTTTTGACGAAGCTGATTTAATCCTTTAACGACGTCGATTTAACCCTTTGACGATGAATATTTAACCCTTCAGGAGTCAAAAGGTTAGGACTGGTCGTTCTTTAAAACACTATAGAACACTCACTAATGTACAATCATACTTAAACCATGAATAAATGTTTTTATATAGGAATCAATCTTCTCGACCTTAAATATTTTGAAGCTATAAAAGTTTAACAGAAGACCAGTTACAATATTTCTGTGCTTTATCGATTCTTTCTAACACGTGCGAATCAAACCTTAATTGATTCAATTTGCTGTCAAGTATCAATAAGCATCACTGATTCTGATAACCTCAATTGGTTGCTAAAGCAGTTTGTTAACTTTTACTGTCGAGTACTAACGCCATCTTGTGTGAATCATCGACTGTCTTTAAAGACTACTATTGTAACCTAATTAACATTCTCTCTATTTTGCATGGAGAGTAAATTAGGTCTATTTTTGGAAGACAACGCCTCGTTTTACAGCAGGAGAAACAGGGACAACCACCATTATCTTGGCATGTATCCCATTACCAAATTGCTGGGCGAAGGAGAGTGTAGTGAGGATAAATATCGCTAACTCCCCCCCCTCCCTCCCTACCTGGCGCTCACTGAACCCCTGGCCACAAACACCCACTCGCCTCTCCCTCCCTGGGGCTCACTGAACCCCTGGCCACAAACACCCACTCGCCTCTCTCTCCCTGGCGCTCACTGAATCCCTGGCCACACCCACACACTCGTCTCTCCCTCCCTGGCGCTCACTGAAGAAGAATCCTGGTAGATATCCTGGTAGAAACTGGTTTATGGAAGGTCTAAATTAATATAAAAAATAAAAATGAATTTATTTTGATCCAATAAAATGCATATATGTGGATGTGTCGTTGCTCAATCAATTCAGTACCGGCAGCCATGATAGATTGGTATACGGGATAAAGTATAAAACGGAATATTGCATTCGCGCGAGAGTGAAATTTGCAGAAAAGAAAGAAAGCCACTTACTTACACTTGATATAATAATTATAAAATAAATTTCTCTCTCTAAAGTGAAATAAAGAATGGATTAAATATACACAGAACTATCACCAAACAAGAACTGAATTGCGAAAACAATGAACCTGTGTAAAAATAAACTATTAATCTAACTCAACAATCTAACAAATATATTAATGAAGGATAATATAATAAATGTATTAAAAATATAAACAATGAAATAGAGAGGAAATAAATATACGAAAAAGACCAATAATATGTGAGTTTGTAAATAAATAAGGAAATGCGTCAGTGAGAATAGTCCCAACCATCAGTCTCCACTCGGGCAAGATAGCCGTAAACGACTGCGTTAAAACAACTGTCAAAGGATTAGACGCAATGATTAAAAAAAAAGAGTTTCTCTTGATCAAAAGTGATGAAGGTTTTATGTTGTCGTCTACAAGATGATGTGTAGTGATAAGGTGAAGGAAGAACGAACTAAAATGTCTTGGAAGAAAGAAAACATTTCTTGGAATAAACTTCACTTTCTCCCTATCGGATGGAAACTAAAAGAACAAAAGAAAGAGTTGATATTTTTAAAGGAAACATTATCATTATTATTATTATTACTTGTACTGCTATTCACAACAAGTACTAAAGAGCTTAAAAGTTGGAAATATCCTCCTGCCATACTTCCGTTCCTTTGAAAAATATTAAAAATGGTTCTCAAAAATTAAATCGAAAAATCTTCGTTCAGTTAAGCGATCTTTTTTTTAAACTAATTACTTACAAATAAAAAAAAAGACAAAATGATGACGAGAGAACAGACAGAGTTTACGATCACATTACCGTAGTCGATTTGAACCTTTTTTTCAATGCAGTGTAACCTCTATTTAACGAACGATATAGAGATAAAAGTCCGCTATATTGAGGGTCCGTTACATATGAAACGTCCATCTAAAAAACTATATAGAGATGAAAGTCCGTTATATCGAGTGTTTATTGTCGAAACCCCATCTAACGGATTATATGGAGAGAGAAGTCCAATATATGGGATTCATATCTAACACTTCCGATATTACGGACTTTCCTCTCCACATAGTCCGTTAATAGAAGGTTCACTGTACTACCAACGGAGGTGAACAATGTAATAAAAGAAAACGTGTGATTGAATATTTTAGACCCAAACTAATGTAATGTCCAGTTCATTCCTAAATTCGTAGCCAATTAATGTCGTAAATATCTAAAGTGGAGAAATTTATTTAGGGCAGATAACATTATCTTCTAAAATTCGTTTAAATAACATCAAATTAAACGTGAAAATTACCTGAAATCGCTTGAGAATGCTTGAGAAATATATTTACTACAAGTTAGGAGTGTTAATTCTGTGTGACAAATATACCAGTGAAATAAACTTAAATTTATGTCAAAAATCTCACATAAATGATTGAATATACATAAGTTACCCATAATAAATACAGAAAATGGTTGGACGCAGTAAAGTTTATTCCATGACCCGATGTTAATGTGATGAAGTCCTGTAAAAGTGATGTGCATGTGCTGTACAGATGCTGTTAAAATACTGTTATGTGTTATTGATGTAATGTTAGAATTTTAATTTGGTCTAGTGATTTATTTTTTGTTTTGTTTTAATAAATAATGACATGAGATAGAAGCCTAATGAAACACACACACACACACACACACACACACACACACACACACTTGGCCATAATCTATCACTAGCAAGTCTATGGACTTGGCGCACCCATATTCAACCACTCACAAGCCGTTCTCAAGCTCGACTCTTCCCTCAAAATAAGTCTTCTGCCATCCACGCCTCCCTCCACACACCCAACCTGCAGTACCTCAGTAAATAATTGGAGGAGACATCTTGAGTTGACAGAGGTTCGTCTTATTGGCCTGTCTTGCCCGAGGTATCGTTCCGTGTTATACCTGAGATATATTCTGCCTGTCTCTCTCTGTCAGTCTGTCTCTCTATGACTAACTTTTCTCTTTCTTTCTGTCTTTCTTTCTCATTTTCCCTCTTTCTCTCTTTCTTTCTTTTTTTTCTTCCTTCTCTGCATAGACATACCAGAAGCAATAGGCTGAGATTTATTGCAGGTGAGCTTGAAGACGAATCGATGGCTGGGAAAGAGAAGTGGCGTTAAAGATCTTTAAAATCCAGGCGGTAGTTGAGGATACAGGGACAGAAGTTAGTTGCCTCACAAAATGGAATCACTGACGTCCCTCTCACACATGTCTTCCCACACACATGTCCTCCCACACACATGTCCTCCCACACACACGTCCTCCCACACACACGTCCTCCCACACGTCTTTCCACCTCACGTCCTCCCCACCGTCCTCCACACGTCTTTCCACCTCCCCGTCCTCCCACACACGTCTTCCCACACTCATACGTCCTCCTACACACACGTCCTCCCACACACACGTCTTCCCACACACACGTCCTCCCACACACACGTCTTTCCACACTCACACGTCCTCCCACACACACGTCTTCCCAACCCAACACACCACCCCTACACTCCCTCCAGCAGCTGCAGTTTACCTCTCCGTGTTTCTAATTGTAACCCCCCCTCCTCCCACTCAGTAATTGGAACTCTATGTGACCAAAAATAAATAAATAATAATAATCAAATCTGACTTGAAGTAACGTTAAAAACTTGTGATAAAAAAATATTATTCACAGGTAACTTACAGTAAGTCAGATTAGGTTATTCACTAAACATAAAACTCATAAAGACAGCAAAAGGAATCATATGAGTGGGAATTGAAACTAAGCAAAAGAGACAGACGGACCGACGGACGGACGGACGGCCACTGTAAAAGACAAAGGAATGTGAAGTGGGAGCGGACAGGTCATGTTACAAGGAGAACTGATCAATACTAGTGGATCAAGGAGACACTCGACTCGATCACATGAGAACTGGAAAGGACAAAGAAAAAGTAAAACTACCAGATCAATAGGTAAAGTTTATAGAGTTTGGAGGCAGTGATGATATAAAGTATTTCATTAAATAGGTAAAAAGGAGAGGTACAGGTAGTGTACAAGGAGAGTCGTGGTGTATCGCTTTATCTGTAGGTGGTGACGCTGAGGGTATTAGATCACCAGATGAATAGTGTGTGTGTGTCGCAAGGTAGTAGCAGCACTAACTCGGAGTGCCAGTAGGCCGACATTCGCTACACACACATAGTAGGTCTCACAAACATCTGCATTTAGTACTGCAGTGTTGAGCCGCTCTTCAGTAGGCGTCACCTGCAGGGGTGGGGGAGGGAGGAGGAGGCCACAAGTACCAGGCTGGCACCGAGACCCCCCCCCCACACACACGGACTGACGATGACACACACTGATTTACATACATACACCCTAACAATGACACACATACACACTGAAACGAGATTGTGCACTATAAAAATTTGATTGATCACCACAAAGCTTAGCCACAAGCAAAATGAAGGAATAAACGTTTGACATGAAATATGGACTAAAAAAGCATGAAAACTGGTATGATAAAAACCTAAAAAATGTGATCCCTGACAAGACAGGCGAATATGAAAAAAAATATAGTTATTCACAAACACGAGACAATGTTCTTGGTGAACAATGTTGAGGAAACACTCGTGTAAAGTGGCCAGGACAGTACACAGTGGCAGGGACAGTACACACCGGCGACCCACTACGCTTTCTCAGTCCAGTAAATGTCTGGCCACAAGCGCCTCGTCTCAGCTCCCCACTTTCTCATCCCAGTAAATGTTTGGCCACAAGCGTCTCGTCTCAGCTCCCCACTTTCTCAGCCCAGTAAATGTCTGGCCACAAGCGCCTGGTCTCAGCTCCCCACTTTCTCATCCCAGTAAATGTTTGGCCACAAGCGTCTCGTCTCAGCTCCCCACTTTCTCAGTCCAGTAAAGGTTTGGCCACAAGCGCCTCGTCTCAGCTCCCCACTTTCTCAGTCCAGTAAATGTTTGGCCACAAGCGCCTCGTCTCAGCTCCCACACATTAGAGTGAACCCAGCACGTATCATGGCAAACTTGTGTATCATATTACTGAGAGTTAAGCTGCCACCCTAGGGAGTGTCAGCCTCCATGAGCTTCTCAAACGGAACAGTGAATTAGTTGGCCGAGTTCTTCCAGCCGTCCAAATGTCTCCTGATATAACATATAACGTGGGGAAGGGACAGGGGCGGTGCTGCTGAAAGACTGACTCTAAGACTCAATGTTCATCTTGTTGTAGGACGCTTCTCTTATGTTATATAAAGATTAACCCCCGCGGCCTCGCTTGATTTACTTGAGTAACTATTTCTTGACGACACGAGAACAAATGTCTGAACTTCAGTAAAATATTGGATATGTACAGTAGAGAAATGTGTTCTTGTGTGCCCCAGAGACGACCACAATGACTAAGGACTCACCATTCACGAGTAGGTACAGTCACCCACAAAAGTCCTCTTGCCTTCCCCCCTGAACCACAAACCCCGAAAGATTCAGACTTGTGAACCCGAGCAGTAGTCTGATACAATATTCTGCCCATAAATGCTTCGGGTTCATGAGTCTGAATCTTGGGGTTCGTGGTTCAGGGGGAGAGGTGAACGGACTTTGTGGGTGACTGTAGATAAGATTCACAAGGCTGGAAATTAAGAGCCGGTGAACTGCAAACTACAAACGAATAATATAACGAACATTACAGAGTGAAAGTTACTGCAGTTTCTCCTGGTAACACTTTTATCGTATCGTCAGGAAGTTCATTAATATTACGACAAGAAAGAAATTCATTTGAAGGCAAATCTCACGAATATATCATAAAAGATATTGCTTAGTTTTGATTGAATTATCAGAATAGAGACAAAATTATATACACCTTTTGATTGAGTCACCTAATGTGTTCGACAAATATTGGAAGATTTCAAGATTACACCTCTCCTAGCTCCTCTGTCCCTCGGTTCCATGACAAAACCCCAACGGACAAAACCCCAACGGGATTGTCATTTGTCAACACTAACCTAACCTAACCTAAACATAAAAGTGGTTTATTTTATATATGAGACTGGGGTTTTGTCCGTCGTGGTTTTACCCGGTCACCCTGTCCCTCACCTCTACCGAGTCTTCTTCATGTTTTCTGTGTTTCCTCGTTTATCATTTCTTTTCATTCCCTTTTTTAACATCCCCTTTACGGTTGTGCTTCTCATTTCCTCCCAACCATTTCTCCTCTGTCTCAATCTTTCCTTCTCCACAGATCATAGTGAGTAACCATCTGTTCCTACACCTATTTATCAAGCTTCTCGTTCCCGTTCTGTTTTAAAATCTTTCCTCCTTTTTTTTCACCCTTTTCAACTATTTCTCTTCACTCTCGGTTTTTCCTTCCCTCCAGCAGACGACGTACGTAAAATAAAATGTCTCCCTCGAGTTTTTGGGAAGAAAAGTTCTATTAGGTAACGTGTAGTAAAACCAGACCAAGTTTAGTGCTGGTCGCCGCTGGCTCTCAATGCTGTACTGGTGAAGGAAGTTGAGCTGCACAAGTTAATTACCTTGCGTGTACCTGAAGGGCAAGCTAGAGTTATAACTTCAAGTGTTTAGATGATTGTTATAATGTGGGATGCTTCTTTTTAATAATGTTTTGGAGTTAGTGTGCATAATATTGGATATCAAAGTGCCGTCTTCCTATCTGAGGGTTGGCGACCACAGCCCTCTACGCTAAACGTTCTCGGGCTGTTTATACCAATTCTCCAAGTTTTGTATCTGTCGCTGCCTCAACACCTAAGGTTTGATAATTTTGTTGATCGTTTAAGAACATTTCCAATCCCCTGAAATGTCTCAGATGCGGAGGACTGTGTGTCTCAGTCGCCTCCATTATGTGTTAGCACGCCCTCTTGTTGTGATGCATACAAATAAATTATTAGATTCCAAACCTCCTGTCCCATTACCACGATACATACATACATACATACATACATACATACATATACTAAATTGATTACGGTATCAACTTTATATAATCCTCCTGAATGCATTGTTGTACGAGTATGGCTAATATATATATATATATATATATATATATATATATATATATATATATATATATATATATATATATATATATATATAAATCAATGAAAACGTGGATAGAAAATTGATAAAATCTTGAATAAGACGAAAGCTAAGGTACTCCGTTGTTTCCATTTTCCCACTATCAGACATATATATATATATATATATATATATATATATATATATATATATATATATATATATATAAATGGCATAAGCAAGTTCACTTCTAGTGGTTTATTAGCTCCTGTACAGTACTTATTCAGAACTTGATCAGAACCTCTCCGGAAGTTATAATGATGATTGATTTGTGGTTGAATGTGGGTGCGCCAAGTCCGTAGACTTGCCAGTGAAAGGTTGTGTGTTGCTGTGGCCGTTGGTAATTGGCATACGCTGTTGGCTGCTAATTGGTGGAATTTTCTGAATCATTATCGTTTAGAGCTAGACTAGAGCGACTACACTGAATGTAACTAGCATCAGGATCTTCACTATCATCAGCTTTACGATATATTTCTTCCCGGGACAATAGTGGGATTAACAGGAGTTGTGTTCATCTATTCGGGTATTGTTAGAGACCAGGTCAATAGGAGCCTACAATGGGGTAATGGGGTTCAGACTACACAACCAAACAGCCACTGTAAATGGGACTTAAAATATGACTAATTTTTATTGGAATTATCGGAGTAAATTATTGCAGATCCAAAAACAGGGATTTGACTCTTTGTGGAAATACCTCAGTAATGTTGAATTATTGGAAATCTATTGAGAAATGTTGGCTTTATTTTAGTGTGTGGCCATGTGTGTGTGTGTTTCGACATGAATAACAATTTTTTTCTCGTTACCTTTGTTCATAACTTATTTTAGGAAAAAAAAATATAAAGATAAACAAATATCAAAGACGACCTTAACAAAACCTTGACCCATGGAACTGATTTATCCCATCGGGAAATCTGTGAAGGAGCTCTCGGTGAGGACCTGCCATGGTGGAGGATAACTTAGGTAGAAACAGAAGTGTCGGTGAAGTTGTTCGAGTCGAGGAGACAAGTGTAGTATATTTAGATTTTGGCAGTTAACCTTTTGAGTCCTGGGGGATTAAATTATTGACTTTAAAGGGTCAAACTATCATCCACAATGGGTTAAACTATCTACCTCAAAGGGTTAAACCAACATCCTCAAGGGGCTAAACCATCACCTTTAAAGGTTAAACCAAAATCCTCATCGGGTTAAAGACAACAAAGGAATCACAAAATGGTTAAAAAAAACACTAGATTGAACCACAACGAGAGCTCTCAGCGTCAAATAAGCTGAAGAATTGTATATATACCTTTACAAGACACGAGGAAGAATATGACTGACTACAACCAGAGACGCGAGAAAACCTTAAAGGGATATTTTCCACAAGAGGCAACTGAATCCATCAAAGAAGAATGGAAAATTTTATGATAATAAAGAATAACTTTATAAAAGACTGATTAAAAACACCAAAGATTTAGATCAATGTTGCTATACTTCTGAATGTAACTGAGTACATAAGTGGTTTTTCTTTTCTTAAAGGCATTCTTAATTGGAAAGAAGAGTAAACCTGTTTATAAATGATATAATTAACGTGATATATTAAAGTTGTCCCGCTCTGAACTAACACGGTGAAGGAAAAAGACTCGAGCCATAAATTTGGAATTCTTTTTCCCTATTCCAGCAACACCATTTTTAATTCAAGCGAGGAGGTAATTCATCGCCGTTGATTTATGGAACTGGTGATCACAGAACACAATGCGTGAGGCTGTTGTGTTGTTCCGCAAAATAATTAGATGAATTTCCTATAACGTAAACAACATCATCTTGTGCCCTTTGTTAGTACACGCTCACCTCATTAACACAATCCTGAATTATGTGTACTCTCTCTCTCTCTCTCTCCCCCCTCTCTCTCTCTCTCTCTCTCTCTCTCTCCTCTCTCTCTCTCTCTCTCTCTCTCTCTCTCTCTCTCTCTCTCTCTCTCTCTCTCTCCCCCCTCTCTCACCCTTCCCTCACCCTCACACCCCTCCCTCACCCTCTCACCCCTCCCTCACCCTTCCTCACCATCTCCCTCTCACCCCTCCCTCACCCTCTCACCCCTTCCTCACCCTCTCCTGTTCCCACCATCTCACCCGGCATCCCTCGCCTCCCCTCTCTCACCCCACCTCACCCCCCCCCCTCACCCCCATCCTCACCATCTCGCCCATCTCTCACCATCTCACCCATCCCTCACCCTCTCACCCATCCCTCACCCTCTCACCCATCCCTCACCCCCTTCCGTTTCACTTTCTTGGTTTAATCCACTTCAGGAAAATTCAAACGTCACCTTCCTATTCGTTTTACAATGTACAAGAAGCAATTTTCTATTTTTCGTCGTGGGCAGTTTGACATCACAGCCGATAATAGGAAACCGTAATTGGCGAGTTTGCCCTGACATTAGCAAGAGTTATAATGATTACCCGATCCTATCCTATCCTCAACACCAGCAAGTATCCTTCGGTATAAAGTACTCGCTCGGGGATCTTGGAGTTACGGTGTTCTGTGTCAGCTTTGGTAAAGATGTGACCAAAATCAGAAGGGTGTGTGATGCTGGGCTGGTTGTGTTGTCATAGTCTACGAGAATCTGAGGTGAGTGTAGGTTGAGTCTACCGCGCTACTATTCTCAGAGAGAGAGAGAGAGTTAAGAGCTGTACTGTACAAACATCTGTGCCCCTTGCGTGTACACAACCTTCCTTTTATACCTACAAATGGTGATTACTGAGGTTATTGTACCGATAAATGTGGGGATTAGGGGACGGTAGGCGTGCTGGGTGGCCATAAAAGACATCAGTGATCCCATTTAGCAGTTAAGATAAGCAACATTGTCCAGGGAGGGTGACACCAGAGACCATTATTACCTTTTCAAACTCAAGTTCTACAGCAGCAGGCAGTACAGACACTCAAAAACACTATCTGTACTAGGGGGTCGATGAATTTCCGAATGAACACTGTGACTCCTGTTATCTCAGTAGAGTTGTCAAAATCCTTCGTCCGATGTGTCATATTTGTTCAACAGAATTTTGTATATAGTTTTTTTTTTTTTGAGACTGTACGTCATGGGTTGAAGAGTCGTGATATATTCCAGGGATCATAGATGGTGTTGTGTTTTACAGGGAACATAATGAAATATAAATTGTGTCCGCAAGAATAAGGAGTGTTGGAGGCGAGAGTTGTCAACAGAGGGGCGGCGGCGGGGTTAACGAGGGCCGTGTTCCTACTCCTCCTCAGAAGCCAAAGATCAATAGTTTGTGGTCATAATGGGAACGGGAATATAATGTTAGTTGAGTCTTGTGAGTTTTGAGTACACTATGAGTCTAATTTTTTTCTCAGGTTTGAATAAGTTGTTTATAATTTCAGTGAGTCAGGTCTCAGGGGAAGCTTTCATTTATCTGATTTTGTAAAGAACATTTGATGAATTTGTCTAAATATATCTTTCACCCTGTAAAGCGTGTCGCACCGCTGAGGCTGAAGCGCAATTAAATTCTTAACTACATTAATTAAATGACATATATCCTCCTCGTTATATTAATCACTTAACCAATTTTTACAACCCAGTTATATTTTAACCGATCTTTCCTTTCGACTTCTTTTATCACTAAAATTCGTTACATTTATTGTGTATGAGTTGTACCAGGAGCTTCAGTACACAACCATTAATAATAAATGTATTGTGCTTGTATGTCTCAGTTCACTACTGGCAACACAATTATTAAAAATTAATACAGAAGTCTAGTTCACTGTCCATTGTATTTTTGGTATAATAAGTCTTACACAACGCTTCCAGTAAGAAAACTTAAGGGAGGTTTTAAAAGGACAATTTTTGGTGGTGGTCACGGCGCGGTGTTGTGTTTTTACGGAGAATTAACAGAGGAAGCGGCTCGGAGAACCTGATCATTAGCGCCATTATGGGTAACACCAGCCGCTTCATTACCCCCACCTATCTTCTCCCCACACGCTGGTTCTCACTCCCGGCACCAACCCATGCCTCCTCACCCACTGCACCAACCCATGCTCTCAGTCCCTGCACTAACCCATCCTCTCAGCCTCTGCACCAACCCATGCTCTCAGCCTCTGTACCAACCCATGCCCTCACCCTCCTGGCACCATCATGTTTCACCCCTGCCTTGCATGTCTCCCTTCTCTGTCACCAACCTGCTCTCAAGCCTCTGCTAACATCTCTGGCCTCTCGCACCTGTGCCTCACCTGCATCGGCCATGCTCTGCTCACCCCTGCAGCCCGGCCCCCTCCTCCTGCTGACCAGCCTCACCTCCTGCACCGACCCATGCCCTCACCTCCTGCACCAACCCATGCCCTCACCTCCTGCACCAACCCATGCCCTTACCCCCTGCACCAACCCATGCTTTCACCCCCTGCAGCAACCCATGCCCTCAACAGCGACAGCCTCCACCACTCTCACCTTCCAAGAGAAATCACCCGGACGGTATACGCTCTTCACCTCCATGTCTCACCCAGTCAACAACATCGATCCTCTTGTAGCGGACACCAGCAGGCTGAGACTCTCACAACCTTGACACGTTTATACTCCATCTGAGACAAGTACAACCTTCACCTGTGATATATCTCATACACTAGTACCTGCAGGTAGTATATCGTTTCTTATAAACGCGGACTTATTTTAGAATATATGAATGATGTCTATTGAGTTTTTAATACAGGCTTCAACATTGTTGAAATTACTCCTTAACAATCGTCGTTTAAACTTTTGAGGAAGATGCTTTATCCCTTTGAGGACGATGACTTAACCCTTTGAGGACGATGACTTAACCCTTTGAGGACGATGACTTAACCCTTTGAGGACGATGACTTAACCCTTTGAGGACGATGACTTAACCCTACAGGACTCAAAGGGTTACACTCTCTCGAAAAAGGAACTGGTAAGAGCTGGTTGGGTTAGGTCAATCTTTAAGCCCCGCCCCTATACCTACTGCATTAACCACCGCTACAATATAGTAAGGTTCAGCATTCTGTTCATGTAATAATGTAAAATCTTGAATCATAATCTATCGTGTTTATTTACAACTCAACACCGTAGAACATAAATTCTTTCCCACAAGGTAACTGACATGATTACTAATGTTCATCCCAAGAGAAATCATCTGTTGAAAGTTGAAATCAAATATATGATACTGAAGGCAATAGATCATCCGCCAAGCCAGAGTAATATTTTATCCTGTGACTCTGAACTCTACATATCTTAACCTTAAAAAAAAAGAGATTCCTTTAAAATAATCCTGAAGAACGCATCTAAGAGTCTCAATTACTGTTCCTTCACAATAATACTCTGACAACAAAGGTCCCAGTCAACCATGTTAGGAAGACAAACAAACGATACATCTTGGGTAGAGAGCGACTTACTGTAGGTGAGGATGAAAAATATGGTCTTTGTAATATGAAGTACAAGTTATAGGGGAATAACTTACACATTTAAGGAATTAAAGTTTACTCCGAAACAGATATCGAAAATCACTGAAAATGAAGAAAAAATGCTAATATTTTGTATTGATGCTGTATATTCCTCACCAAACTGTAGCAATATGAGAGTTTTACTGTAGCTCACTTTAATGTTATTTACTCACCGTGAGTTTACATAACACGGTATAGTGGAAGGTTTTCTCCGTCATACCAAGTTACTCGTGTACAGCCTGACCTGCAGCGGACGTCTGGCCTCTAGGCACCATCTCATGTAAAATTCCAGCATCGCTCCCTTGTCCAGGTGGCTGCCTTCCCAACCTTCTTGCACCGCTCAATATCTGCCCTCCGGTCCTTTTTCACTTGACTCTGTCCGGCAGGGTATCAAGTCTTGGCTTGATGAACATTCCCGCCCCACCTGACCTATTTCACGCGTGTAGTGTTTAGTGTTTCCCAGGGTACGCGTGGGTGTGTGCTGGACTCTGTGTTTTGTCCTCGAGAAAAAGTGTAAATAATTCTAAAAAAAAAACTCTAATGAACGCCTGGAGTTGTTCCAAACAGTTACTGAAATGCATAAAGGTGACTTCATGCCTAATAAACAAACCCCAGCGTCTTACAAACCAGTGACTCGTAAGCAAGTAAAACTAATCTTCCGATAAAACACCACCAATCCAACCGTTCACATCTGGATCACTGTGTAGAGCAGAAACGTATACTAAGGCGCGTCCCACAAGAGTGTATTTGCAAACAAAGCAACAGCTAATTACGAACAAGTAAACACTCTCTCTCTCTCTCTCCAATTTCTTCGCCCCAGCTGCCTCAATAGTATTTATTTTATGGTGGAAGGATGAATAGATTATCGGGAGAGGTTTGTGAAGCAGACCCGTTGATGGCTGGACCAAATTGGAAGAGCAAGGGGGAGGGGGGCAAGGGGAGGGAGGAGCAAGGGGAGGGAGGAGCAAGAGGAGAGGATGAGCAAGGGGATGGGGAAAGCTTATGGGGAAGGAGAAGCATGGGGGAGGAGGAGGAGAATGGGAGGAGGAGGGAGGAGGAGGAATGGGGAGGAGGAGGAGCAATGGGAGGGAGGAACAAGGGGAGAAAGGAGTAACCTGGGGGAGGGAGGAGCAAGGGGGAGGAGCAACAGGGAGAGGAGAAGCGACAGGGGAGGGGAGGAGCAAAGGGGGGAGGGAGGAGCAAAGGAGGAGGGAGGGTAAAGTTGGAGAAGAAGGAGCAAAGTTGGAGGAGGAGCAAAGGGGGAGGGGAGGAGCAAAGGGAAGAGGAAAAGGGAAGAACGTTACTACTATACCAAAATCACTGTTGATGAGTTGAAGGAAGGAGTGACAGAAGTATCGACAGAGTAACCTGGAAAACACAAAGACAGTGACGGTCAGCCATGGATGAGTGAGCCGCGGTTAAGGAGGTGTACAGAGGAGTAACGTTACTAAGAGACCATCACTATGTTCTGCGGTCGGTGTGGGAGTCAGCAGCTGTGTTCCAAATATACTTGTTTATCAATATCCGTACCCGATACACTGTGGTCCCCCACTATCTCTTCAACTCTCTGGTTAACACAATCATACAGACAAGATACGGGTTCTGATAAATAACCCAACCTAACCCGGATGACCGTATAAACATCCACCAACAGATTCTCTCACTCAACAATGCCTCTCGAGGTTAATGCTGTTATTTTTATTTCCTCCATTACTTCTGTCAACACGTTTGAGGGAGCAATCAGAGACAAGATCTTCATCCAGGATGTCAACAATGTGAATATTGTGCGGGAGACAAATATTGAAGGAGGCGTGTGTGTGTGTGTGTGTGTGTGTGTGTGTGTGTGTGTGTGTGTGTGTGTGTGTGTACGTGTGCGTGTGTGTGTGTGTGTGTGTGTGTGTGTGTGTGTGTGTGTACGTGTGTGTGTGTGTGTGTGTGTGTGCGTGCGTGTGTGTGTGTGTGTGTGTGTGTGTGTGTGTGTGTGTGTGTACGTGTGCGTGTGTGTGTGTGTGTGTGCGTGTGTGTGTGTGTGTGTGTGTGTGTGTGTGTGTGTGTGTGTGTGTGTGTGTGTGTGTGTGTGTGTGTGTGCGTGCGTGCGCGTGTGTTCACGAGTCTGAATCTCTCGGGGGATCGTGGTTCGTGGGGGTGGTGGACTAACTTTAGCTCATGTTTATAACGCTCACCATTGCTCTCTGCTGAGATAAAACTTTAAAATTAATATAAGTTGTAATAATGTGTTAAAGTTACGAAATTACATAAGTAAATCAAGCGAGACCGCGGGGGTTACGTACTTAATCTTTATATAACATAAGAGAAGCGTCCTACAACAAGATGAACATTGAGCCTTACAGTCAGAGTCTTCCAGCAGCACCGCCCCTGTCCCCTTCCCCACGTAATATATTATATCAGGAGACTTTTGGACGGCTGGATGAACTCGGCCAACTAATTCACTGTTCCGTTTGAGAAGCTCATGGAGGCTGACACTCCCGAGGGTGGCAGCTTAACTCTCAGTAATATGATACACAAGTTTGCCATGATACGTGCTGGGTTCACTCTAATGTGTGGGAGCTGAGACGAGGCGCTTGTGGCCAGACATTTACTGGACTGAGAAAGTGGGGAGCTGAGACGAGGCGCTTGTGGCCAAACCTTTACTGGACTGAGAAAGTGGGGAGCTGAGACCAGGCGCTTGTGGCCAAACATTTACTGGACTGAGAAAGTGGGGAGCTGAGACGAGGCGCTTGTGGCCAAACATTTACTGGACTGAGAAAGTGGGACCAGGCGCGGTTTACTGGACTGAGACCAGGCGCTTGTGGCCAAACATTTACTGGACTGAGAAGGGGAGCTGAGACCAGGCGCTTGTGGCCAAACCTTACTGGACTGAGAAAGTGGGAGCTGAGACCAGGCGCTTGTGGGCCAAACATTTACTGGACTGGAAAGTGGGGAGCTGAGACCAGGCAGCAGGCCAAACATTTGGACTGAAGGTGGGAGCTGAGACCAGGCGCTTGTGGCAAACCTTACTGACTGAGAAGGGAGCTGAGACCAGGCGCTTGGCTGCATTTACTGGACTGAGAAAGGGGAGCTGAGACCAGGCGCTTGTGTAAACATTTACTGGACTGAGAAAGTGGGAGCTGAGACCAGGCGCTTGTGAAACCTTGCACTGGACTGAAAGTGGGAGCTGAGACCAGGCGCTTACTGGACTGAGAAAGTGGGAGCTCAGGGCGCTTGTGGCTTACTGACTTGGGGGCTGGACCAGGCGCTTGTGGCTCAGGCACTGACTGGACTGAGAGTGGGAGCTGAGACCAGGCGCTTGTGGCCAAACATTTACTGGACTGAGAAAGTGGGGAGCTAGGCGCTTTGTGGAAACATTTGCTGGACTGAAAGTGGGGAGCTGAGACCAGGCGCTTGTGAAACATTTACTGGACTGAGAAAGTGGGGCTGAGAGGCGCTTGTGGCCAGACCTTTACTGGCTGAGAAAGTGGGAGCTGAGACCAGGCGCTTGTGGCCAAACATTTACTGGACTGAGAAAGTGGGGAGCTGAGACCAGGCGCTTGTGGCCAAACCTTTACTGGACTGAGAAAGTGGGAGCTGAGACCAGGCGCTTGTGGCCAAACATTTACTGGACTGAGAAAGTAAGATAAATAATAAAATTGTACTGTCATGAAGGGGGAGATGACAGACACAGTAGTAGTGTTGCAGTCATCATTCATAAGTTATCAAGACACCTGTTTACAAGACCTAATAAGTATATAAACTCTACAATGCTCAGGTATTTATCCCAATACGTCATTACTCCCATGAAAAGACAAAAGACTTCTTCACTAATTATATGATTATACACGAAAAAAATAAGTTCTTTCACCCTTTGATGACGATGATTTAACCCTTTGATGGCAATATTTTAACCCATTGACGACGATGATTTAATCCTTTAATTACAATGATTACGATTATTTAACCCTTCAGATACCAAAGGGTTAAACACCATTATCCGTGACTCCATCGAAAAAAAATATTAAAGGAAAAAAATCGTCAGCGTTACTGAAACCGGAATTGAAGGAAATAAATACCAAGGCAAAAAATAATAACAACAGTGAACAAGAATTTCTTAATCACGAATTCCTTCCTTCAAGACGGAACCATATAGGAAATGGACTTGGGAAAAGATCCCAGGGGAACTTGGAAATAAAATTGACTTTATTTAATCCAAGAAAAGTCGCATTTCTCATGTTTCATCGGCCCTCACCTGTGGGTCAATACTGAGGCAGAGATCACCAGATTGGTCCAAGATAAAGTATCACTGAAGACTACAGCTGAGCATAAGAACTGCCAGCTGAGTTTGTCTGGAGAATAAAAGCTTCACGCTTTCCGATGAACTTTGGGATAGATTAAGGACAAGGCGATATGTTATTAGATTTTAATTCACTTATAATAATAATAATAATAATAATAATAATAATAATAATAATAATAATAATAATAATAATAATAATAATAATAATAATAATAATAATAATAATAATAATAATAATAATAATAATAATAATAATAATAATAATAATACCTGACGTCTAAGTATTGAGTCACAGTTTTATAAGACTACATAAAAGAATTTCAACTCATAAAAAATGCAAAAGTTTGTCAGCATGAAGTGAAACATTTTAAAGCGAGCAGCGCGGCGCCTCCACCACCAAGTAACACATGGTAAAAAAATTTAATAAGACTCTCTCTCTCTCTCTCTCTCTCCACTGTATCCTAACCTGTCTTAAGGGATACAACCTCACACTCAAGGGGTTAAGTCATCACGCTCAAAGGGTTAATTCATCGTATTTAAGAAGCTAAGTCAAAGCATTCAAGGGGTTAAGATATTGTATTCAAGGAGTTGTCATCGCATTCAAAGGGTTAACTCATCGCATTCAAAGGGTTAACTCATCGCATTCAAAGGGTTAAATCATCGCATACAAAGGGTTAACTCATCGCATTCAAAGGGTTAAGATCTCTTACATAAAGGGCAGCTTATTCGATGTACTCAGAGGAACGGTTATCCTACTCATGGTGTTAAGTTAGAATATTATAAAGGACAAAATAACATTAACTAAAGCTCGTAAGCTCAACAACAACCATTTTTTCTTATCCTTATTCACTGTACTGAAATAAATTTAGTATATAAATGTCTGAGAATCCGGCACCTGCCCCAACGCTCTCTGCTGGCGCTCTCGTGTTCACCATTGCAACCTCGACTGTTCCTGTTCCTGTTCCTGTTCTTGTCTTATCCAAGGGAACATGGGAGGGAGAGAGAGAGACTGACAACTAGACGGCTGAAGGGACAGAAATGGATAATTGATAAGAGATATAGATGGAATGATTGATAGACAGGTAGATATAGATAATTAAGCCCAGATTATTCAGTATGTGATAAAATAATGTACACAACATAGATACTGTCAATGATATTCCTTCTGGAGTAAATTTTCATATCATCGTCATTCTCATTTAATTTGGCTTCTTTTTCAATTTCAACATTACTTAACGATTAATTATGAAGTAACGAATTATTTTCCGTATAGTTTAAGTGTTTATAAATTAATCACTACGACAAAACAGAAATAATAGCTTTATGTTACTATATTAGTGACCATGGATGCTATTTTATTAGTATTGTGTGTATATGTAAGTATTTTCCCTCCTGTGTTTGTTTTTACTTTTCTTCCTTTCAATATTTACATTAATCTTGTTCTTTCACATCCAATAAACACAATCTGACATCGCCCCTCCATCCCGCGTTCAAAAGGTAGATCAGTGAGAGGCTGCAAGGTTGGCCCCAGTAAAGTTCTGGTCTGCGCCGTTGGTGTGTGCTGCCGCTTGAGTCTGCCTGACCCAGTGGTGGATGTTGTTCCTGGAGTGTTCTTATTGCAAATGTTGTGTGTGTGTGTGTGTGTGTGTGTGTGTGTGTGTGTGTGTGTGTGTATGTGTGTGTGTGTGTTGCAATGTCTACACGTTCTGTTCAAGTCGAATTAAATCTGAAACACCATAAATCCCTTAACTAACCCATCAACAACACTGTCTAATTTAACTTTACTTCACTGTAACCTAACTTTACATAATCTTGCGTACATTACAGGTTCTTACCTTAATTGGCTGGGTGCTGTATGTCATTTGCATAATATAAACGATGACAGCATTCCTGATCTAAACCTGACTTAAGGTAAGCTTAGATTGGCCTGAGTTCAGGTGTTGGTTACAATACCAGTCAGGAAAGTTTACGTAAAGGTATGTAATATACTTATTTGTGAGGATTAAATGAAGAACTAAAGGAAAATTTGGTAAGTAGCGGCCATTTTCCGTTTCTTTAATACTGTAATGTGTAGTCTGTAATATTTGTTCTTCTCTGTATTTCAGCGTTACAGTAACGAGGGGGTGTTGGTGCTGGCCTGTTCTGACAACTGCGTAGAGAGCCGTAAGTTTATTGGATTTTTTATTTTTGTATTTTAGGAATAATCCCAGTTTGTATTGAT
The DNA here is from genome assembly GCF_018991925.1 of Homarus americanus. NCBI lineage: Eukaryota > Metazoa > Arthropoda > Malacostraca > Decapoda > Nephropidae > Homarus > Homarus americanus. Next base: position 4,286,806 of record NW_024711292.1, on the reverse strand, counting down.
TTACTAATCTGTATTAATAAATTCCTCTTGTTAATACATAATTGTTTCTTCAAGTATTGCAAGTTAACCATTTAAAAACCAAAACTAAACCTACTAACTAAATTATATTAATTAACAATTCACTACGATAAGAATAACTGATCCCAAGAAAAAATGGTTTAACCATTTATAACCAAACTCTAAGAAAAAACTAGTTTGAACACGTGAACAACAATGTTTAACCCACGAGAGGAAATAAGTTGAACTACCTGAAGACGATAGTTTATCCTCACCAAAACACCAGATAAGTCTTGTTAGATGGGCAGCCGTTAAGTACAGAGTAAATATATAACAGTTTTCAGTGACAAGTAACTTCCATAGTATCCGAAATGTTAAATGTTTTTATATAAATTAATTTACAAAGTTACTTAACCATACCATTCTTGAACAGTAAGATAACTTAATATATGTCAAAAGAGAGATAATGTGATGAAAGAGGGAGACTAAATATTTACACGACAGGCATCACCTACCACCATTACAATAACAAGTGTTCCTCCTCTTGAACATTCACAATAAGAAACATTGAATCAGACCTAAACCAAGCTACCATTCTCAAACGTCACAATGTCTATATAATTATATTCTCTAATTAAAAATTATGCTAAGTAATATTTATTCTCAATATGCCACCTGAATTGTACGAGAAAATATATTCATTTAATTTTTGTGACTTCAAAGGTGGGCCGAGGAAATACTTTACGATGCGCGACACTAAACGTATATTATTATATCCATGAGACCTGTACCGCTTGTGGCTGTGCTGTCGTCAGTACATATTTCCTTTTTCGTCTTAAATAATACGACAATTTTTCAGTACAACAGACATAGCACTCTCATAGTTCTCATCGTGACATGAATGTGTCAATGTGTGCTTTAGGGGATACAAATTTGGTTGTTAGTTTCGGAGAAGTGATGTCAGATATATTACGAACTAAGGAAGATACCGGGTCGGTGTATAGGGCCCTTCCTCCTCTAATAAGCAAACAAAGAAGACAATAGTATTACTTTTATACCCAAGAGGCGAATATGTTCCCAGAGAAGTACAGTTAACTACTAAAGTCCGTTGGCCTCTCCCCCTGACCCACGAATCCTCGAGAGATTCATAAGACTTGTGAACCCCGAAGCAGTAGGCTGATACATTATTCTGTCCATAAATGCTTCGGATTTACGAGTCTGAATCTCTTGGGGGTTCGTGGTTCAGGAGAGGCCTCTATACACCTTGGTAATGAGTATATGGAATCCCATGCATGAGTGCGTTCGTAACATACCGATGCGTTTGTCCGTGTATTCGTGTGTCCGTCCATTTGTCTCAGAGTAAACTGAACACGTATCGGTGGATTTTAATTTAATTTGTCAAGTGATGACCTATAGTCATTTACATGCGGGATCTGGTTAAAACAATGAATTTAGGGACAAGGTTTTTACCCTTTACCAGGTACAGATAGACAGACATTGGGTCAGTCATCAGTCCTTGCTCCATTTACCTCCGCGAGAGACAAAAACGCAGCCATTCAACAGGGATCGATCCGGTGACCTCCTGACTGTAAGAAGAGGATCAAGAACCATAGCGCCACCATTTTTTGTTTGTTTCTGGGTGAATAGGAAATATAATTAACAAATCTCGAATTTCCGAACAGTATCCGAACCCGGAACGTAACCGAAGCGAACTATCCTGACATGACGAATCTGAACTTAACAAAAGCAACGAACCTCTACCCTAACCTAACTAAACTACCTTTTAACTTAACCTAAACTGACTCAACCCCTAATCGAACCCAAACCAAGTAATCCCTGATTTAACCTAACCTAACACTACTAATGCCATTCCTAATCTACTCAACGTCTAACCTCGGTGAGATTTTTGTTGAGTTACCGGTTATAAAAATACTGACAGAAAGAAAGGTGTTTAATAACTCTTACTTGCTGTAGCATATAAAAGGTGTTTAATAACTCCTACTTGCTGTAGCATATAAAAGGGAAGACTATGTGTGTATTTATAAAGAAAAATCAATGCATGCCTGTATAACCTAGAGATGAGGAAGGGAGAGGTCTCAGTGAGCTGCTTCAGGTTTTACCTCACTTACTTTACCTCACTTGACTCTGTGGTCGTTCTTAGTGCATATATTCTCCACATATGCCAATATCAGCAGAACGTCTCTCCCTACTTTTCATCTCCGCTATGCAGGGCAGACGATGCGAGGGGATAACTTACTATTACTGCTCCTGTACACAAGTTTCCTTAACATATTTACTTAACTTTAGAACTGAGTGGATTTATATTTATGATAATAATAAAATTTTCAGGAAAACTAGAGTGTGAGAGAAAATTGTGTTCTTAGAGTGCATATAATGAGATCTCTATATAACGGACTATACCTGTTAGATTGATGTCCGTTAAATGGAGAAGTTTAACTGTATACAGTGTATAGTTAAAAGAATATAAGAGCGTGGGTGATGATGAAACACACACACACACACACACACACACACACACACACACACACACACCAGCATCTCCCACACGTACCAGGATAAGAATAAAAACCCAAGTATGAGATGAGCTTCCGATAAAAAGTTTCAGTCTGAGATAATTTAGATTCTGGTGAAGTTAGATGAAGTTTGAGTGAGTCAGGATTGCGTGGAGAAATTTTAGGATATAATGTTAATTCATGTGAAGTTTAATATTGAGGATGGGTTGGGTTGGGTTGGGTTGGGTTATGGAAAAACATGATAATACAATAGTACAGAGAAGAAGGGCTAGAGAAGCTTTGTAGGTCCTACAGTAGACATAGACATAACCCAGCCCAGCCCAACCTTCTTTTCTAATCTATGCATAACGTTTCTTTTCCAACATCAAATACCTCCTTCTTGCCCAAAACCCAATTTCGTAGTTCATCACCTCATGGAAATATTCTCACCGCCACTCACTAACTTCCTCCTCTGCCACAAGCGTCTCTACACTATTTCCATCGAGAAACTTTAAGCATCCAGGCAGCCAACTTACGGCTATCTTGTTTCGGATATCAGCCCTACAATCTATATATCTGTGTTATGTTCAAACTGGAAATCTTCCATAAACATTACACAAGTCTTTCCCTATTTAAACTTTTATAAACATTAACCTACGTGCGTTCACAAATATCTAAAAAAACAAAAACATAAAATGATATATGTAATCATCCAACATCAAAATCATCTCGTAAACATAGTACACAAAGCTAAAGTCACATTCTCAAAGGTAGAATTACTCTGAGTAGCAGATATAACATTTCCAACTCATTGCTTCCTTGTTCTCAAACTATTTCACCTTTTTCTGCTCACTGATTACAATGTTATCACTATAATCGTGTGTGTGTGTGTGTGTGTGTGTGTGTGTGTGTGTGTGTGTGTGTGTGTGTGTGTTTTCAGTAACTCCCTTCATAAAGCAGACTGAGATTAACCAGAATATCTTTATCCCTCTTACAGTCAGACAGACGACAGAAATCACGTGCTGTGATACGGACGGTTGCAACGGTGGCAGTATGGCGCGACCAACCGTCCTCCTGCTGGTAGTAACGGCCGCCGTGTTGGGTCTCTTCACCACAACCCACTAGCAGGGGCCACCGAGCCTTCCCACCCTCTCTCCCCGTCCACCGTGACGCTACAACGCCTTAGTCCTTGTTAATTTGTGCTGGTGATCCATGTTGACACCAGCCTCGCTATAACACCCTCCCTCCCTTCCCTCCTACCTCTTTTCACAATTCACTACTTCCCTCATTCTCTTCCTTGTTATGTTTCTTTGATTTCTTTCATCCATTCATTTATCTTCACACCTTACCCTTCCCACTCGTTGTTGCCTGATTTTTTTGTTTTGGTTTTGTTATCCCTATTAATTATTTTTTTGGTCGTTTTATGATCATTCTCCCTCTCTCTCTTGTTCGTTATTCTCTCCATCTTCCCTTACTCCCTTCATTCCCACTTTCCATCCTCCCTTCCCCCACCCCCCTCTCTCCGGTATGTGTGTGATATAGCAAGTTTGTAATATTGAAGACTTTGTGTTTCACTTCTCGCACTGCTTGATAGGTGTGTAAGTTTGTAAGGCTGGCTTTACTGTGCAAGTACATAATTAAAGTACAGTATTAATATACTGCATTTATAATTCCAAAGACCTACAAAGGTTACTATCGTTAGATATGTAAAAAACAAATATTAATTGGAAACTAGATATTGCTCATCAGTCTGAAATTATTCTAAAAAAATTATATCACCTTTTATATTCTGCAATAATAATAACATCCTATTATTTTAATGTAGTTTGATTATAATTATTTTACTTTAGCATCGACATTTAAGTTATATTAATACATTCTAGCTTTACAAATTTAATGTATGTTGCTTTGAAATAATGAAAAAAAAATCATAGGAGAGTAGTGACAAAATGTAACGTGTTTCTTTGTATATATTACTGATCACAACTTTATATAGACATAATTGATATTATTATTAAGAGCACATCATCTAATGTAAAGAGAAATTAAGATAATAGTACGCAGTGACGTTCACTCAACAGTCTGGGCTTGCCTCCTGTGTTACCTGAGAAGATCTTGGTGTGTATAATGTAACAGAGGAAGATCTTGGTGTGTATAATGTAACAGAGGAAGATCTTGGTGTGTATAATGTAACAGAGGAAGATCTTGGTGTGTACAATGTAACAGAGGAAGATCTTGGTGTGTATAATGTAACAGAGGAAGATCTTGGTGTGTATAATGTAACAGAGGAAGATCTTGGTGTGTATAATGTAACAGAGGAAGATCTTGGTGTGTTAATGTAACAGAGGAAGATCTTGGTGTGTATAATGTAACAGAGGAAGATCTTGGTGTGTATAATGTAACAGAGGAAGATCTTGGTGTGTATAATGTAACAGAGGAAGATCTTGGTGTGTATAATGTAACAGAGGAAGATCTTGGTGTGTATAATGTAACAGAGGAAGATCTTGGTGTGTATAATGTAACAGAGGAAGATCTTGGTGTGTATAATGTAACAGAGGAAGATCTTGGTGTGTATAATGTAACAGAGAAAGATCTTGATGTGTATAATGTAACAGAAGAAGATCTTTGGTAACTTTGGTGTTTGACAATTTTTATAATTTTCCCAGGACGCCTTTCAAATTGATATTCACTTTACCTCTGTCTGTATAAGTGTTGGTACAGTAAAGTGAGTGCAAATATATGTCCTTATAGTCTTTATCAAGTTACTTTATACCTTACCTAACCTTAGGGATAATCCTCTCTTTTTTAAAGTCCAATGTCAAAAATTTCACGGAGGACATCAGTGTGAGGGGAGAGAGAGAGAGAGAGAGAGAGAGAGAGAAGTCCTGTGAAAATTTAGAAATTCTCAAACTCCTTCACTGGAGTATAACTGCTTAGTGTGACTCACGACACCACAACGTTTAGTGTGACTCAGTGTGACTTATGACCAGGGCGTTTAGTGTGACTCACGACCAGGGCGTTTAGTGACTCAATGTGACTCATGACCCCAACGTTTAGTGTGACTAACGCTGTCACAATAAAAGAAGACGCTTAATTTTCAGACAAGGTTTAGTAGCAACACGTAAATGTTCAATTCTAATTGTACTTGACCTTATTAGCAACCATGAAAAAAGTTCACTAATATCAATCAAGTATTCAGCTCCTTAACGGTCAAAGTTCATCCACGGAGCCCCCCAAGTTCATCCACGGAGCCCCCCAAGTTCATCCACGGACCCCCAAAGTTCATCCACGGACCCCATTAATAAAAAAAAATATGCATGGTCTCTGGAACGAACTTTTTTCACATTAAGTGTTCTGAAAAATATCCGATTTTATTTGTTCTTTTTCGTACAGGTCGACAAAAATTTAAAACAGTTGAGTAAATATCAATAATCATGGTGACAAAATGCGCTGTGTGATTTATTAATTTGTATTCCTAGGGATTTATTTATATTATAAACATATTCCTCATGATCATATGCGACAAAATCAAGCATAAAAAATGTAATAATTTACACAAGATAATATGAATGATGTTCGGTCCTCATACCACGTGCAGTTTCAATGGGGAATTAATAGTGAGGATCAATGGGTATCTTTGGTAACGAGGGGCGGCGCGACGTGTTGATGACGGCACCTCTGACGGTAACAACAATGGTGTGGTCCAGCAATAGAATTAACCTTATAAACCTTTACCTTAAACAGTGACCTCACGATGTTTAGTGTGACACCTGACCACAAGTGTGACCCACAACTAGTATATGCTGGGTGTGACCCGCGACCGTTTGTTGTGGCCCACGACTGCTTGGTATGATCCATGACTGTTTGGTGTGACCTACGACTGTTTGGTGTGACCTACGACTGCTTGGTGTGACCTACGACTGCTTGGTGTGACCTACGACTGCTTGGTGTGACCTACAACTGCTTGGTGTAACCCATGACTGCTTAGTATGGTCCACGACTGCTTGGTGTGACCCATGACAGCTTGATGTGACACATGACCGCTTAGTAACCCACGACTGTTTGCTGTGACCCATGACCGCTTGGTAACCCACGACAGCTCAGTGCTTGGTGTAACCCACGACTCTGAGGTTGCGGCTTGGAGCAACTCAGAGGCTCAAGTTCTCTACAGGTAATTAGGTGTAGTGATAGCAGGTGTAGTGATAGCAGGTGTACTGCATAGCAAGTTAATCAAACTCTCTCTCCTTCCAAACATTGTGGAATCTTTTGACTTATTCGCTCGCTCGCGTCAGACTCTTTCCTGCTGATATTTAGGTCATGTGTTTATCCCTGACTCCAGGTAAACTTGAGAGTGTAAGAGATTTGTGGGCCAGATGACATGCACACAAACACAAGGAGTTTACTGTTGTCAAGTGATGCTCTCTCTCAAGTTTGTCACGAACGCTGTCACGACCACGTAAAAAAAATGCTTTCTTGTGTAATTATAAATCTTGTAATGTAATCTGATGCAAAGGTTCGTGAGAGAATTCGTTCATCTTGGGTGAATTATTATTAGATTACAGTTCATTATAGCATACTGCTGCCAACCTGTGCTCGGCCTGACTCCTGGTCAAGTTTGTATAGTGTTGGACAGAACTGCTTGTGGCGTCTCTGGAGGAAAAAGCACTGTATCGTATCAAGGTTATTTCCCCCGCAAGCTGTTCTTTTTGTAGCATAAATGTTTTAACGGAGTCGTGTTCCTAGTGACCGACCTCTTAATGTATTGGATATAAAATAGAAAATAATAAAAAATGCTTTGAATTTGATTTCCCTCCCACTGAAAATTTTTTGTGTTCAAGTACGAATGATCTGCTGTCACGGCTATTACAAATATATAAATTTACATAATTTTTTTATAGAATCCACAGAATACCTGTATATCATAACGCCTATATAAAAAAGGATAAACAAACATGTCATTGTCTCGCAGTTAACTCTCACCGTCACTTTATATATTTTCCAGACAGAAACAAGTAAGCATTCAGACAGACGTATAGAAAAAAGCAAAAAATGTCCAAACAGACAATGTACACAGGGTAGTGGTGGGCAGTCGTGCGACATGCGGCAAATGGAGCATCACCAACTTGTGGGAACAGACACACCCTCTCTTATCCTGGGGTAACACTGGCCTATACTCCTTCCTCGTGTTGCACCAAACCCACCCATATGCTGCTCCTACTTGTAGCTCAGTTAACATTTTACTCCCGCGGATTTTAAAGGCGGCTGTCCACGAGTGACGTTGTTTGAAAGTGTTCACATCCAAGGTGAGTGTTGTAACAGATCCCAGTTGTTGTGTTAAACTTAGAGGTACACAAGAAGATGTTTGAAAGGCTCACGCACTAGTATGGGCCAGTGAGACAAGTGGCAAACGTGACCATTTGTGTCACCAGGAATCATCACTGAGGTTTTAACTGTCATCTAACACCACAACTGACCGTGAGAGCAGACGACAGGCAGTAGTACACACTCACAACACGCCACATCAGTAGAACAATTAAAAAACCTAAGTTCCAAAATACTTGTGATGAGTGAGCAAAGGTGAAACAGTTTTAACTCTAGGCAGAACTGTAAAACAAACATTCAGTAAAAAGATACCGGCATAAAGCACTTCTTTAAGTGATGTGGCTCTCGCTTTCGTCCCAGTCTGCAACACCTTATCCCTTTTAACCGAAAACTTTTGATGACTAAGAAAGTTTAAATATTATCAATAAGCAATATCTTCAATAACATTTTCTATTCGGTCTTTCATGTGATTTTACAGCGCACCGCAAAATGCTTACGCCACATTAGATCTGAATCGCAAATCTCCACCAAGTTACTGAGGCGGAAGTTGTTCCACGTACCCAAGATTCTCCCTGACCTTTCTCATACACGAAGAAAATGTAAGTTGTATCTCATCAAGTCCTACGTCACGTTAATCTGTCTCTTTTAAGTCATTTTTCCACAACACACGCCTGGTAACCACTCGAGTGTAGACCAGTATTGGTAATTATTATTTTTCATCACATTCATCAACTAGTATTTACACAAAACGTAGAACTAACAAGTAAAAATTTCCGTTCAATAAAAACAATTTGAATATTTTACTGACTTAGACAAAAATAACTCGACTGTTATGTCCTCTGAGGTGCTTATAGATGTATATTAAGTCACCCCTTGTCCGTCTATAGCAGGGGTCACCAAACTACGGCCCGCGGGCCGGATCCCAAGTCCTTCCCCGGCTCGTGGTAGCTCCGCCTACGCTCTGACGTTACCAGAGCTTTCGTTCTGGCTTGCAAGTATTGAACAGAATGATTATGCGGCCCGCGCTCGTCATTCTTTCAGTTCTCCGGCCCACTGTGAAAAAAGTTTGGTGACCCCTGGTCTATAGTATTGTATATGTAAAGTTGTCGTACAGGTTTACAATTGGATAAGCATGTTCATAAACTGTGCAGTTATACAGTTCAGCATGAATATAAACAATGTAGGTAGGCGGTGGAGGTATACCGTTTCCTGTGTGCCGAGACAGTGCAGGTAAACAACAATAGTAAACAGTAAGGCAACTTAACCAATGATAACCGACAAAGAAGTCGGCTGTTATTTCCAGGAGGGGCCTTCAGTTTGGTTTACCACAAAAGGGCTGCATATATATTATCGTGTCTCCCTTTATACAGGGTGTCCCATAAATTTTCATGCATAGGAAAAATAAATTTTAAATGAAAATCCATTTTTATTTATATAATTTGCTCTACATGACTACCATTCTGTTGAAAACACTCTTCAATGCGTGTCCTCCACTGCTGAAGAACACGTTCAAGCACAGCTGGAGTTATGCTTGTAATGGCGTTGGTGATACGTTGTATGGAAACTTATGGGACACCCTGTATAATAAGTCATTGGTATTATATTAATTATATCCGTAAAACAACAATATTAATAAAACAATATTGGAAATTGGTGAGAAAAAATTAAGACCATAAATACTAGTTACCCTTAAAAAAAAGCTAACAAATATATTCATAGAAAATAAAAAGTTTTGATGAGTAACAAAACTATCCGAGTTTTACCTGAACGTGTGTGGACGATGATTGGTAAATTATATCTATTACATTTCTTAAGCGCTTATAAACCAAATGAAAATATTTTCACCAAGATATTGAATAGCGTCCAGCACATTCCCAATGTTTCACTTGTTTTAGGTTTTCAATCATATCACTAATCTCTGTAATCATAAAGCAAACATCGGGTGAAGGATCAATATTTCAACTGATGGAACACCTTTAGAATTAGCTATTATAATATTCATAGATCTATTTTTCATCTACTGAGTGAAACCTCGACTATATATAATGATAGGTGCACAAAACGACATCCTCGGACACAACGTACGCGCCTCGTCTCATCTTCTAATACCAAGTCACACGTACTTCACTAATTTTTTTTTTACAAAAGCGGTAGAATGCATGACCAAATAGAATAATAAATTAGGGGTTTATTCTGAAATCTCTTTTTATCATCAAAAAAACAAGTACAACCCATGATACACATACCAGCTTTGACCGATACTAATTGGTTAAGAAAAATTCGTTATCAAAGAGGATTCTCCAAAGAAATCTCTTGAATTCTTTTTTATACTAAAACCAAGAAATTTCGGACAAGTTGTAAAGACCAGGTACGAAAGGGGAAAATCTGCTGTAAACACCCTTTGAGAGCCCTAGCTGTGGTGCATTTGTTTGAGGCTAATGAATGTGCTGCCACAGAAAATTCATGATCATAGATACAGAAACGGACAGCGCTTCGAGTTTCTTGCTACATCTGGAAGCTCTTCAGAACAAATTCATAATGTCTATTATACAAATCTTTATGATAAAAACTAAAAAAATATTATTGTTTTTGCATTATTTTTTAAAGGAAAATCCTATATCAAAATTTCATATGTAAATATTATAGAACTGTGGAGAAAGACAAGAAACTATTTCCTGTCCAGTTCTATAAAGATAAAGCTTCACATTTTAACAAATGTAAAGGAAAAGAAGGAATCAAATCTTTTCATCTAAAATAGTTTCGAGATTTGTAATCCTTTTGACTCTAGATCATTATTAAATTACCTAGATGAACTTTCTTGGAGGAAACACTTACTGTGTACTGTATACGGCTCGAGTGCTCCCTTCTCACACATACTGTAATCACATCCTCAACTATCCCGCCAGATCTAGAGGATAACTGTCGGAAGATGGTAGTTCGTCACCACTGGAAAGGAATTTACACTAGTAACTACACCGGGTCATTATCCATTTGAAGAAAATTTTGCCTAATCGTCATTCTGATAGAATAAGTTGTTCTTCAACAATGTATAAGTTTTGACATTCAGTGCTGCTATAATATGACTACCTTTAGTAGTTTTCAGTAACTTTTCAATCAGTAATATATATTTTTGGTTGGAATGTTCATAGTCTGATTATTTTATGTAAATAGAAGATAATTAACATATTAATCTTGAAAGATTCTAAGCAGGTTAACATACTCTATCCTAGATTTTTTTTTTATTTCCGTAAACAAACGTTTTACTGTAAATGCGAAGTTCATTTTATGTCTTCCCGTGTACCATCTATCCGACCTTATTTAATAAATGGTGAGCACTTCAGTTTTAATGTTAAGTCAAATATGATCCTGCCAACTATTCATCCATTGTGTATGGGCAAGTAAAATAATATTTTGGACACCTAAGTAATGGAAGCATGGCTCTACTGCTGTATTAAGGTAATCTATATTCAACTACAGTACTACATAAAGCGACCTGAGACTTTCACGTTTTGAAAAATTACTCAGTTTATCCAACTATTCCAACTAATTTTGTTTCAGAGGAAAATAAATCGATTTCCATTTACCACACCCTCCCAATTGTCGATTAATTACAACAGATAAGGTATTAGACTTGGTATTTACAAAGATTAACTAGATACCGTAAAACTACTCTAATTTTCTGATCCTGCCCTATACTGACTTGGAGTTTTCAGTCTTATTTAGGCAATAATTAATCAGATGAATTAAATTTCAAATTGGAATGGTATTATAAAATTTAAACCACGAGTAACTCAAAGCCGTCCTACACTTTTATATATAAAAATTCACTCTCAGCCATATTACATTTCGTGGCCAGTCATGAAGAAATTGTGTGTACTCTTGCCCGTAGACATAATACAGTCGTCTGTGTTTCTTTGTAGAGTAGATTCTTACGCACTGTTGGCAAGTACTGGCCCCCGTTCAGTACTTCAGTTTGTTCCAAAGTTATCGCTTAACCACCAAGGGCTGCAAGTATATCGCCTTGTCTTCCTCTATATAATTAATTGATTGGTATTATCTTAATTCTATCAATAAAATGACAGTATTAACAAAAAACAATATAAAATTTGGGAGAAAATAAATTCCACACCATAAATATTTAGTTCCCCCACAAATTATTTCCATTTTCTGACAAATATTTTGAAAGAAAATGAAATGATTTAATTGATAACTAAGTTATTTAGTTTTTATTTGAAGAAGAGTAAACAATGATTGATAACTCATATCAGTAGGTTTTCCTTTTTGTATCCTCGTTTTTTCCTGTGGTAGCTTGTGTCGTTAATTATTTACTTCTTATAGGCATCTGAATTGCCACCTTAAGGATATTTCATCATTGAAGTTAAATGTTTTCTTAACTCATGAAAATATCAAACAGTGCATGAAACATATGGCCCTACCAAACATCACAGATTTCCCGGCCTCCGGTTTCCTCCTGCATTAACACTTCTTGTTAGACCAACAACCCGAACGGCTACTAAACTTAAAAATGGTGAAAATGGATAAAAAATACAAAAACAATTACCGAGACGAAGAAGATGTCAAGGGTTTTGACTCCCGACAGAGAACGGAAGTAGTGACTCAGGAGAACAACCGACCACAACACACTCTTGAGGAGAGGAACTGAGGAGCTGTGGAGGTAATGGGTAGATAGTGAGATAGTTATTTATTCATTAAAATTGGCATACGTTCGAGTTTATATAGATTTAGTGTGTATATAAGTAATGAATGTACAATGAAAGACAAAAGTCGTGTCTCTGTACTCAATGTTCCTAATGCCCAGGATTAGTCTTGTAACTAACACTTCTTTGTATGAACCCAATACGTCATTCTGTGGATATGGTTTAGTGTATGCAGTATGAATTCATATATTATTTGTTGGAAGCATTTGTTTATATGAAACTCAATTCAAATACCTTACAAGTTTATATTATAGTAGCTAATTGTTAAGAAATTAGTCAGGTGGACATAGATTAGAATTCAAGGGAAAAATCGACAAAATTAAATTAGGAAAAGTGCAGTTTCTTGTAAACACAATTTTCTTGATGTAAAAAATAATTATCTTTAATGTAATATTTTTTTTAATTACAGTAGGTGCTTTATGTGCACAAACAACGTAAATATATACCAAAAGAAGAGCGGATTCCCGTATATAATAAATGAAGGGAACACGAGTGTCACACAAAACAAGAAATGATACTAAGAAATTTTTACCAGCGGTGTTACAGTGTGTCTGTCCGATCAAGTCACACACTGTCGTCAGTCTGCTGCAACAGTTATGGTGACAGGCAGCCATGTGTGATCGCTGCTCATAGTGAGTACTGTAGCTATGAAATTAATTGACTTGGATATAATGTACAGTATATTTTACCTAATGTAGTTTTATGTAGTTGTACCATTCTCTCCTTTGGAATTTGATCTTATAGAAAATAATTGGTGCAAATATTGAACATAAATTAAGTTTAATGTTGAATGGTACCTTATCTAAAAAAAAAAAAAAGGGGGGGGGGAATGTACAATTCCTCCAATTGATTTCATTTATTCTTGAAGTAAAACAAAGTTTTCTCAAGGTATTTTTTCATTAGGTAGCTGCTTAACACAGACCCCCGTTCTAAACTGTTGCTAATGAGTTATCTTACAATTATTCTTTGATTAGATGATGTTAATTTTAGTTGGTTCCCCCTAGTTTTTGTTAAGTATGGTGCATGTTGCATAGATCGCCCTGTTAGTCTTTCTTCTCCTGTTGATAAAATATAATTTAAAACTGGCCCTTACCAACCAACCAACTTATGAATCTTGGTCAGGTTAGGTAGGTCTGGTTATTTTATGTTATCTGTAATAAATCATTTACGTAACTGTAGGAGAAAACTCTACACTGCTAAGGCAAAACTGATGAATTAATGATATGAAGGTTTTATTGTTTTATCATAGAGGTCTCACTATAATATCATTGTGCACCTCAAGCAAGCTAGACTGTTATTTTCTAACAGTTGCATTTTTCATTCATACACTTTGCTTTAACAAATGGTCGTTAATGTACTTATTAAAGACTATAGAGGAAAATTTTAATTTCGTTGTTAATTAGCTAAAGATTTTAGTATGCTGCAACATTTACATCTTGTATGAAATGGGACATATATTTAGTTATAAGACTAAGTGATGCTCACTGTGGTTGAAATGGAAGGACATATGCCAACATGAATACATTTTTGCAGCAATACCAGCAGGGACTTCATTCTGCTGGTACCAAACTACAGCTCCTTTATGGCCAGAAGTGCAGCAGAAATTACGCACAAGACACAGTAACAGCTTACCATCAGGGGACATGACCGTGTCTACAAAAATCACGTCGCCCGGCAGCAGGTACAGTGCGATGATACACAATTCATAGCTTCCAGGAGTGTAATACTAAACTGTGCCTTGAATAGAATAGAATGTTTTTGTCCCCAGTTCCCCAGTCACTAATAAGAAGTCATTCCCTTTTCCCCATTCCTTTATCCCAAGTCATTCCCATTTTCACATCTATAATTGTAAGTCCTCTTTTCCCCATCCCCTAATCCCAAGTCATTCTCATTCCCTAATCTTAAGTCATTTTTATATCCTTGTTGATTAATCCTTATTATTCCCTTCACAAGTCATTTGTTATTAACTAGCTTACATTCCCAGAATATTTGTCTTCTTGATTTACAGAGAACCACCAGACACAGTTGACCAGGAACAAGTATTGGATGAGGGAGAATTCACTGATAACTCACATTTGGAAGACAGAGGAAGTACTAGAACAAGAAGTTTAATCAAGAAAGTAAGTGAGTACAGTATAAGGATATCCCTATTAGCCGGAATAATTGGTACAGAGCTTTTCTGGGTATGAGAGATTTCTGGGTGATAAGACGACTCTCTCAAACCCAGAAAAATCCTACATTCCCGAAATTTTTCTGGTTACTGGGAAAACTTTCTGGAAATTGTGCATTATCTGTTCCCAGACCCAGAATAGAAAAATTTGTAAAGAATTTCCAGAATTTTCTGGAATTTTTCCAGATTTACGCTTTATTTCTTCCTCGGAATTTGTTCTAAGACCCGGGAACAAAAAAAAAAATCCTTTTCTACATTCTCTTCACATGCCCAAACTACAGTCTACCACTCTTCAGACCTTAGGTAATACAGGGGGTTCCCAACTTACAAACGCCAGCCGATACGAACGAGGTTAAACCTGAAATTTACAGTAGTACTGTAATTTATTTACCTGATGACTTATTTTTTTACTTTCATTTACTGTATATTGTCATTCTATTTCTTCTTTTCTCTTAAATTAAGTGATTTTAGATGTATACAGGTTGACAATCCCTTATCCGAAATCCTTGGGACCAGAGGCATTTCGGAATTTTTCGGTTTTCAGAATTTTTTTTTTTTTTTTGTATTGGCCCATCCGGGCACAAGTCACTGACCCACATTGGGGCCTGGGGGTCGAAAATATATTAATAATTATAATATTAATTATAATAATAATACAGGTAATAATAATAATTCATAGGACTAGGTCGTGTTACTCACTTTTTATCTTTTTTTCATTCTTGTATTTCTTTATTATTATTATTATCATTATTATTATTTTATAAATACAGTATTATTGTTATCATTATAATTTCATTTTCGTGTATTTTTAATTAATTTTTTTATTTACTATGAATAATTACTTATTATAATTATTATTATTATTATTATAATTAGTATTACTATTACATTTTCGCCCCCCAGGCCCCGATGTGGGTCAGTGATCTATGCCTGGGTGGGCTAATCACTGTAAAAAAAAATTGCTCCACAAAAAACTTTCGGTTTTCGGAATTTCGGATGAAGGGTTGTCAACCTGTATAAGGACTTAGGCTACGATTATTCTGTAAGTACGGTATGCACATAGCATGTGTTCCGACTTACATACATTTCTGACTTAAGAATGTCCTCAGGAATAGAACCCGTTCATAACCCGGGGACCCCCTGTACTCTCAATAACCCAGCTACCCTCTTAGATTTAATTACCAGACAATATTTTGCCTACAAATTCTTTCATTCATTGGGTTCACATTAATCATTCTTTAAATTCTATTACTTATAGTTGAGACTGGTAACATGTCAAGATCACAGAATAAAACAGAGTATGACTTTGGTTACATACAGTTTCTGCACTCTGACCTGAGGACCCAGATGCACAGTGAGAGAATGAAGTATCAGCCAGGATTTTGACGAATACAGTTGAATCATTCGACACATGCATGTACTGTAGTCTCGGTAATGCTTCCAACATAATCCGTCAGGTTTCATTATATTTCTGCCAAAGCTGGGAAGATACTTTGTTCTGTCACTGTCCGTCGGTTGAATTTTCATATCTTGGTTGGACTCTAGCATTTTTCATTGAGAATAACCCGATGGTGATATTTTAAATAATTATAGTTTATATACCTAAAATTAATATTATTGTGACATAAAACTTGTGATTTGTCATTTACATTGTTATTCTTCCTTAGGTAAATGTTAGTGAAGATGTCATAGAAGATTTGACTAAATTATTGGACATCAGCTGTGATGAAGCTCTCCATATAGTGCATCCCAGTGACATTCTTGAGGTGTCTGATGAGGCCTTAAGGGAAACTGTGCACTTTTTAAAGGATCACAACATCACCTCACAACAGTTAAAACGGGTTCCCTGGATTCTCTTAGAGTCTACAGGTTTGTGGCCACTGGTAGCACATGTAAAAGCTAGCGATATTCTTGCCTTCATCTAGTGGTTTGAAGGACAGCAGATCCAAAAGGGAAGAATTAGATTAGAACATAAGTTTTTATGTGAAAGCAGATAGAAATGCCCCCCTCTAACCTTCCCTAAATCTTGAAATTAGAATTATTCCTCATGGGGTGGGAGTCTGAAACATTACCAACTGAAGTAAGGTGTCTTCTTAATATACCTATATAACTCTGTAGTGAATACAAAGTAGGTTGTGCTAAGCTTTGTCCACGCAGTAAGAAATGTATACTTCAGATGTATACGAGTGGTGAACCATCCCATACATGAAATAGTATACCATCTGATGCAGAAAGTACGGTATTATCCCATACATGAAATAGTATACCTGTACTATCCATACATAAATAGGTTATGAAGAAGGTTGTTTATATTATTTTTGTATCGACAGATAGTCTTCATAAAAAATTCCAGAAGCTAACAGAGCCGTACATGTTCCAAAACTGGTCAGACGGTTTAGGATTTTGTCACTTTACGGTGGAGAGGATGGAAGCTTACCGGAAAATTTTTATGTCTGAGGCAAATAATTTTCCTGATCACCCCAATCGTATATACTACTTGGCGGAGAAGTTAAAGGTAAGACTAAAACAGTTATAAGAAGGGAAGAGTTTTGCCTGTCTGATAAATGGGTGGTGAACATCTGGGGAACAGTGATGTGTGTGTGTGTACGGCCAGGAAGTGTGGTGTTGAGTGGTGTTTATGGATTGAAGTGTTGCTGGGCTCTCTCTTTTCTTGGTTGTACATTCACTCCAAAAACAGTCTCTACCAAAATTATGTTGGACAAAACGACACAACGAATGAATGATTTTGACAACACTACCGAGATAACAGGAGTCGCAGTGTTCATTCTGAAATTCATTGACCCCACCCCCCCTCTAGTAAAGATAGTTTTTGAGCGACTGTACATTTGTATGCTAGGCAGTGCCATTTAAGTTATTTATAAAATACTTTAGTTACTGCATGGTGGAGCTAACATGTATGGTTGCCTGGACTTATGCCTGATATAGTGGCTAATGCATTTTTTGAGATGTGGCAACTCTGTGGAATGCTTATCTAGCATCTTTGGTCACGCTACTATTGCAAGGTTCCTTAGGGCCTTACCGGGTGTTTTAATACATTCTAAACAGAGTTGCCACATCTCACAGAACTCACCAGCCACTGTACCTGGTATATCAGGCAACTGTACATACTGTATATGATGGTAATGATACATGGTAAATAGAAGTACACTAATAGAATGTTGGTTTAAAGTGGAGATGAATATGACACTGAGGAATTCAGTTTTAAATTCAGTAATACACTGTTCTGTTTCAGGTCCCTGTTGAGCAGCTCACAGAGAAGATCATCAAACCCCACAAGATTCTAAAAATTAAAATTTCACGACTGAACCAATTGCTTGATATTTTTCACGGTATGTATACAGGGTAGTCATTTACTGAAGTCATACTAGTACGCCTCTCCCCTTGAACCCCCGAGAGATTCAGATTCCTAAACCTGAAGCAGTAGACCGATACATTAATCTGTTCATAAATGCTTTGGATTCATGAGTCAGAACCCAATGGGGTTCAGGGGGAGGGAGAGGTGAACAAACTTTAGTTATTGAGTGTACATTTATGATGTCTTAAAATTTTGTAACATGTTGATAGAGTAAATTTAATATTAGAATTTCTGCTTTCTTATGTTGGTATAATGATCTGTATAATTATCTGTGAGCATCATAAACCAGTACACAAGACTAATGAAGAAGGAAATTAGGATAACGTCATTTCTTGTCTTCTTGCAACGAGTAAAACAAAGTCAGTTCAACACTTCACCTCTCTTTAATTTGTTTAAGTTCACGTTCTAAAATTCTTAAGCAAAGTTTATCTGTCCTGTACAATTTTTCATTTGTTAAACCATTTGTAAATTCTAGCAATGATTCCTGTCCTTGTTATCAATCTTTCATGCTGCAGATTCATTATACAGTAAAGCCTCGAATAATGACGTTAATCATTAATTACCATTAAAATAAAGCAATAATAATGAGATGCGTTCCCATGTGTGACCTTTTCATATCTTTTGTGTGGCTTTTTACCCTCTTTTCCCCCAAAAAGCAATACAATTAATGAAAATTGAAAATATATTTTTTAAATAATGTTTCTGAATGCACCTTATACAATATAAATGAATAATAATATGGTCACACAAGAGGAGATGGGACGCCATTGTTTTCGTTTGTGTTTACAGCCGGGAGTCTGGGATGATAGTTATACACGAGACATTTAAGAAAATAAGACCCTGGTTGTAGTTTTAGTTAAATTAATGTAAAAAATTAATATACAGGGTATATGTTTTAAGTAATGTTATTTAATGTTACTTTTTACTTTTTTTTTTACTTTTATCCAATTCGCCACAGATCGGCTTGGGCGATCGGTCACGTCTCTGATTACTTTTCCTTTTCATTTATCTTCTTCACCAAAGAATCGGCTCGCTAGCCGCCCAGGCGATCAGTCACGTCTCTGTCACGCACTGTTGGCAAATACTGGGCATGCACCGGCTCCTGAATGTACCTGAACCCACTCCAGTTAATAAATGTAACAATAGAAGTAGCTAACCACTAATGGCAAGGAAAAAAAGTGATATGGATTGGGAACACCAACATATACGTGAGCATTTAAGGAAAACGTGTCATTTATCTTTTTAAGAATATGTACAAAAGATTCATTATTGTTTATTACTGAATACGTATTTGATTGAATTAATCTTTATATCAAAATGAATAATACAAGTCATTAATAATACACAGAATATTAAAACACACAAGAGGATAAGAGCCGCCATTGTTGTCAGTGTTTACACCCATAATGTCAGTTATCCACCTGAAACTGAAGAAAATAAGACCCTGGTTGTTGTTGTTGTTGTTGTAGTAAAATTAATGTAAAAAATATGTATGTTTTAATTAATGTTATTTAATGTACAGTAGAAGTAACCACTGATATTAAAGAAAAAGTGAGACTGATAGTGGAACGCCAATGTATACGTGCGCACTCTAGGAAACAGTCATTTATCTTAAGAATATGTACAAAAGGTTCATTACTGCTTATTACTGAATATGTATTTGATTGAATTAATCTTTATACTGTATATGTGAAATGAACAATGCAATTCATTAATAATACGTAGAATATTAAAACACACACGAGGAGACAAAACGGCATTGTTTTCGTAAGTGACGATGGTTCTACATAAGAAACTAAAGTATTCAATTTCAAAACATCACTCTACATTTCCCTCCACAAATAACTACAGCTCCTGCCTGACTTACGACCACTCGCACTTACGACCTGCCTCAGTCGTACCAAAATTTGGTCAAATTATGTATTTTCGAGTCCCAAAGTCAATACACCGACAAAATTTTCGTTTGTAATTCACCTTAAAATGGCTGTCAAGCTTAAAAGTGAGTGTTTTGTGGTGCTGAGAAGATAAAGAGACACCCATTTTAGATTTTCTATGTATTATTTCCGACTTACGACTTGGAATTGGGTTCCTAAACCCGTCGTAAGTCGGGGAGGAGCTGTAGTCCACATAGTAGATAGAAAATGTGTGAAATGGCAATGCTGGTTTACATCTTCCTAAGTGTTTCATGGTCTACACTCTTATTTATTACAGTAGTCTTTCAACTATGAATGAACGTAATGGCCCAATTTTTACAATTGAGAAGCTAAATTTTTCTCATTGGTCTTTATATTTGAGTAGTTTGCTTTTTATCTTTAAAATGGTGTAAATTTATATACTGTATCTGTGTTTGTCTTTACAGTATTGCACATTCTTTATTATTACATTGATATCCCCATTAGCCGGAACAATTATTGCAGAGCACTTCCGGGAATGAGAGATTTCCGGGTAATGAGACGACTCTCTCAAAGCCAGAAAAAATCCCTCATCCCCGGAGGGTAACGGAAAAATTTTCTCAGAAGTTCCAAAATTGCCCATTACATCATCTCTCGAACCCGGATAAATACCCCTCATTCCCGGAATTTTCTGGGAAACGGAAAATTGTTCTCGGAATTTCCAGAAAATGCACCTGATTTTCATCTCTCAAACCCAGGAAAAACTCCCCCATCCCCGGAATTTTCCGGGTATCGGGAAAATTTTCTCGGAATTTTCTGGAATATGTGCCCCTCAGAAAATCGTTCCCATAACTTTCAATACAGCTACCTGTATTATCAGTGGCCCATTTTTTCCACAACTCATTATTTAAAGTTAAGACTGATAAAACATGAAGAGCTTCACTATTCTCCTCCAAGATATACTGTTCCCCATGATCCTTTTCATGTGAGTTCTCAAACAAGTTATTTGAAGAATATTAATCACAAATCAATTCCTAGACACTAATGTGAATTCTGATTGTTCTAAAAACTGTCCAGAGTACGGGGTGCCTCCGGAAGACCTCCTCTCTGATTTGTGGGTGTTCTTCTATAATACTGAGAAGATAGAAGTGAGGTTACAACGAGTTGCTCAGTTGGGTATCCACGCACCCAAGCCTTGGATGTGTCGTTGTTCCTTGGAAATATTTGAGAGGTAAATCCTAATTAGCAGATGATTATATGAAATGGATATATATGGTGTTTGAACTCTACACATGCCTCTTCAATATAGAACCTTTATCTATTATATATCAGATTTCTCTTCTCTGCATCTAAATGTACCTAGACATCCTCCTTCTCTCTCAGTTTACTGTGTTCAGTTTTTTTTCATCATGCTATCCTTTTGTATAATTTGTAGATTCTTTTTTTTAGTTACTCTGCTGGCCTTCTTAATATTTATTTGGCCAAAATGACATAAAATATTCTGTACTTTCTTTAGCACTCCATACAGCACTGCTCTCAGTTTCTCACATCCTGAGAATATCAATGTTATATTAATTTAACATTTCTCAGTCTGTCATGCATTGAACACTTCCCTTTCAGTATCACATATTCAGTGTTAGGGCATATCCTTCATACTAATTGAGGACAGTTTAGTGCTGCCTTCACAGCTGTCAGTGCAGAAAAGGACACAAAATTTTGCTGTTTACAACAAGTTATGAAAAATTTTGGAAAAAAGTTTTTTAATCTTATGAGGAGTTACAAGAATTAGTGTCTTTATTAATAGCTTTCTAAGTTACTGATAAGAGCTGAAATATCTGCATTGTAGCTCAATTCAGAAAGTATAACTTATTGCTTTCTTTAGTGGGGAAAGTTAATAAAAAAAAAATTTCCGAGTCCAAATGTTCATTACAAATGCACAGACCATGTTAGTTAAGATATGGGGTTAGCTGTTTGGGATCTGATGGTCACCACATTGAGGTAATCTTTGCATCTTTACCTTGCCCAGTTCCTACTCTATAAAAGTGTTTTGGTGATACGAAGGGCATCCAGCGAATAAACTAGTTTCAGACTTGCCTAATGGAGACTGGGACAACATGCTATCAGGCTAACTCAAACAATCATGTGAAAATGGCCATGAAGTGATAGTGAGAAAACCTTCGCCAGTTTCGTTTTCTTTGATGCAGATTCTGTGAACGCTTTACTACAGAGAAGAGGCTCATGGGTGATCACAAGGACTTGCTAGGATATTTGTCAGAAAGGTTGGAGTGTGAGCCGAAGATGATCACCAAGCACCTACGGAGTAATACTGTGTTGAGAAAGATACACATCAGCAAGTTGCAGAGAATCCTCGACCTTTTTTACTCCGAGGGACTTAGCTCTGAGGACGTCAGGTACAATATGTTGTATTCTTGTTAGATACGCTTCTTTATGTTGTATATTGAATGATTGTCCAAGTCTTTCATTTATTATGTTGTACTGTATGCTCTCTAGAGGCACAGGTGTAATGTTATTTATATATTTTATGTTTGCTTAAGGCTCTGGTTTATTTTACTGTTTAAGGGATTAATTGGTTATGAGCGTGAAGTCTTGCCAGTGTAGCTGGGGAATTTTACACAAATATATTGGGTGATTAAAATCTTTGCACTGGGTAAGCCTCAGGAACATTCATACAAATCATTGGTTGTCACAAGATGGATGAAGTCATCAGTCCCTGGTCATTTAATTATTGATCTTTGATTTTTCAGAACTGACCATACCAACTTGACAATCATGTAATTGTATGACATCATCAAAATGGCATTCAAAAAATTGGTACAAATAAGTGACTCCCCAAAATTTAAATTTAAGTACAAAGAAGAATTTCTGATATATTTTAAAAAATTTATTTTTTTCAATCATGAGTATTATCATTGTCAATGTATTATGGCAATTTTCCACCACTCCACATTTAGGCTAATGCCTCTCTTGACCTAATCAGTCTCATCCACTCTTTTTAGTTTTTCGGTTCATCCCAAACAGTCTGATATATTACATCTAGGTTTATCCCACTAACAAAGCATCAATTCAATTCTATTTAGACTTCATTATACCTATACATTGTTTAAAAAAAATTTCTTGTGTGTTTATGTCTCACACAATCTATTATTCTGTCCATTTCTCAGGTCATGCATACGAGTGTTACAGTACTCAGAGGAGAGAACAGCACAGAGGATCAAGGAGCTGAAGGAGGTCGGTTTCTTCCCATTTCCCATTATTTTGTTATGCAAGACGCCCGCTAACTTCAAGAAGATTGTTGACCGCTTCAAGGAACAACAAGCTATATTGAACTCTCAAGTGAATAATTAAAATTACCGGTAAACCCTTCCAATACCAGACTAATTGTTGCAAGCTTTGTCCATTATTGGGAGAATTCTGTCATTGAGAATACTTGCCATCGAGAAGTCTGCTATTGAGAGGGTTTACTGTATTTATTACTTTATTGAGAGCATTTATTGGAGCAAACAATTTATTGTTGTTCAAAGCTCATGATTTATACAACAAATACTGTACATGCCATTATTATTTGTGTGAATCACAAAAATAAAGAATCTTTATATGAGTTTACATTATTTTCCTTTGATTAAATGACGTATGTGATGATTTTCTTTTGCCATAGCATTAAGCACAGTAGTGCAAATAAGTTATGATAAAACATGAAATAATTTTACTTTTGCTTCCCACTCTCTGCTTCTCCTCCCCTCAGACTGTCACAGCACTAAAGTTTCCCCTAGTCACAAAGTGGAAGTCTTGTTTTTTTTTTCAATAAATTTTTGTTTGGTCTGAAAAATGGCAGATGAAATTTAACCTGGACAAATGTAAAGTACTTAGTCTAAGACAGTGGCTCCTAATCTATTTAGGGTCGCTCCCCCTATAGCAGTTGGTCCTCAACCTGGAATGTCATAAATTCTATTCAGAACAGGAACACTCAGCCTTCGGCCCCCCACTCAGCTTTTATGATAAATGATTCAGTTGAAATGGAACTCTCCCTCATTGCCAACCACTTCAATTAATATTTTATTAATGTTGGCAAAAATCTTGCAGAGAGCATCCCTGATCACCATGAGGAATTTAGAGCCTACCTGCAAAACAGACAGCAAAATGAGCTGTTCTTATCCCCTGTCACAGCAGATGAATTACTGGCCATCATAAAAAAGTCCAAAGATGCAGCAGCATGCAAAGACAATATAACAATGAGCATCATTAAGAAAGTAGCCCACTTATTACTACCTGTTCTCATGCACATTTGTAACTCCTCCTTCACTAGTGGTGTCTTTCCGGATAAACTGAAAATTGCTAAAGTTCACCCAGCATATAAAAAATCTGGGGACAAAGGTCTCTTCAAGAATTACCGCCCCATATCAGTCCTCCCAGCCTTGAGTAAGATACTGGAGAAGCTAGCATGTAGTAGACTAAATTCCTTCTGCAATGCCAATAATATTTTCACAGACTCACAGTTTGGATTTAGAGCTAGAAGGTCGACTGAGAGTGCTCTGCTATCCTTTACTAATGACATCTTAAATTCCTTTAATGACAATCAGTTCACATTTGGTATATTCTTGTGTAAGGGCGGAGGATTCTACCACTGAACCACCATTAAGGGCGGGGATTTTCTTCCTTCCTTATTCTTATTTCATTGGTAGAATTCTCCGCCCTTACAATGGTGGCAGCAGTGGGATTTACGGACAAGGAGCCTTGGTGTAAAATGCGTTTCTTCCTGGGGATAACTAACCAGTTATCCACATGTTTTGCGGGCATGAAGTATAAGAAGAATCGACAGGTTACAAACAGACCAGCAGTCAATGTGACCATGACAAAGCTCCCCTTTTCCCCAAGATTTTTATTATGTGGTAGCATTCGCTAAACATGTACAGTAGTTACACAGATTCTTTAAATAACTGTTACCTTTTGTCACAGTTTCACACTAAATACACTTTGTATATTATTTGTAATTCGAAACCCATTCCCCAATTATGTAACTGTATATTTTCAGCCTTCTGGCTGCCAAGCTCTTTCAATAAACCGTTAATTATTATTATTACTATTATTAAGAACACATCAGGACTATTACAGGCATCTGGCACAAAAAAAGCATACAAAACAAGAACAGAATGGTTACATACATGGGATAAACGGTAGTTTAAAAAACCATTCTATTATCACGGACAACATTGAATAGGGCAACAAAATACAGGTAAATACACATACATAGGAGAATAATGTACCGATACAGAAAAAGCATAAAAATGGGGTTACATACATAACAAAAAATTTGTTACACAAAACACACTCTGGAGATACAGCTTCTCATATCAAGAAAGTTTTCATTGATGAGATTGATCAAATGCTTACTGGACATCACTGAGATTTAACTTAGACTTCTCAAGCTAGGACATAGATAAACGGACCCCATCGAGTCGAAGGATTGATTTGTTTGACTTTATACCAAAAAGTCATATCCTACTCGCTAGAGGCAGCAACATTCGGGGGATCCCGGACGAGCGGAGATATTCCCAAGAATACAATGCAATACGAAACGGTCCTTATGGGAGCACAACCAAACCAAAAAACTGTCTGTACTTATGGCATTTGCCATGTAGCGGAAATCGGTGCCATGCTTGCCATGCCCGAGCCCCCCTAACACTACTCCTATACACAACAAGCCTAGCTAGGGCTTAACACACAAAACTTGAGAACTCACAACTGGTATCTTTACTCAAGTATAATAAGAATCAACAGGTTACAAACAGACCAGCAGTCAATGTGACCATGACACTTGGACCTCTCTAAAGTCTCCAATACTGTCGACCATACCATCCTCCTTTCAAAGCTTGAACATTAGGGGCCTGTCCCACAATTGGTTTACCTCATATCTGTCCAACAGAATGCAGTATGTCTGCTATAATAATCACCAATCTGACTCCTCGCCAATCTTGTATGTCGTCCCCTAAGGTTGCATTCTCAGTCCAGTACTGTTTTTGTTGTATACACACACCTGTTAAGGTCATTCCTTATTTTTGCTCTGGGTTTGCGCCTCCCCTGGATATTACTCAGGCCCCCTTAGGGGGGCGTGCCCCCCCGGTTAAGAACCGCTGGTCTAGGAGATGTAAACAGAGAAATCAGATATCAGATGAAGAACGTTGTTATAGAGAAATCCGACTGTGTGAAAAAATTTAGGAGTAATGATAAGTAGGAATCTTAAACCAAGTAAACACTGTGTGTTTGCTCGAAACATGGCTAACAAAGTACTTGAGTTCATACAAAGGAGTGTTAGTTACAAGACGCGAGGTTATCCTAAAACTATCCTGCGCTTATGAGACCTCACTTGGATAACGCAGTTCAATTCTGGTCACCGAACTACAGAATGGATATAGAATCTAGAAAGAATTCAGAGCAGAATGGCAAGCTTGAGTACAGAGACAGGTTAATACTCGTTAATATTGACTTGCAATAGTAATGATATTAAGTTTTATGTTCGTTTTTTTTATTGTCTTTGTGTCTATAATGTTGAAAATTGGAAACATGCGAACAGCCAATGGACGAATATTAACCAATGACCCATATTATTATTATTATTATTATTATTATTGTTAACCATTTAATTAAAGTGATACTCGGTTGGTCTATTTAATGCTACTACGGTAACACGTTTAAATTAAATCAAAGTCTGGAGTACTGTCACCCCGTCTTGTCCCCGTGATATGCTAGGGACTGTCAGTTGACTGAAAATGTCCAATGGAGGGCTACCAGGCTGGTGCCAGCACTTCGGCACCTCAGCTACCCAGAGAGATTGGAGTGCATGAACTAACCTAGCTTATACTACAGACGGGCAACGGGGATCTAATTGGGGTGTATAAACATCTCAAAGGGCACTACTCAGTCGAGTATACTTACCTGGAGCTGACGGATGCTCGCCCCACAAGGGATCACAGCTCAAGGTTGAAGAGGCCACAAGTCCAAAAAACTGTGAGAGGTAACTTTTTCGGAGTTGTGAACTCTTGGAACAATCTGCCAGAGAGTATTGCGACGGCACCGAGCGTGGTACAGCGGTAACGTGCATAACTCTCACCTATATGTCAAGGGTTAGAGCCTCGCCCCTGACACACGTGAGATGGGTGCTATCCAGTGTGACCCTACCAAACACCACAGGTTTCCCAGTCCCTGGTTTCCTCCTGTACTAACACTGGCTAGACCGCCCAAACGGCTAGTTAGCTGATAAGTGGCGAATATGATTAAAAATAAAAGAAATGACCAGACCTGACAAGCACTGGAGCAGGTTCAGATTATTCAGGAAACAGTGCATGCCCACTAATTGCTAACAGTGCGTAACAGAAAATTGACCAAGCAGCTAACGAGCCGATCAGTGGTGAAGAGGATAAAAGTAAAACAGTAAAAGTACTGTATATTCAAAATTATTAAGTCCCACATTGTATCACATTCATTTTTTATTTACGTTCGTTTTCTTTGATGCAATTAAAGAAAATGTAACTTTTACATGGGATGACTTCTCTACTTTTTTATTATGGTTGTAAAAAATAGCAATTATTTTACTTTAGTTTATTTCGTTTTATTTTAACCCCTTCGCCACCGATCGGCCGGTTAGCCGTTTGGGAGGTAGGTCACGTCTTTGTTAGGCACTGTTGGCACTGTGGGCATGTACTGGTTCTCTGTTATGCACTGTTGACAACTTAATTGATGATAATTAGTATATGTGCAGCTCCTGCACTCAGTGCTGTAGGGCAATTTTGGCCCATTCAAATTCAGGCACAGCAGTCCATCTCTGTTTCCATATCAGTTAACCCTTCAAGGCATTTAGGCTTGGGGGTCACATTCATAATGCTGGGTGCTGTCGGGACATGTCAAACTTCTCATCTATGGTAAAGGCAGACTCATAATGCTTCCTCGCAGCACGATTCTGCTCTCAGCATATTTTACCATCTGGAATGCTTCATGTCATGGTCACGTTGACTGCTGATCTATTTAACTAATGATTCTTATTAAACTCCACGACCGCAAAACATGAGTGAGTTAGCGACCCACGAGAAGACGTGTTTTTCCCCATAGACGCTACACTTGTTTCCCTCCCAGAGTCCCGCCTTTGTGAAGACAGTTATCAATGCGTTGTTATTCCACTTTGGGAGCTCAATCTTGAATTTGTCTGTGTGTATCAACTCAAGTAATTCGCCAGACCTTTGTCAACTGGGGGTCATTTTGAATGAGTAACAGTTAGTTTGTTTGTGATTATTGTCATTGCGTGAGTAGCGATCACTGGCAACTCAAGGGTATTTATACTCGTGCATCGCCAGGGAGACCGTTCTTGTACTGTACCCTTCTTGCACCCCCAGAGCAAATGCTCTCTTCTCTCCGTATCACCGACCGACCGAGACCTTTCCCTGACGCTGCTCCAATGTTCTCCAGGTATGTTTATGTGTAGCCATTCAGTTAATTCAGTCAATTGTAGTGAATACCAGTGTTCATCAGTGTTCATGATTTAGCAGTTAATTGTCATTCACCCAGTGTAAGAAGTAATATAACGTAAATACGTCTGTCGTCTAGACAAGAGAGTTGTTTGTGTTGTCATGCTTCCTAGTCCGTTCCCTGACGCTGCTCCAATGTTTCTCCAGATCCCATTGTGATTCTTGCATCGCTCAACAGCTGCCCTGGATGTAGTAGATACCCAGCAGGGACCATATATGAAACAATGGCACCGATGCGGCCTGATTAATGTGCTTCACTGCCTCGTTGGGCCAGACCCCAGACTCGCCATGTGTCTGGCTACTACCGACCACAACAACGGTGGTGAGTCCAGTGTGCTACCCTGGGTTACTCCTTGGAAGTATATGTCCACAGAGAGGGTTGTAACATGTATGTTAGGGATAATTAGTTGGAAATAATTATCCCATGTTGGGTAGTGGACCCCTGTATATGCTAGTGTCAGTATTAACGAGTATGTGAGTAAAGTAATCTACAATGAGTACTATGTATTGTGAGTAGGGCCAAGGAACTGGTACTATTATGCCATGTAATGTAACACCAGTAAGGTTGTGTGCAGTAAGAATGTAAGATCTGAGTAATTACTGTTGAGTAAAGAAATAAGAAAATAAGTAAATAAGAAAATAAGAAAATAAGTAAAGAGGAAAGTACTGAATCTGCAATAAGCCCAGGAGTTGAGCCTGGTAGTTACTTGATTAATAATATATCTTTTCCCCTTTGATTTCATATTAATAAATTTGTTTTTAGAGTACTTTAGGTGTATTCATTTCTCCCACAGTATTTTACCTTTATTTCCGTCCAAGTGACTTGATACCAGAATTACCATACCCATGTGCCTAGACCCTCGACCATGCTACCAAAAGAATGACCATGCTACCAAAAGAATGACCATGTTACCAAAAGAATGTCCATGCTACCAAAAGAATAGGTGACAGAACCGAGTAAGAGTACGAACTAAGAGGAGTAAGTAAAATGAGGGTGGTGTAGAGGTGTGGGAAATATGCGCCCTCACATTCATGTAACTGTATATTTTCAGCCTTCTGGCTGCCAAGCTCTTTCAATAAACCGTTAATTATTATTATTATTATTATTATTATTATTAAACACTGGGAATTTGAAGTGCGACAGACAATGGCATCATAGGCCAAAGGCGAGGACACATGCCATCAACGTCACAATGAACTTAACTTCATTATGCCAGACAAGAAACATGTTACTTTGGATGCTGAATCTGGATTGCTTCTCTTATTCATCTTCCTTAAGGTTTTGTTAATTAAAACTACAAGTGGTGCTAAATAATCATGTCCTGTCGTCCAGTGTCACTTCTACCTTGTCACAACATATTTACCCAGCAGTTTATAGTGTGTTAACTATAACTTCTGTATATTCACTCTACTGTATTATGATTGTACTTTATTTTCAATTTGAGCTAAAATATTGTGTTATGTTTTTTAAGCGATCACTGCTGATACTTCCCGGTCTTATCTCTTCTATACGTACTTATTGTTTTACCTTGTGGACCCAACGACTACCCAAAGTTACCCATCTGTTATTTTTCTGCTACTATAGGTACCCAACTCTGAATAATGAAGTTGATATTTTCACTCTATTTCTGTCTTAATGCAGAACCAATAATAGCAGTCTGTTCTCCACATTAACCTTTGGTGACTTCATAAATTCACTATCCGGGTCACAAAGTTCAGTGCACAGAATGATGAATGTCTGTTTTTACGGAGCCCGGCGGTGGCACGTCAACACGTCTATGTGTGTGTGACTCTGATCTTGAGCAAAAATCGCTAATCCAACGTTTTTACTTAAGGGGAACGCTGGGGACCAGTAAAGAAGAGCGTTTGTCGTCGACCCAAATAGTTAACAAATTTACAGTCTAGCCAGAAATGATGACAGGGTGCCTGTCATAGTAAAAAGGAAATAATCACATCAACCTGTAAATAAGCTTGTGTCAACAGTTGGTGACCACCGCAGGCTGGCCCTCCTGTGCCCCAACTCCGCTGCGATTGGCGAATTATAGCCGACTCCTCAGGACAGGTGATAGTGCTGACTTGGAGGTGTGTTTGGCAAGACAGAAACACACCTCCTGTGGGAACGGAAAGGTGGCTGGTGTAGAGACATTCACTCCCACGTAAACTTGTGGAAGCTGGGCGTAAGACACACATACATTGCTCCATGTTTTGTAGGATTCCAATATTTGAATATCTGAGTATATTTAACATCCTACCGCTGTTTACAATATTGGATTATCCTCCTGTACAATATACTATTAAATACTCTTTACTTGTTTATCTTCTAAATCTTGATTTCTTTGATTTCGTCGATCACTGATTGATGATCCCGGAGTCTGCTGCATATATTACGACCAATTTTTGCCTGAACAGACAGTCGGGTTTCTAAACATAATGATCTTCGAGCGAGCAATTAATAATCACTGGTCAGTGCCGAGGGTCATGTACGATTAAATCATTAAAGAGTCCTGAATATACGTCATGGAGTTACCAGCCTAGCAGCTCGCTTTAGCATCGATTAGTTATACAAACAGATGAAGATCTGGAGTCCACATTTTGGGCACACACGACGCTAGACCCTGTGAGTGCAACAGATGATCCTCCATCAAGTGTGTATTGAGCGATAATCTGCTCAGTGTGTGTGTGTGTGTGTCTGATACAACGCCCTGAGTCACCTAACATCTGAAACTCCACTGATCCCTGGCAGCTGTCCATCGTGATCATTCTCCTCCTCTCTTCCTCTCTTATTCTTTTCTTTATTTACTTATTCATATTTACTTATCCGTATTTTCTATGATATCTCCATTTCTCCCTTTATTTTTCACGTATGTTCTTAATGTTCTTTACCAACATGACCAAGCAAATGATGCCAGATATTATCAAGTGTCCAGAAACTTTTATGTATACTTCTATCCCCGTAAGGTCAAGGTAAGGAAGAGGGGCGTTTGATCTCTTACTTGTCTGTATATACTAAATTAAATGTCTTATTTAAGGAACTCATTCGACTTTATACATAGGGTTTTTGTCATGAAAAGATCAACAATACATTTCAAAGATGTACTGTTATGCACCTCCCCAACTTATCAGAGAGGAAACGATCAGGGTGAGGATTCACTAAGACGATGTACAGCAGCGGTGTCAAACTCAAAACCTTTCGAGGGTCAATTCTTATTTTAGTTACCCTCTTCAGGACCAACACAAGTGCTATACAGTATCACATATTTGCAGGAATGAAGTTTACAGGTTCACACATTGCCTTACCTGGCTTACCAGGAATATCTCATTTGGGTTTGTCTGAGATTAATAAAGAAACTGGTAGATAGGTAGATGATAGATGCTTTATAATGCGCAAAAAAAAAGAAAGGAAGGAAAAAGAAACAAAATATGAACCTGGACTGAACCCTTACACTAGCGAAACCTATCGCAAGGCGGTGGTTAGCGGGTTTGATGCGACCATTATGTGTACAAAGTTTCCCTGCAAATCTTATATATTCTTTTAATTTCAAAGGATTGACTGCACATCAATTCTACATATAGTTAGTCATAGCTACAGATAACCGAGTGATTAAAAAGCGAAGTATAACTCACGATTTCAACAAAAAAGTGGAGAGGGTCCAACAACGTACACCAGTTCTCCTCGCCTGTTTAGCCGAGTGTCGCGACAGACGTTAGGCTGCCGCCTTTGTTCAGATGCCAGTAATGGTTGAGGCTTAATTTTTTATTTCTTTAGTGATTTTGATTTATAAGCATTTTCCCTTTACAATAGTGTTATTACTAACATTCACAATATAAATTCAATTTTTGCCACAATGATGTAAAGATCATTTCGGAATTTACTGACTCATTCATATCTGCAATTTCTCCTTCATATCTATTTCTATCATAATTTCACGGGCTGATAAATTTTACCGTCATCCCAAGGGACACACCTGACCATCCCAAAGGCTACATTTGGCCCGCGGGCCATGAGTACACCCCTGATGTATTGTATAGTCAACTACTAAAGTCCGTTCGCCTCTCCCCCTGAACCACGAACCCCCGAGAGGTTCAGACTCTTGAATACGAAGCAATTATGGACAGAATATGTACCAGTCTCCTGCTTCGGGTTCACGAATCTGAATCTCTCGGGGGTTACTGGTTCAGGGGGAGAGACGACAGGACTTTAGTAGTTACCTGAACGTTACTTTTACCCTCAATGTCATTATTTCCTTGGTTTATCTTAGGTTAATCAGCTAGTCATGAGAGAACTCCAGTGTGATAACTCTTGATATTGTTTCTCCAAGGATCCGAGTCTCGGCAAATGAGGCAATTTAAGTTACTCTATCGCCAAGAGACATCTTAAATGTGGGCGTCGAGAGAATGAAGCTTAACTAGGATATCTCATCGTACCAGTCAGTTACAGTTAAGACGGGGATGTGCACAGTTTGGCGCCAGCTTTGTGTCCGTCAGTTACACTTATCAGCCATGACGCACCTACGGAATCTCACTAAATGTGTACTTCTGCTCGTGAGACGCGACCAATTGCTACCTAATGATCCTGTTGATGTAAATATAATAGTCTGTCTCTTTACAAGAGTCAAGGACCGTTTTCTGTTCCTCTGTGGTGGAGATGAACGTGACAACGAATATAGAAATTAATGGTAATAATTACACAAATACTGACAAAAGATTTAAAAAAATAAATAAATAAAACGATAATGCAGCATTAGTTAGGAACCTTTCTGCCTTTTTAGAGACTCAGAGGCAGCAAGTGAGCAGCTGAGAGATAATATTTGAGACATATCACGTTAAAAGCTGAGAGATATCACGTTAAAAGCAAAGATATCATTCAAGACAGAGAGACAGGATTATGAAGCCTCGAGAGACAGCAGTGAAGCCTTTAGAGACAGCAATGAAGCCTCGAGAGACAGCAATGAAGCTCCGAGAGACAGCAGTGAAGCCCCGAGAGACAGCAGTGAAGCCCCTAGAGAGAACAGTGAAGCCCCGAGAGAGAGCAGTGAAGCCCCGAGAGACAACAGTGAAGCCCCGAGATATATGCTGAGGTTGGTTCAATAATGGCAGGAAACGTGTAATACTGTCACTATGAGGACGCCGTTGCCGGGTATACTAATTCACAAAGGCATCGTACTATATAAACTTCTCGTACCTGTTGATGTTGACAGTACCTAGCACACACGCACGCACGCACGCACGCACGCATCCATCCATCCATCCATCCATACATACATACATCCATACTTCACTATAATACCTTCATTCACTATTAGTTAAGAAACAATATTAAGTTAAGTCGTAAGATAAAATATCCTTTCTTTTTGTCTCCTAATTGATGTTCAGTGAACGCATCTTTGTTATGGTTTAAACCTCTATTTAACGGACTATATGGAGATGAAAGTCCGTTATATTGAGAGGGGTCCGTTAGATGTAAGAATTCCATCAAATTAACTGTAATATAAATGAAAATCCGTTATATCGAGAGTCCATTAGATAAACTTCCCCATTTAACGGATTATATGGAGAGAGAAAATTCCGTTACATGGAAACATCATTGTATTCATGTGGATAATTTAGTTTTAACCTTAAGTCAAGCAGTTAAGATCACAATATAATATCGCACGGATCTCTGTGAATCCGGACCCAGGGTATTGTGGTAGGGCGCCGCCTTATTGTACGAGAGAGTGTGGGTGTGTAATACTCCCTCGCCCTCACGACCACATCAACACCACTGATGAACCTCGACAGCCTGGGTGAAGTAAATGAACTTTCTGTCAACATATACGGACCAATGAACCGTTCTGAGGGGGGGGGGTGTGTGCTGTATAGTTGAATAGAACAAAATGAACAGGAATGAAGTGTTCTAGGGAGGAGGAATGTGCTGTATATATCTACGGAAAAATTAATTTCTTTGACTAGGAATGATGAACAGGGACATGTACTGTATATAAACATATCACTGCGGGGGTATATCGTGTAGGGTGAGGAAATATAACGAAACGAAGGAAAGAAAGATGAAGGAAACGGTCAATAAAGACATGAAATACAGAGGAGGAAGACATAGAGAGAGAGAGAATAAACACCAATATTCAGAATAGCTAAAAAGTGAAAAAGGTGGATAAATGAAGGTAACAGGACACTGAATACCAAGCCTTCAGTCCCAAGGAGGCAATGAGTTTGGTACTGCACACAGCCATTCTCACTTTCCCAACTGGGTGAACTAGGGGTGTCCTGGTGAGCGAACCAGCGAGCCCCTAGGATGAGAGGAGAGAACTGTATCAACTCGGCCGCTGCAACCTAGAATTAGGACAGTAATGGAAAGCAAGTGTGAACATGGTTTTCATCCCACAACAATTACACAGAGAGAGAGAGAGAGAGAGAGAGAGAATACAAACACAACCCAGGTCCGGTCACTTACCAACAATCACACACCTCATAACCACCACCATTTGTCTAGGTCAGTTTTTTTTTATATTCTCTTTGTCTTCTTCCAGGACGAATTATCTGAACCATTGTTCGAGAGTTTCAACCCAGGTACCACACCTTCTCAAGGCATACCCCGCGCGCTCTATTCCGGGAGTCTTTTGTCTACTTGACGAGGTGGATGAGTCTTTGTTTTTGTCTTTCACGATAAGTCCCTGAAGCTGTATACTCGTATGTAGATGATGGCTAGAGTGTATGTTATTGTGTGTATATTGTATAGTTTATTAGACATATACTACTACTACTATTTCAGTACTTGTGTTAGTATTCCTCCTACTACTATTACTAATGTACTTCTTTTACTATTGTTATTACTGCTTTTACTACTGCTGCTACTACTACTACGATTGCTACTATTACGGTTCTACTACTACTACTATTACTCTTACTACTACTAATAATAATAATAATAACCACAACACCATCAACACAAAAACTATTACTACCACTACAAGAGAAACAACAACAATACCAATCACATCAACAACAACAACCAACAACAATCACAACAACAACCAACAACATTCACAACAACAACTACTACTACTATGCTAAGCACTTCCACACTCCCCTACACCAGCTGTCATCATCAGAACAATAAGGTGTCAACTCGACCCCCTCATTCTGGCTGGGTAGAAGAGGGAGAGAAACGAAGGACTGTGATAAAAATGTGGAAGATTAAAGGAAAGAGTGAAGGATGAGGAGGAGATAGATGATAACTGAATGGAATCTAGGGGAATCAATGAGAGAGAGAGAGAGAGAGAGAGAGAGAGAGAGAGAGAGAGAGAGAGGAATGCTGCGCTTATGTAGGGTAAGTGGAAACAGTACGAGAGTAAACATTGAGATCACTTTACAGGTTATGATGTGTGTGTGTGTGTGTGTGTGTGTGTGTGTGTAAGAGCAGCAACTATGACTCATTATGAGGTGAACGGCTGAATGAAGTAGGAGGTGGAAGAAGATGTGGGGAGGAGGGTAAGGAGGTAGTAGGAGGAGGAGGAGGAGGAGGAGGAGGAGGAGGAGGAGGAGGAAGATGTAGGAGGAGGGTAAGGAGGTAGGGAGGGAAAGGAGGTAGGAGGAGGAGGAGGAGGAGGAGGAGGAGGAGGAGGAAAGAGGGGAGGAAGAGGTATATGAGGAGGAGGAGGAGTGGGAGGAAAGATGGGAGGAAGAGGTGTATGAAAAGGAGAAGGAGGCACCGAACTTATGGGGTTGTCTGGATATCAATCAATAAGTAAGGGATGGAGAGCCTCGAGGGTCTGGTGATAAGTGACGTGAGTGACGAGAAGGTGATGTATGGATGAGTGGCAGGTGGTTAGGTGTGTGGACGGAATCTAGCTTAACTTAATCTAACACACACAGCTTAACTTAATCTAACACACACAGCCTAACTTAATCTAACACACACAGCTTAACTTAATCTAACACACACAGCTTAACTTAATCTAACACACACAGCCTAACTTAATCTAACACACACAGCCTAACTTAACCTAACACACACAGCCTAACTTAACTTAACACACACAGCCTAACTTAATCTAACACACACAGCTTAACTTAATCTAACACACATAGCCTAACTTAACCTAACACACACAGCTTAACTTAATCTCTAACACACACAGCTTAACTACACAGCTAAACACACACAGCCTAATTAACCTAACACACACAGCCTAACTTAACCTAACACACACAGCCTAACTTAACCTAACACACACAGCCTAACTTAACCTAACACACACAGCCTAACTTAACCTAACACACACAGCCTAACTTAACCTAACACACACAGCCTAACTTAACCTAACACACACAGCCTAACTTAACCTAACACACACAGCCTAACTTAACCTAACACACACAGCCTAACTTAACCTAACACACACAGCCTAACTTTAACACACACAGCCTAACTTAACCTAACACACACAGCCTAACTTAACCTAACACACACACAGCCTAACTTAACCTAACACACACAGTCTTTAAAAACATCTTCGTTCTTATTTTAAACCCTTAATATAATCTCTAAAGTGAGATAGGGTGAGAAAATAACTTGAAGGAAATTTATATTATGTTAAAGTAAGCAAAAACTATTTATAAATGTTAAAATAAATTACAGTACGATGTTATAGTATCAGAATAAACAGAAAGCAACATCATCAACAACAACAACATCAACAACAACAACAACAACAATAACATCAACAACAACACTCGATACATCTTTGAGAATAAACGTGAAAAAGAAAAAGACTTCATGGAATTTTTAGGAAAAAATGAGGATGTGATCTTGAGAGGAGAGGGAGCTGTGGAGGGCGTCAAGGGTGTGAGGAGAGGAGTGGGGGATGATGGAGGCAGGAGGGGATAGGGGGGGGGACATGGTGGTGAGGTGGCAGTCATTCGTGTGCAAGGACAAGCCACGCAGTGTTAATGATTTGAGATAGAATAGAGAGCCGAGGGGGAAGGGAAGTGTGACCGCGGCTGTTTAATAATGCATCTGGAAACCAATGTCTTGAAGGGAGTTTTAACTTAGGGTTGTGAGACAAGAGACGACAGTAGTTATGTTGTACAGGTCATAGTGTTGTGATGAGCGGTGTGGTGATGCATGTTTGTGGGCGAGGCTGCAGACAGCTTGACTGTAAAGTGGAGAATATGTCAGAGGAAGGAGGAGGAGATAGGGTGTGTTAATGTAGTTACTGTGGTGGTGTGTTAGTTGACGGACCCGTAGTGTGTGTGAAGAGTCAGAGGGAGAGGGTGCAGTATTTTATGTATTTGGGGAGTACACACACTCACATTATATATATATATATATATATATATATATATATATATATATATATATATATATATATATATATATATATATATATATATATATATATATATATATATATACACCATGTATGTAGTAAATAGAGGGTACAGAACAATTTGCTGGGCCTAATGGCTGACAATATCTATATTTGCTTAATACTAAAAGTTGGGAATTAGCGAAAATCGCTTTGAGTGATACAATATAAGCTGATTGTATTGGTAAAACCTTCGTAACGCGGAGAGTTGTTCACTAAATTACTCCATTAAATAATCAATTTCATGGAATGTGTACGCCAAGTATTACTGTGTACGCCGCTATGGAAATAAAAACTAGACCATCTTTTTAAAAAAAAATCCAAACAAATGGCTAGAGTTTCATAATCAATACACAGCGTTGATACCTAACATTCACACTAAAAGTTGAAATCGTCGTCAATGTGTGGTCATCAAAAACTGTGTCACAGCCAAGTGTGCAAAGTTTACATTGGTTTGTGGGAAGCTGAGGAGGGTGGCGGGGCGGGCGTCGGCTGCTGACGTTGACGTGACTAATAAATGAATAATTTTTGGGAGATGTGAAGGTGTGTAGTGAAGGGCCTGTCAGGGGTAGTGTAGATACATTATACTGACGACTGAGCGATCGGTACACGAGGAGGCACTATATTAGACCTCATTTACTCCCCTACCGTAAACTTAGGTACTCATTCATAGCAGATTAAAGTAATCCGAGCGCGTCGCACTACATAAACACGATTATATTCCTTGACACAAATACCGATAAAATCCATTAATGCTGCTTTCTATATTTCGTTCTATACCGTCACTCTAAACTAATTAATAAAATGTTTACGATTTCCCAGAACTATTTATCGCAATCAAATAAACTTCGTGGACTTCAGTTGAAAATACCGACATGTAAAATAATTCAATCAACTCAAAGACTTATCCATGACGTAATGTTTATATTTACATCAGACAGCCCACGTGTTGCCATGACGACCACACCAACGCGGGTACACAGACAAACATTTCTTTATATGAAACCAAATTTAGGTCACCATTATATTTTTGGCTGCGATAGTTAGCCCTATATCTGTTTTATTTATTTATTTTTTACTGATTCGCCGAAAGTATTTATTTTCCACTTGCAGGATTTATTCTTTTAGCTCTACTGAAGAAATCTACTGAAAATTTTCCTAAATAAAGTTGATAACTTATTCAGGAAAAGTCTACTCACTCATCTTTGACCGGACATTTAATAAGAGGAGGAGGGGAGGAAGAAGGGGAGGAGGGGAAGAAGGAGTGGAGGAGAAGGAAGAAGTGGAGGAGGTGGGGGGAGGAAGAAGAGGATGAGGAGAGTGTTGTTGTGCTACTAAAAGCCTTGCCATCTCGGGACGGCTCCACTCACCTCCCCTACACCACAGCTGCGTCCGGGCCAAGACTGTAGACCCATTCTGAGCACTGAGTAAACTATCACACCCTAGTTAACTTTTATGTTCACCACGTTGTTTCCTCCTCGTTTTGTACTGATAGTTAAATAATCCACTTCCTTATGTAACTATGTCGTTTATGTAATTTCTGTAATTTCTATTCTTGTGTATTTTAAGCTTTTGGCTGTAAACTTTTTCTCAATGAAACGTTGATTATCATTATTGTTACACACGCACACCCATGCACACAGAAACACATACGTGCACATATACACACAGACACATACGCAGACACACATATATTAATTTTAGAAACATTAAATTCTCTCTCTAACGAATGCTAATAACCCTTTACTTGAAAATCTCGTGGAAAAAAATATGCCAGACGGAGATACCTTTAGCTAATGCCTTTCTATTTCAGGGTTTAAATACTGTAAAAATAGACTCCCTTGGAGTCTTTCATGGGGGGATTCTTTGCATATATCTTAAACCTTCAATATTCTGTGTTAGTGTGCCGAGGGAGAGCAGAAATAGTTCACCAATTCTTAACAAAAAATTCTACTCCGTTATATTTCCCGCCACACATTCTATTCTGGTGACTGTGTTTTATATATGTTTAAAAAAGGACGAGTCGCCGCATCCATTCAATCTTTGAGGACATGAATTCCATTTCACGCCTTCACACATACTCCCATGAATAAACTTTATGATCATTCCACCTCCTCTTCCAGCATTCCTACTGTCACATCAACCCTCCCACGATGAGAGAGGATTTTTGTGTGTTTTCCTCCTTTTCCTTCTCCTCTTCCTGGTCCCTTTTCTCCTCCTCCTCCTCCTCCTCCTCGGTGCTGTCTTGCCAACCTTTTCTTTCCTTTCTACTTTCTCTTGTAAATATGGTTCCTTATCCCATTGAAATTATTGCACTTGTTTCCTTAATTTATAGTTCTGATCCTTATACTTTGTTAGTGCTGTTTATGGTTCCTGATACTCGCGAAACTACTTTTTTTTTTACTTCCCGAAATATCTAGTGCCTGATTCTGTTGACTCCTGTTTATGAATTCAATTATTTACACTCCCTGATCCCCTTGAAAACATCACCTACTGGTTTATTTACAACCCTGAATCCATGTGAAAATTTCTAATTGCTTTGGTGTATGTATGTGTATTACTTCGGTGTGGGTGTGTGTGTGTGTGTGTGTGTGTGTGTGTGTGTGTGTGTCAGGGTTAGCCTCACGACACTTTGGTCTCACAGTCGTCAGGCAGAGAAGTTCTTGGAGTTGTGATGGTGGTGGGACCCGCTGTCACGTCCTCCACAGGGGAGTTGTGACAGTGTGACGTGCCGCGCCCACACTCTGTGACGTTTGTACCCTGTGACGGTGGGAATGAACAATGTGTGTGTGTGTGTGTGTGTGTGTGTGTGTGTGTGTAGGATCATTAATAACCTAACCTAACCTAACTTAACGCGCGTGTTATATTCGACACAAAAGACGACCTATGCTCGCTTCAAGACTGGGAAAGGAACTGCTTTGCTTGCCACATTTTTTACCCTTAACGAAATTATATATTGAAATATACATAAATACATACATATAGATACATATATCCTGGACAAAAATACGTAACTAATAAATAAGTGTTTCTTTGATATTGTGATTATAAGAGACACGTAAAGCACTTGGAAGCTATAGTCACCCTCACCCACTAGAAGCTATAGTCACCCTCACCCACTGGAAGCTATAGTCACCCTCACCCACTGGAAGCTATAGTCACCCTCACCCACTGGAAGCTATAGTCACCCTCACCCACTGGAAGCTATAGTCACCCTCACCCACTGGAAGCTATAGTCACCCTCACCCACTGGAAGCTATAGTCACCCTCACCCACTGGAATAGTCACCCCTCACCCACTATAGTTAATAACAGCAAACAACCACCATTTCGCCATCCTGAGTTAGACCGTAATTGGAAGCAAATGAAACGTGGGTTAATATCCGTAGAGTTCATATCTTGCTGTCTCAGAGGTGGGTGTGGGGGAGGGGGGGTTGAAAATGAGAGACAGACGGAGTGTGAGTGTGTGTGTGTGTGTGTGTGTGTGTGTGTGTGTGTGTCAGGGGGAGAAAGTGAGAGACAAACGGAGAGAGAGAGAGAGACAGTGTGTGTGTGTGTGTATTAATAAAGTCACTGAGTTACACAATAACTAATTAATCTCAAGTTCCATTTTAACATTCATAAATTAAATGAATAAATCAATTAAGAAAATAACTAACAATTAAACTACCACATCAAAACAAATATGAAATAGAAAATGAGTTCGTAGTCATTAAACTGATTAGGGATTAACATAAACAAATGAAGCTTAGTAAACCTGCGCTATTGGTATATTACTTAACCAGATATTCCCGTGTATTATACCATATTGTTTCGCCAGATTATGTGATGCAGAGAGTCATTATGAGCGACATATTAAGCGAAGTGAGTGATCTCTGGTGAAGGATGTCCTGCCGCCCTGTATAACCCCGAGGCGACAACCGTGTTATTGTTATTTACACGACTTAGAGAAAACGAGCCTTTTGTGCGTCAGTTGTTGGGTAAACTTAGATAAACACGTCTCTTGTGGTTGAGGCTTATTCTCTCACTTTGTTAATGAGTAAAGGGTGTAATTATCAGGTTTTGATGAATTATATTAACTTAAACGTAATAACAATAACTTAAAGTTCCTGAAAGATCTTGAAACAGTCGCTAAATGTCTGGTATATTGGTGTGAATCTTTCGTGAGAGCGGCAAGACGGCGAGGAAGAGGGGCATCATATAGAGAGAAACACGCCGCTCCTCGTGAAATATTCCCAACTTCTTGAGCTGCCAATCAGAACTCACACCGGTGGAAAATCAGGAAAAATCATTTGACAGCTGACGGTCTAGTGAGCACGAACCCCGGGAGTTAGGGAGGGGAGAGGGAGGGGAGTAAGGAAGGAGAGGAGGGTGGAGGAGACCAGGACGGGAGGGGAGAGGACACCAAGAGGGGGATAAGGGAAGGGGAAGAAGAAGGGGACTGACAGGAGAGGTGAGAAAAAAAGAGAGGGTAAACGGAGAGGTGACGAGAGGGGGAAGGAAGTTGGGGTGATAAAATGAGAGGGGAGGGGAGAAGAGAAGACGGTAATGGGGAGGGGAGGTTAAGGAAAGACGAGAAGAGCATGGATGACGTACAGTAGAGAGTAAGAGAGAGGGAGAGAGAGAACATACGAAAAGAGGACTAGAGTAAGGTTCGGGGAAGAGGCGAACAGACTTTAGTAGTTGACTGAACCCCCTGAGGTCCTTCACAGTGTTGAGGTTAACACACAATTCTCACCTCTATAACACATA
The DNA here is from genome assembly GCF_018991925.1 of Homarus americanus. Lineage (NCBI taxonomy): Eukaryota > Metazoa > Arthropoda > Malacostraca > Decapoda > Nephropidae > Homarus > Homarus americanus. The sequence continues at coordinate 4,244,168 of NW_024711292.1, read as the reverse complement.
CAGATGGCACATACAGCAATGCCCAGATGAGACATTCACTAAAGTAGAAACTCGGAAGTGTAAAAATCATGATCCACAGTTACCATGTTGAAAAAAATACTTTCACCTTCATTATAAGCTTTTATTTATTTATTCAACTTTTACCAGTCATAAGATACACCAAAAAGAACACCTTGAGTGACATTAAAGATTAAAGCAGTATTTTTTTTCCTCTCCGAGTCTGTAAAAGTTACAACCAACTAAATTATTACGGTCCTGAATTTTTGAGTTGAGGAATGAAATCGCACGGGTCTCTAACTCCAGGAAGTGAACTGCGGGCGGAATTGAGTCGTAATTAACGTTAAACCTCTAAGAGAACAAATTTCCAGACACCGTGAACTTGTTACTTTGTCAGATAAAGTTAGATTAACCCTTACATTTGGACAGCAACAACGGCAGCTCGAGTCAAGTTTACATGCAATGTCTGTACCCAGTTCTTCATATCAACAGCAGTAGCAACGGGTCGAGTTAAGTTTACACGCAATGGCTGTACCCAGTTCTTTATGTCGACAGTCTGACGCGTAACATTCTTTTTATTATTATTTTTGGAGTTAATTCACAGCCTCGGGGCTACATCAACCTATGTGAGGCAGCGTCCGTGAGTGTCAAGTAGGAACTGGGACTGTCAGAATGGGTTTGTAACTGTCAGGTAGCGCTGTTCCTCTACTCCCCCACACCCCCTACAACTTACCCCCACACCCACCACACCCCCTCCTACTGCAATGCTGCTCCAGTACCCGCCCCCTATCCCCCACCCCTCTTTCTAACTTCAATTCTGTCAATGTTTGGGAACTGAAGAAAAATAACCAACAATATATTGATGACCCGCCAAAAAGTTTCTCGGGAAATTTAAATCTCACAATGCAAACTTTATTTTTTAGAAAACGAAACAGATTCGCCGCCGCAATGAGATGCTGAGGCGGACAACTGCACAACTTTAACCATACGTTCCTCATGCAATACTCGGTTATGTAAATGATTTTAGTTCAGCAGACCGCAGACGGCTGACATGATGGTGATGGTGTGCGTGTGCGTGTTTTAATACCGGTAAAATGTGTAAATGTTTCGATTGTTTTGGTATGACTTCAGAAGCCAAAAGCAGAGATCTTATTTTAGGATATATTTTGCTCAGTATTTTACTTTAAGCCGAAAAACATCATAAAATAGCAACCTGAGTCCCAGGTGGCAGATATAACTGGCAACACAAGGTAACAGAAACCAAATATTCGGAGGATATGACCTGAAAGACTTATTAGTTCTGGCCGGAGTTAGAGCAGCTGCTGCGGTAATGTTTACATATGACTGTAACTCTCCCTCCGGCGGCTAGAGTCGCCGCATCACTACAGTACATCAGAATTTCCTTGTTGGTTCATTACGGAGAAATATGAGGACTTAATCCACGCCATCCTGGACAGTTAACTACTAAATTCCCTTCGTCTCTCTCCCAGAACCACGAGCCCGAGATTCAGACTCATGAACCTGAAGCATTTATGGACAGACTAATGTATCAGTCTACTGCTTCGGGTTCACGAGTCTGAATCTCTCGGGGGTTCGTGGTTCAGGGGTAAAGGTAAACGGACTTTTATAGGTGACTGTACTGTACAGTCACCCAAAAAAGTCCTGTCGCGAACCATGAGAGTTGAAAATTTATAAAAAAATTTATGATATTTAAAGCGATGTTCACTTGACAGATCACAGGACATTAAGAGTGTCGAAGCAAAGAGTCACTTTTCGATCACTATTAATGCTCTTTGTTTATCACTGTAACCAGACAGGACGATAAAATTATGTTGCCAAACAATTGATTGTATATTCAGCGTTACCAGACAAGACATTATTTTAGTGCTACCAGATTATTGAGTCTTTTTTACTTACTAATGTCAGTGTTAAGAGTAATAGTGAAAATATGACACAAACAAACATAACAGAGAGGAAACAAACCAAAGAAACAAACATGCTTATATATATATATATATATATATATATACTGTATATATATATATATATATATATATATATATATATATATATATATATATATATATATATATATATGTGAAACAATAGTGAAACATGAAAGCTCTTTTGTGTTTATTCTTCAGGTGAGTACAGACGGTCTGTACTACCCCGAAGATGAATTACAATGAAAGCGCTTAAACTTCTGTTTTCTTCTTTCCTTGTGGTTATCAGCATATATATATATATATACAGGCCTTGGTCAAGATAGTGGTATAATAATAAATATTCAGGGCAGGAGACTGCTAATCATCGTTAATCACTCTAATCACGACGCGCTGCACTAATTATGATTCATGAAATAATTAGGTGGAGCAATTTCGTCCCAGATAATGACACAATTTCCTCGTTTATGGCAAATTATTGTTCATCCTTGTGGAGACTTGTCGAGACATCCTGCCGGGAGGTGTGTGTGTGTGTTTAAAGTGTAACCTCTATTTAACGGACTACTGTATATGGAGAGACAAGTCCGTTATACCGAGAGTCTGTTATATGAGAACCTCCATTTAACGGATTATATGGAGAGAAAGTCCGATATATCGAGGGTCTTTTAGATGCGAAACCTCTATTTAACGAACTATACAAAAATGAAAGTATGAGGCTTTCTACCAAGACATCTAACCCCCTCCTCCTCCCTCCTCCCTCCTCCCTATCTTTGAGCTAGAATCGATGCTAAACGTAAACCCCAACTCTCTCTCCTTGCCAGTCTATTTTTCACTCTAGGACTTTATCTTTCTGTCTACCTCTCTCTTTTTTGTTCATCTGTCTCTTCTCTGTTTACCTCTTTTTCATTGTCGATTTTCCTTTGTCTATCTCTCTTTTTCTGTCTATCTCTCTCTTTTTATCACTTTAGCTTTACTTTCATTTTGTCTTTTGACTCTCTCTCTCTCAGAATCTTTCAAAATCTGTGTCACTCTGTCTCTCAGTGTCTGTCTCTCAGCTACAAAGGACAATAAACAGTCAATGTCTCGCTCCCCCTGTGTCCCGTCTATCAGCGTCACCACTATCTCTCTCTCTCATCAAATATACGACCCGGGTCTACTGCCTCAATGGGGAGGAATTGATTGTATTGTCCCGACCCGTAATTCCTCTCCTGAAATAACTTAGCTATCAACTGACATTCATTTGATTAACTAATCCCGTCCCGACATCATAGACAAGTGTAATTAAAGCGTTGTGGTTGTGTTGTGGTGGGGGTTGTGGTGGAAGGTTGGGTTGTGTTATGGTGGAGGGTTGTGTTGTGGTGGGGGTTGTGTTGTGGTGGGGTTGTGTTATGGTGAGGGTTGTGTTGTGTGGGGGTTGTGTTGTGGTGGGGTTGTGTTATGGTGGAGGGTTGTGTTATGGTGGGGTTGTGTTATGGTGGAGGGTTGTGTTATGGTGGAGGGTTGTGTTATGGTGGAGGGTTGTGTAGGTGGAGGGTTGTGTTAGTGGTGGAGGGTTGTGTTATGGTGGAGGGTTGTGTTGTGGTGTGGGTTGTGTTATGGTGGAGGGTTGTGTTATGGTGGAGGGTTGTGTTATGGTGGAGGGTTGTGTTGGTGGAGGGTTGTGTTATGGTGGAGGGTTGTGTTATGGTGGAGGTTGTGTTGTGGTGGAGGTGTTGTGGTGTGGGTTGTAGGGGTGGAGGTTAGGTGGTGGTAGGTGGAGGGTTGTGTTATGGTGAGGTTGTGTTATGGTGGAGGTTGTGTTATGGTGGAGGGTTGTGAGGTGGGGGTTGTGTTATGGTGGAGGGGTGTTATGGTGGAGGGTTGTGTT